>NC_053157.1:48092148-48692148 GCF_016835505.1 Polypterus senegalus
GCCTATATCATATAGCATATTTCCTAATCTGTCCTTAATGCCTGAAGGCTTATTCTGATGTGATAGGTTTACTGTGCATTCTTTACAAATGCCTCTTACAGAACTCACCTTGAATAATGCAGGCCCCTAGGTAGGCAGCATCAGAAAAGGAACACAGAAGGCGGCCATGAAAAATATCTCTCTTCAGTTGTAAATACAATAGATATCTGAAAAGAAAAAAATCCAAATACAATTAGATAATTTAATATCATAAAATATCCAAAAAATGATATAAAAAGGACAAATATTACTTTAATCTGTAATAAAAGAAATAAGCAATTATATTGTGAAAAGAACAACGCCTACTTTTCCCACTTTGCCATGTAAACCTGGAGAACAAATTATTCTGTCGATACTGACATACTTTTAAAATATTAATTGTTCTAAAAGGAGCTGTAGATGGACCTGACAACTGCCACCTACTATTCCTTAACTGTAATACAATCTTCATTCTTTATTTTCACACTTTTACTTTTTGTTATAGTGTTGGGAAATCCCAGTGAGTGTCAGCACTTAAAGAGTGCTGGTGTGCTATCATTTGGAGAAAAATAAAAAAAAAACATTTGTTAAGAGTAATTCTCCCTGCATGTGGGAGAAAAACCTCCATCTTATTCTCAACTAAAATGGTATTTACCCTTTGTACTCTTTGTTCTGCTGAATCTACTACCCTCCTGTTGCTTATCAGTTTGGGGTGTATTTTCATCGTATGTTTAGCAAATCCTTTGCACTTTATTTTTACTTGGTGTCACAAAGAATTTGGATTTGATTCAGTTCCTATTATGTGTTGCCTGCAGAATTAGCCCTGGCTTGCTGGGAAGCATAAAATGAAGAACATGAATTCTAAAAATGGATAAGTGGATGGGAATGTTGAAGGCACAAGAGCTAAAAATTAGTTAAACATTTTTAAAATTTGTTAATGTTCTTGAAGAACATCATTCTACACATTTTTGTTTCTTGCATCAAAAAGCAAAGGAGAAGAAAAGCTAAATCTATATATTTCTGTATTTTATAAATATCTATACTAATAAAAGGCAAAGCCCTCACTGACTGACTGACTGACTCACTGACTCAACACTAATTCTCCAACTTCCCATACAGGTAGAAGGCTGAAATTTGGCAGGCTCATTCCTTACAGCTTCCTTACAAAAGTTGGGCAGGTTTCATTTCGAAATTCTACGTGTAATGGTCATAACTGGAAGCTATTTTTCTGCATATACTGTAATGGAGTTGAGCTCGAAAGCCGTGGGGGAGTTTCGTGTGACATCATCACGCCTCCCACGTAATCATGCAGTACGTAGAAAACCAGGAAGAGCTCCAAAAACCGCTGAAGAAAACATACATTATATAATTAAGAAGGCAGCAAAACAATTAGAAGCGAGCGAGTGACATATAAAACCATATTCAGTGGCTCACATGAACTGACGCAGTGCGCAGACAAAAGCAACAGTTTCAGAGAGTGCTGAACAAAAACCGAATTACACTGCTACACTCAAATAGACAAATCACACATCGTGGCGCAATAGTATAAGCTTCCCCTCTAGCGCCGAGGTTCGATTCCCGAGAGGGGATGCACTAAATATGTACGTGTGCTTCCCGATTCATTTTAGCCTCGCATCCCCTTGGTTTGAGACGTATGAAAAAATATGCAGTTAATGCAGAAAGACAGATCACCAATTGAAGCTTTATGAATAATGGATACTTTATCCGCGATCAATGATTGTTTTGGTAAAGCCATACTCAGTGTATTCATTAGATGAACGGTAAAAAGTAAAGCGGGAGGGTAACTTATTGAGGCACGCAGGCAAAACCACAATAGCACGCTGGCTCGATGTACTGTAGTGCGTCAACTTGATCTGAATTGCGCGATCACATTTGAAAAAATATATCTTTTCAAGTTCTATTTAGTCCATATGTGTCAAACTCAAGGCCCAGAGGCCACATCCGCCCGCGTAATTATATCCGCCCGAGATCATTTTGTATATTTTTGTTATTAATGGCCCGGGGATATGAAGCGCTGGTAATACAATAAACTACAGATCCCATAATGCAGCGCTTCAGCTGCCTTGCTGAACACTTACCACGTTAATCAAGTCTAGCTTATGATGCTGCAAGTTATTGCGAAGCTAGCCCACACGATGCCAAAGAGAAAAGGTGATTCTGAACATAGAGCCTTTAAAAACCGATGGGAGGCTGAGTATATGTTTACTGACATTGCCGGTAAACCCGTGTGTCTCATTTGTGGAGCTAATGTGGCTGTAATTACAGAATTTAATCTAAGACGGCACTATGAGACAAAACATCAAGATAACCTGAAAGACCTGAATGCAATGCACAAGATACAGAAAGCAGAAGAGTTAAAGAAGAATCTGACACTTCTTCAGATGTTTTTACCTGTGCAAAATCACAAAGTGATTTCAAGTGAAGCTACTTTTATAAGGGACACAAATGCACCAGTGCAACTTGCCCCACTTTCCCTGTTGCCAAGTAATGTTGAACCAAGTCGGCACTACGGTGTTCCCAAATACGCACTTTGCTGATAAACTGAGCGCACTGCGCACTGAGTTCACACGGCGCTTTGGTGACTTTGAAGAACAAAAAAAGAATTTTGAGTTGTTTCGCAACCCATTTGCCGTCGATGTGGAAACTGCACCTGTGCAGATTCAGATGGAGGTGATTGAGCTGCAGTGTAATGGCACACTGAAGGCAAAGTACGATACTGCACAGCCCGCACAGTTTATTCACTCCATTCCCGCAAAAATGCTCCAGCTCCATCTATATGCGGCTCGAACCTTGTGCATGTTTGGTACCACATATCTGTGTGAAAAGCTCTTCTCAGTCATGAAGACTAACAAAACAGCACACAGGAGTCGCCTCACTGATGAGCACCTGCAGTCCATCCTGAGAATCTCCACAACACAGAACCTCACACCAAACATAAACGAACTTGTTGCCAAAAAAAGATGCCAGGCGTCCAGCTCTAAAATGACATAAGAGCAAAGACAACTGAATGATTTGATTTGTTATTGCTGAAAAGAACACATTTTATTTATATTTCCAGGTTTTGTTATGCACCATGTTCATATTTAAATTTGTATAATTTTGACAGGATATATTTTTATGAAGAGCAAAATCTTTTGGGATAGTTAAAATTTAAGTTTATTTTTTATATAAAATTACATAAAAGTAAAGAAATTTAAATGTTTGTTCTTTTAATGTTTACTTTATTTCTAACTTGTATAATTTAGACAGGATATATTTTTATGGAGAGCAAAATATTATAAGTTATTTAAGGTTTGAGTTGATTTAATCCGGAATAATATTCTGTTGACTAAATAAAAATTCCTTCTATTTAAAATTTATATAGAACTTGAACAGATATGATAGTTCATAATATCCAGGCAGACTTGCACGTAAGAGCGGGAGTCATCCGTTTTAACAAGCAGTGTATTGCACTGATACGAAATAGCCTGTCCATTTAATTATTAAGGAATGGATATGACCCGGGAATACGTTACGGTCATGTGACAGGAAGGAACGACGTGCTCCCGGGTTAAAAAAATGACTGTTTGCCCTGACCCAGAAGGAAAAGGAACTGTGGACTGTTGGGACAGGAACACCTCCGGGTCAGGGGCTATAAAAGGACGATGCCTCAGTCCAGACACTGAGCTGAGCTGGGAGGTAGGAGGGCGAAGTGTCTGGGCGAGGAGGAAAGAGAATAGTGTTGTTATTTGTAATTTATGAGTGTAGAGTGGAGGGTGCTTTGTGCACGGTATAATAATAAAAAGAAGAGTTATTATACTTTCACCTGGTGTTCAGAGTGGTACCTGAGGGTATTAGAGGTGGACCACGCCTCTATCTGCTACACTGGCATAGTCGGCAGGATTCACTGGCCGTCCGTTGGCAGGGGACCTGCATTTAAAACAAAATTTGTAGTGGCAGAGAACCCTAAGAAGGTCCCTCTTGAAACCGCGGAAGTGAAAACCCCACCCGCGGCAAAGAGCACTGCAAGTGTGAGCCGTACAATACAGCAGACCGCGATGGGGAAGAAATCTGGGAAGAAGACGGGATCTACCCAGAAGACTTCGGTCCCACATGGGCTGGAAACGCTGTGGGCTCACCTGACAGGCGGTGAGGAAGACCGGGCGCAGTTTGGAGCAGAGCAAATCCGAGCGGGGCGACAGCCGGAACGTTGTAGGATCACGACTCCCAAAGATTATTACAGGGAGTTGGAGCGGGATCAGCTACATTCCAAGGTAAGTGCTGGGAGAGCACTCGCACCGCCGGAAACATTTACTTCTTGTTTTGCAGAGGTCTGTCTGCACAAAGTGGACAAAGAGCATGCCCGCCTCAGACCTAGGCAAGATGGCCGCGACAAGAAGAAGCCGGGCCAGTCTAGGAGTCCGCAGAGGGGAAGCCCATACGGCGAAAGCCACCACATGACCTCACGCGATGGAGGCCGGGAAGACGGTCAGAAAGGATCCGTCGGTGAGGTCAGTAGTTCCCCGACGGAGCCGAGCTTCCTGAAAGGGAAGGGGACGGCGAGCGACGCAGCGCCACAATTTAAAAGAAATAAAGAGGAGCGGGATGTGACTGAACGATCTGCCGACAAATTAAAAGAGGCAGATTGCAGTCCGCCACTGCAGGCTACCCGTTCCTCTTCAGACTCCATGTCCCAAAAGCCTCCACGAAGCCCAGCAGAGCACATGTCAGGAGCGGACGTGCTCATTGGCTCCCGGCCGGTAGGTGAAACGAATGCGGAAGCAGACTTAACCCCGGCTGAAATAACTAACTTTGTGGACTTGCAGGAGCCCAAAAAATACCTCGAGCCCATGTATGCTTTCTTCCAGGGACTGAAGGAACTGAAGGCTCGTGTGGAAGAGCTGGGAGCTACAGCCGAGGCGCCGCTGAGAGGACTATTGGAATACCTGCGGCGATTAGGCCGAGAAGCCCCGGTCTCAAGTGATTTGGCGGTGCAGGTGAGTGAAATCTGTGCCGTATATCATAAGGGGATACAATGCGATCTGACCCCGCTATTAATAAACGGCAAGTGTCAAAGCGCTGTGAACCCAACAGTGGAGCGTGGCATTATGACTGACTGGACGGGAGAGGAAGCAATCGAACCGAGGCATGTGTGTGACGTGGCCTTCCGGAGCGAGTTGCCAATCCAGACCCCGACCGGTGTAAAAAGGGCGTTGTCGTTGATTACCGGAGGGGCGGGGGAAGTGCCAATCACCCCGGTACAGCTGAACAGTGCTGTTACCCAGAGCGATACGGTACTAATGACGCCGCCTCCGAAACAACATAGAACAATGGGTGTGCAGACAGCAAAGAGGCTCTCTTCTTTCCATAGGGAGCCTCAGGCTGAGCACAAGCCCCAGATCAAGCGGGAGATCCCCAAAAGAAAAGGTGGGTCTCCGACATAATGGAGAGAGGCTGAGAGCAGTAAAGCGGCCGTAAAACCCTCCTTGGCAGAGAAAGGGGCGGAGATGTCGCTAACGGAGTTCCCGAGGTGTTTCTGGTCTCGCAGAGGGAGACAACCAGGAGGACTTCGCCGGTGCTACAACTGTCGGCCGCCGGGCCACGAGTGGCGCCATTGTCTCCGGGGGGACAGAAGGTACGTCGTTCCCCCAAGGTTCGCTAGAGGACAGGGACAACGCAGCCAAGGTCCGGCTGACGCGTCCTCCTGGAGGAGGACGTCCCTCGCGGGGCTGGACGCTCCGCCCCAGAAGTCATCGCTAAGGGGGGGGGGACTGTGGAGGACTGCCGGCTTTTCATGCCGGTCCTCACCCCCAGGCTGCCAGGAGGAGCTCTCCCGACAGCAGGATAGTGCCCCAAGGTCCAGCAGGGCCTCATGGACTTTGTAGTATTTATACACAGCCCTGCTGGATACCTTGGGGGTCACCAGGAGTCACTGTGGGGGCTTATGGGCTCTTTTGTGCTGTATGGCCCAGGAGTACATCACGGTCATGTGACAGGAAGGAACGACGTGCTCCCGGGTTGAAAAAAAGGACTGACGCGGAAGGAAAAGGAACTGTGGACTGTTGGGACAGGAACACCTCCGGGTCAGGGGCTATAAAAGGACGATGCCTCTGTCCAGACACTGAGCTGAGCTGGGAGGTAGGAGGGCAAAGTGTCTGGGCGAGGAGGAAAGAGAATAGTGTTGTTATTTGTAATTTATGAGTGTAGAGCGGAGGGTGCTTTGTGCACGGTATAATAATAAAAAGAAGAGTTATTATACTTTCACCTGGTGTTCAGAGTGGTACCTGAGGGTGTTAGAGGTGGACCACGCCTCTATCTGCTACAATATGTATATATATGTGGATGTATGTGTATATATGTATATATATGTATATATATATATATATATATATACCTGTATACAGTATGTATGTATATATATATGTGTATATGTATATATGTATGGATATGAATATATATATGTTTATATGTGTGTGTGTGTATGTATGTATATATATATATATATATATATATATATATATATATATATATATATATATATATATATATATATATATATATATATATATACAGTACATATTGTGGTCCGGCCGGGACGCCCAGGAGGACCGGAGGAGGGCTTGTGCCTCCTCCAGACCGAGAGGGGGCATCCGTCCTGGTTATGCTGGGAGCCTCGGGTACAGGACTTGGAAGCCCAGCCCTGTAGGGACCCGTGGCCACCGCCAGGCCGCCCCCCAGTGCCTGATTATCCCAGGAGCCCGGCACTTCTACCACACCAGGAAGTGCCGGGGGGAAGATGACAGGGGACACCCATACGGCTTCCGTGTGCGCAGCCGGCACTTCCACCACACGGGGGTGTGTCCACGGGAGATTGCCGGGAAGCAGCTGGAGTCCATCCGGGTTCCTATAAAAGGGGCCGCCTCCCTCCAGTCATTGACAAGAGTCGGGTGGAAGAGTGGCAACGTCTGGAGAAGGGAGGAGGCGGTAAGAAGAAAAGAGAGAGAAAGAAAGAGAAAGAGAGAAAAAGAGAAGAAGAAAAGAGAAGGCATTGGAGTGGCCAGGACTGAGGGGTATTGGGGTTGGTGAGCTGAAATTGTAAAAAGAGAAATGGAGAATAAACATGTGTTTGTGGGTGACATTAACGTGTCTGCCTGCCTGTGTCCGGGCAAGGTTCACAATGGCACCCAACGTGGGGCCCTCTATCTGTGCCAAGATGGGGACCGCAAAACAAAAAATTTGTGAACGGCCCAGAGCAGCAGGCAACCCCGCACAGGTTTCGAGGGTGCGAAGTGCTCACGGCCCCAGAAAGACGTGAAATTCCCCAGATCGCCACTGGAATGCGGTCGGATGCCTACCTGGTGCGGCAAAACTTCAACGGGCGTTGCAGGGGTACAGCGGTCTCCTGTGTGGGTGCTGCCCATGAAGACGTCCGGGACGGCGTGGCGTATGTAAAGTCCATGCCGGGGCGGGTGCTTTGGTCAGAAGGGATCCGGGACGTAAGGTCCTTGCTTGCCGATGGTTGGCCCGGGAGGGCACATCGAGACTGGTGTTTAGCAGGCAGGGGCTGCCCGGGTCCATACGGAGGGCAATCGCAAGCGGATCCGCGGCGCTTTGTGGTCGCAACGACGGCGAAAGGATCCGCCATGGAGAAGACGCTGCAACGCGAAGAGCCAGAATGGTGTTGCACCAGGAGGAGAGGAGCCAAGATGGCCGCGGACCAGAAGTTCTTCCCTGAGACAGGCACGGGATTGGACGGGGTGTCTTGTGTGTCCGCCAATGATTGTATAGAGGCGGGACCAAGGAACATCCATGTCGTGCCAAGGAGAGACCCGATTGGGCTGGAGAAGCCTCACAGAAAGCAGGCGGCGAAGACTGACAAGCAGGTAGGTCAATCGTTGACTGGCTTTCTGTGCTTGTCAATGTTGCAGGTGCTAGGTGCCATCCAGGCTGAACTGCTAAGTCTGAAGGAGACGGCGGGCGCGTCAGTGACGTCAGAACAGCGCGACGCTGGAATCTTTGGACGGACTGGTACCGCGGAGACGGTGAGTAGAATCGACTCCGTACAGCATAAAGGAAAGCCCACCGAACTCGGCCGTGATCCGAATGAACGATATCAAGTAGGTGGCTGTCCAATACTGCATGCGACGGTGAGTTCTGTATGCAAGGGGAGGGGAGTGACAGCGAGAGGGTTAGCAGGACACGGGCTGACGAGTGCCCTGGGTCCTAGCGCCCTACGCCGCAAGCCTGCAACAGTCCCCGTCGCTCTATAGGGACGCAAACCGGATAGGGTCTGTACCTTTCCCATAGGCAGACTCAAGCCGTTATAGCCTCCCAGAATAAAAGGGGGAATCGAGGGGTGAGTGCCGATTTCCCCGATAAGAAAGGTCGTCTTCTGCGGAGGCAGAGAGAATCCCCTGGGCGGCTGGGCGAGCCACCTGCGAGAGCGGTCCCGCGGACGGCGAGAGGACAGGCATGGAACCTGCGGCGGAGGACTCAAGCAGGCAAGTCGGGGGCTGTCGGAGGGGGGCAGGAGCACTGCCGGTACAGAGACCGACAGGACGCTCGGGGTGAGTGTCGTGGCAGTGCTTCTGGCCCTCCTTTTCCTTTTTTCACAGGTCCGAAGTCCCGACGAGCGCTGGAGCCGACGTCGTTTGGGACCTGCCCTCATGGAACGGGCCGCTCCACGGGAGGGCTCCCTGCCGGGAGGCCAAAGGTGACCCAGCTGGTGGGGACGGCGGGGCGAGAGCGGCGCAGACCAGAGGGGCGCATTTGCGTCGGAGGGGGTGCCGAACCGAGATGTCCCAGGGTGCCTTGTTGGACCCTGGGGACATAGTAGGACCCTCTCTGGGGACATGCTGCCCTTTCGGGGAGTGTCGCTCGGACCCACGTGTCTTCGCTAGCGGTGGGGCACTGTGGTCCCCGGCCGGGACGCCCAGGAGAACCAGAGGAGGGCTTGTGCCTCCTCCAGACCGAGAGGAGGTGTCCGCCCTGGATATGATGGGAGCCTCGGGTACAGGGCTTGGAAGCCCAGCCCTGTAGGGACCCGTGGCCACCGCCAGGCAGCGCCCCAGTGCCTGATTATCCCAGGAGCCCGGCACTTCCGCCACACCAGGAAGTGCTGGGGGGAAGACGACATCATCACTCACAGCAGTGACAAAACAATTACATTGACAATCATGTTACGTTATTTTCAAAATGTTTCCTTTTCTTTTTCATTACTTCTTTAACACACTACTTCTCCGCTGCGAAGCGCGGGTATTTTGCTAGTATTTTAATATATCATTGAAAAATTAACAGAAATATTATTTAGTTTGGTATGTTTTAGGTGTGGTAGTGTATAATGCAAAAAACACTTAATGCAATTAGCACCTACTACAATAATCATGTCTGTCTGTCTGTCTGTCTATTCATCTCTCTGTCCATATTAAACAACTTGGCTCTCAGCACAATGATTTTATTGAAATTTAGTACTTATTCTTCAAGAAAGTTTGACCAAAAAATTACATTTTCATTAAGATATGTTGAATTGAGCACACTATATATGTTTTTGGAATTTTAAAGTCTCCTACTGAAAAGGATTGGCAAATTTATGAACTTACAGATTTACACACTATTTTAAAACGGACAACATTCTCTGCTACTTTGATTACAGAAGACTGTACTGTTTCAAATTTCCTTCACAGAGGTCCTTGTATGTAAACTTCACTCTTTAGGAATAGAGTGAACAAATATATGCTCAGCATTTGTTACACTAAAAACAATGTCATGGCTTAGCTGCACATTATAATGATTCACTATTTCTCTTATACTATAATTTATCAGCAAAGCAAAGGCACTGAGAGCTATGTTTTTAACTATGTGTCAATTTAAAGTACCTTAAAAAAGCATTTATTTAATGTAGACTAGGAGGCTTTGCCCCCTGCTCGCTTTGCTCGTCATCCCCCAAGCCTGCCTACGCACCAGCCACTTCACATCTCTATTGCTCACGTATGTGGATTTCACTTTCACCAAACAACAAATATTTTAATTCTTGCAGATAAACCTTTTCATTGGGAAGAAACAATACTTTTCCCTGATGGCAACACGAATTAGACGACATACAGGTCTCCGACTTAAAGTTTAAATCCGAACAATATATTCGATCTCTTTTCGCTGTTCCATTATTTCACCGAGTAATAACTTCTGTTTGTTTGCGCTAATGCGATCTTTACTATCATTTTTTTGAGACTTTCAAATTTTAGAACTTTCATTATCTCTAACCTGCTCTGCATATGTATCGCACCAATCTTTATGAACCTCTTTATGACATTCTACTTTGTCATCTACTCTATCTTTTATTTCCAGCCCCAGGCATGGTTAAATCTCTTGGCACAAAGTTTCATCTCCCTAGACGTGAAAGTGTCTCTCTGAAAAAGTCACGTCTCGTCCCAGGATTTTATTATATAATAGAGAGACTACTAAGGCATAGTTATATTCTATTATTACTATTTTTTTTAATATGACCCATTATTATAAAAATATTTAACAAATAAAAATGTGATTTGATGAAGTAACAAAAATGTAATTGCTCCAACTTTCAAATCAGTTAACTAAGTCTCTGAAAACACCTGAATGTTACACCATCCATACATTTTCTAACTTGTTTAAAACATATTTGTCAATAATGACAAACCAGAAAAAGTAACTGAAAAACAAAATACTAAACAGCACAAACATACAGTATGTGCTAACATTACATTATATTGTGAGTTTAGTATTCCATAATATTGTATTAAACTAATAATATTTGTTGCCCCATAATCTTCATGAATATTTCTGGAACAGCAGGAGAGTAGAATAAGTCTACTGGAAACATAACCATTGACAAAATAATAAGCTAAATGTGTTTTATTAAACTACAGAGGCAGCTACTTCTTTATATTTAACGCATGAGGAGGTTGCCAGCTCAATGTGAGCTTTTGTTCCTTCCCTGGAAGCACTGAACCTTAACTTGTTTTGATACTGTGACAGCTTAAATTGTGAGTCATCTATAAGTCTAAAGGACAGCAGATAATAGTGGAGCTGCTGACTTGGGATGCCCCATATACCTGCAGTTACAGAGTGAAGAAAGAAAACACCACAAGGGGTGAATTGCCAGCAAATGGGATAAGTGTGAATTGTGGATCATATATAACTAATTAGGCTTTTATTTGTATTTACCTTGCATTGTGCTTACTCTCTGTATTCAGCCCTCTTTCTTATTATTTCTCCAATACATATTGTATTTTGGCCTCCATTGAATTGTTTTACCTTTGAAGTGGTTTGGTAGACATTGTCCACACCATATACACAAGAGGAAAATGTACAAACTCCACAAAGATATCGCTTGGGGAAGAATTTGAAGTCAGAGCTCTGGATATGATAGTTTTTTTTACCTTACTTGAAATTGAGCACTTGACTTTATTCATATGGTTTACTTAGATATTGTTCATTTATTTTATACACTTCCCTATTCAGTACTTTGCTTTGTTCACATATTACCTTTAAACAAATGTCCTGAATTAAATTTAAAGGGAAGCAGGTTGCAAATTGTAACAGAAGCGTGAGCAAAAGCATCCTAATCGTACTTGAAACAGGATTATTTTATATGAATTATTTTTAAAAATAATAAATACTTCTGGGAAGAGATCTTTATTTAAAAACTTACAATGTGCACATTGCTGCACTAAAACTACATATTGAAAGTACTAGGCAAAGCAAGAACATTTCTGCAAGCTATCAGTGTCTCTGAAAGATGATGCAGACAAAGAAAAACCAAAAACCTAAGGTTGAAATCTTCACTACTAAGATGCAGGCTAAAACATAATTTAATAGACAGCATTAGTAATCCATCTAAGAATAACTAAAAGAGTAGTTTGCTAATGCTCATATCAGAACTCTAGGAGAAATAAAAATAAACAAACAAATACATTAATAAATGGTGTAATTAGTGTAACATAATTTTCTTTCTGTTAAAAAAGATCAGTGTCTTAAGCAAACAAATTTAAGAATTGATTAATTTTATGGTTACCATTCACACAAGTAACATAACAGTAAATAACAACACATAACAGCTGAAGTATAACAATCTATTATACTTAACTTTATAAACCAGTTTTTGTAACTCCTTTCAAGTTATAAGTCACCTTTTTTTCAATCTGGTTGTAATTCTGCACAGACTCAAAGTACAACGCAAAGTTTCAGACAGCTCAGTTTGGCAAAGCTTGATATGGGTCTTAAATAAGTTGAACAATTTTATGATTGCACTTTGGGGTGATTGAGTAAAATAATAAATTGAACTGAACTTTTAATTTTAGTGATGCAGAAATGTACACACACCCAAAGGATGGCACAAGAGAATTGTCATGTGTAGGCAGGATCAGTACACAGAGAAATGTTACGTGAAAACACCAAAACTAAATCAAACACCTGGGGCCTATTGTATAAACAGTGCATACGAACAAAAATGTTGCATACTCCTGTTTCCACGCTCAAATCGCGATGTATAAAACTTAAACTTGGCATAAAGCCACGCACATTTTCACGCCTGCTAAATGCTTGGTGTATGCAAGTACTCCACTCGGTTTGGTAAACTGGCAGCACCCAGTGTCAAAGCAGTGCTTTTATTCAAGTGTTGTTTCCCTTTCTTTTTTAGATCCACATCCCTGACGCGGCTTTATCAAATACACTGAAATTAACCGCATATTGTTTATTAGTTTAAGGCATCTGATTGTAATTATGGCGCAGTGGTAGCATTGCTGCCTCGCAGTTAGGAGAACCGGGTTCACTTCCCGCGTTCTCCCTGCGTGGAGTTTGCATGTTCTCCCTGTCTGCGTGGGTTTCCTCCGGGCTCTCCAGTTTCCTCCCACAGTCCAAAGACATGCAGGTTAGGTGGATTGGCGATTCTAAATTGGCGCTACTGTGTGCTTGGTGTTTGTGTGTGTCCTGCGGTGGGTTGGCACCCTGCCCGGGATTGGTTCCTGCCTTGTGCCCTGTGTTGGCTGGGATTGACTCCAGCAGACCCCTGTGACCCTGTGTTTGGATTCAGTGGGTTGGAAAATGGATGGATGGATTGATGATTGTAATTAACCTGTAGCAATTTAATGGTCCACGGAATGGCCAAACTATTCCAAATACCATACCTGCTTTAGCGTTGTTCCTCTCAATGCACAACTCAGAGTATTTATCCCACTGTATCCGAGTGTGGAATCACAGTTCTACAGCAGCTGATCGGAAAGAGAATTATCGGTATACAGCATCAAGCACACGCTGCCTCAGCCATGCGCTATTTGAACTGCTCCCATATAGAAAACGCTTCAGAGCCTTTCCTGTACAGACTTCGCGGTTCAGAAACAGTTTCATCCCAACAATTATAAACGCACTCAATCAGTCCATCAAGTGCTCCTTGTAGAACTGTTTGTACTTATAAGTACAATTACCTCACTGTAAACTTGCACTACAGTTATAATATTGCACAACCTCAGCCACTTTATAAGGCGCGAATTTACATATGATAACAATATCATTTTAAAGATGAAATGCAGCAAAATATGTTTATTACATTATACAGATAAAATGTTAACATCATTTAAATAATCTATATTGTTAATAATTAAACATGTGAGGACACAGTGTCATAGCGCTAGCTAGTTCAGGGATTGTTCCTGCCTCGTGCTGTATTCTTGCTGGTGCTGGCGCGACACTGGAAAGATAGATGGATATAATAATTAAATGTTCCTTAAAAGTTTTGAAGAATCAGCGCTCTAAGCTTACAGATGGCTTAACATCTATTACAGAGCATTGTGTGGCAATTGGTTACTTGGAGAAAAAAAAGGAAGGTCAGGAACTGGAGGTTAGTACATTTGAAAGAGACAGTACTGTTGCAATAAATTATTTCATCGAAGGTCGCGCATGGCGCAGCAAGCATCTTGCGGGAGGCAGGAATAATCTCTGAACAGGGTGCCAGCACGTCACTATCACTGCGCCACCGTGTTCCCATGTTTAACACATGCTTTAACTCCTATCATTATGAAAATTATATCACGTATACATCTCCGTTTTTAAATTATTCAAAGAGCTGTAATATCACGAATGTGATGGATTCTGTGTCCTGTCGGAAAAAGAGAAAGCCCGTTTAAGAAGCACATAGTGATTCAAACACATAGAGCACATAGAAGAAGACATACAAAACAAAGCATTTAATGTGCTACTTTAGTTACGATAGTATTTGAGAAACTAGTAAATTAAACAATTTAAAGATGGAGTTTATTATGTTCTACTTTAATGACAAAATAAACTATGCTATTAAAGTGGAAATTTTGAGATTAAAGTTGACATTTCAAGTTTTTTTCTCACAGTGTCCCTATTTTTTTTCTTTTCTCTGTACCCTAATAAGCTCTCATATGACACTCAGACGATGGGCTATAACTCACCTTTCCACGGCGACTTTGATATCTGACAACTTTTTATTTTTATGTCACTCGATCAACTTCCTTTTATTGTTTATACCACTATTTAAACCAACAAATAGTATGTTTTTCTTTGCCTCCACTTGGTATTCGCTGAAATTCTTCTATTTTCCCCCATGCTATTGCCATTGCCCTTACAAAGAACGCTGCGCTTAAGGGCTATTTACACTGACTTTCAAATTCAAAGAGGCGTATTTCTGTGAGGAGTTGGGGTGGGGCAGCAGGAAAGTGCACGTGAGTTACTTTTCACACTAACCAGGATTTATGTAGCGGAAGAACATGGAAGTTGGCGTTCGAACAGATTTATGTATCTGGATTTTTTTGTGCGTACACACATTTCCGCTTTTGTCCGTACTCCATGTTTTAGTGTGATTTCTATGCACAGTGTTATTCATGAGGAACCTGGTGTCCATAAAAAAAAGATTCTCAAAATGTGAGTATGCAACTTTCGACTTAAAAGCTGAGATTTACAAAAGAAAGCTTGAAGCGAGAACTTGTGACATTTTTTGGCAACTCTGACCCATGCGTATGCAACATTTGGGAGAAACTGAGAAATGATGACACCCTGTATTAATTTGGGAAATGTGGTGAAACCAGCAAAATGCCGACTCACATACAAAATAATTAATTAACATAATAAACCTCAATAATGATGATAAATATCCACAAGCTTTGCAATAGAAATAAAATCATGCTGTACTTCTTTATATGCCCTGCTTTGTGCCCCAGTAAATACTAATTATCATCAATATACTAATAATCCAGTTGTCCATCAATCAGCTTCATAGGGTTTCCGCAGTAGCTGCACTTATGAATATGCTAAGCACAGTCCTTCACCCGCGAATATTTACCTTATATGGGCAGGCACTCAATTATGTGGTAGGCGTGATGATGCGGGATGCAACTCCGCCTCACACGGCGACCGAGCTACAGGCTATAGCTGTAAATAAGGACGAAAGTAGGCTCCAGCTATGACCGTTACAAGTAGAATTTCGAAATGAAACCTGCTTAACTTTTGTAAATAAGCTGTAAGGAATGAGCCTGGCAAATTTCAGCCTTCCACCTACACAGGAAGTTGGAGAATTAGTGATGAGTCAGTGAGTGAGTGAGTGAGTGAGTGAGTGAGTGAGTCAGTCAGTCAGTCAGTCAGTCAGTCTGTGAGGGCTTTGCCTTTTATTAGTATAGATAACAACATTCATGTCATTCCATATGCCAGGCGACAAAAGCTGACATCTTATGCCTTGACCCAACCCCCAGAATGCAGACTAGAGGCACTATAATACATAAACGCTCTTACACGCTCAGTTGTGGAGCGCAACACAGGATTCATCAAATGTGGTAGTTTCTTGATATGTCAGGTGGGAAGCTGCTCTGCTCTGATTGGATATGTAAGAGTTGAATAGTGTATGGTTGTTTCAGGATGGCAACCAGATGAGTTCAAGGTGCGTTCACGTAAACATTTAAAGGATGATTATGATGTATAAAGGCTAAATTGAGTAGAAATGTGCACGTGCCAGGTTTTATAAATCTGATTTTTTTATTTTGGAGTATGCATGCTTTCATGCTTGAAACCATGCACATTCCTGCAAAGTATAACCCTAAAAACTGTATTCTTTATTATACAGTAAGTCTTTCATTGATTATATAAGTCTGGACACCTGTATATTGAGATAAGTGATTTTACAAATAATGGCCACCATAATGTCATTGATCATGTAACATGTACATCATATGAATAGAAACCATGCAGCATCACAGTAATTAACACACAAAATGGAGAAATACACATGAAAAAATGAACTTAAAAAAAATGCAACACAATAACATCACCAAAGTTTGCACGAAACACACATGGTCATAACTGATTCCTAACAGATCACTGGTGTTTTTCTGCACATTGTTGGTTACTACTGCTACCTCAGAGGTTCAGGGACGTGCATTCAAATCCTAGTCTGATTACTGTTTGTCTGGCATTTGCACATTCTCCTTGTGTCAATGTAGATGATTTAAATTTATTCGGACATTCCAAGACATGAGTGCTAAGTTAGTGGGTGCTATAAACCGGTGTTACGCCAGTAGGTGAGACTGTGTGCATGGGAATACCCTGTCTAGAGTTTCTCACTGCTCCATACCCTGTACTGGCGGGACATGAGCTGCACAACTAAAACAGTACAAATTATTTGGAAAAAACAAATGATACATACTACTATAAATCAAGATTGGTTACGATTCTATAAATAATATACCCATTTATACAACAGTTATTTTAATATTTGGACAATTGCCATCATATTAACACCCTACACCCTCATGTATAAATTTCAGAATCTCCTTATTTCTGTAGGGATCCTTGAGCTTGGTAGAAATGTACACAGGAGCACATTTAGAAAGCATTTTCTAGCATCAGTGACACTTCAATCATATTTACTGTCACTCCCACACACATTTTTTGCTAGATAAAATTCTCTGTGAAAAATGACAGCCAGTAAAGCTAGCACACTGGAGCTCCACTGTCATGGAGAATTGTCAGATTTGATCACCTGCCAAATGTTATTTGCTGTTACACTAACCGACACATTGCTTTTTGTAAGGCAGCCATGGGATGGATAGTGACTTATCTAAACATCAAAATATACAAGAGGTATGATGTATAAGTGCAGATTCTGTAATCATGAGTTCAGGAACACCATATACTGTATAATAAACTGCATGCATCTCTACTGTAATAATAGTTTGCTTTGATAATACAGATAAAAAATATAAAGGCTTTGAGAAAAGGTTACTGCACATTGTCTCATTTAGTAGCATTTTAATATGGAGTTTTGAATTTCAGATTTTCAACAACTGTGAATAAGAATTTTTTGAAAAGCAAAAAACATGTAACCTTACAATATAAGAATAATTCAAGGTAGGTGGTAACTATACAGGCAATGTGCAAGCTGCTGTTACAAGCAGAGGAGATCAAGTACTAATGGTTCAAAGCTTGATAACTGAATCACTGCAGCAATAGCAGTTTTTGGGATGTTACATCAAACTGGTGGTAATGTGTAAGGGAAGTGTTCAGATCAGTCACATCATGACCTACAAGCTCGGGGTAGTGACCAAAAGAGTGAGATCACAACTATGATTGAGTGAAGTACGGTTCCTGCACAGGGGTGCAGGGTTCACTCTCTGTGATAGGATGTCACAGTCACTAATACTCCACAGACAACACTGCTGAGTTGCTTTTCATTACCTAAATACAACTTAAAAAAAAATGATTTCATTTTAAAGTTATTTCATTAAAAAACAGAATTTACATTTACTATGTAGAAATGCCACCTTGTAGACCCAATGTCCTGGGTTTGAATCCTGTGTCCAGAATTTGAACGTTCTTCCTTTGTCTGTGTCAGTTTTCCTCCAGGTACACTGGTTTTCACTGCCCATCCCCAAAGACATATAGTATACTGTATGTTAGGTTAACTGGCAATTCCCATTCATTCTGTGTATGTGCAATACCCTGCCTTGTGCCTCTGCCAAGATAAGCTCTGAATAGAATTATACAGATCTGAGAATGTTATGTTGAGTTACATACTGCATACAAGAATAACATGCACTTTCCACTACTCCCACTAAGCACTCTTACACCTTTACCTTCTCATTTCAAGTTTTCTTTACAACACGTTTACTCTCCAGCTGCACAACACTTTCACCACCTCATCTATTTTTCTCATCATGCCTTCAATATTTCCCCATGGGCTCACCACCTATGGGAGGGGCCAAGGAGGTTGGGTGCAATGTGAGTTGGGCGGTGGCCGAAGGCGGGACCTTGGCGGTCTGATCCTCGGCTACAGAAACTGGCTCTTGGGACGTGGAATGTCACCTCTCTGAAGGGGAAGGAGCCTGAGCTAGTGCGCGAGGTCGAGAGGTTCCGGCTAGATATAGTCGGACTCACCTCGACGCACAGCTTGGACTCTGGAACCAATCTCCTTGAGAGGGGCTGGACTCTCTACCACTCTGGAGTTGCCCCCGGTGAGAGGCGCCGAGCAGGTGTGGGCATACTTATTGCCCCCACTGGAGCCTGTGCATTGGGGTTTACCCCGTGGACGAGAGGTGGCCTCCCTCCGCCTTCGGGTGGGGAAGGGTCCTGACTGTTGTTTGTGCGTATGCGCCGAACAGCAGTTTGGAGTATCCACCCTTTTGGAGTCTCTGAGGGTTGCTAGAGGGCATACCTTCTGGGATTCCCTCGCTTTGCTGGGAGACTTCAATGCTCACGTGGGCAATGACAGTGAGACCTGGAAGGGCGTGATTGGGAGGAATGGCCCCCCCAATCTGAACCCGAGCGGTGTTTTGTTATTGGACTTCTGTGCTCGTCACGGATTGTCCATAACGAACACCATGTTCAAGCATAAGGGTGTTCATATGTGCACTTGGCACCAGGACACCCTAGGCCTCAGGTCGATGATCGACTT
This sequence comes from Polypterus senegalus, assembly GCF_016835505.1. Classification (NCBI taxonomy): domain Eukaryota; kingdom Metazoa; phylum Chordata; class Cladistia; order Polypteriformes; family Polypteridae; genus Polypterus; species Polypterus senegalus. Next base: position 48,111,104 of record NC_053157.1, read on the forward strand.
TGTGGTCGTTGTCGCCGGACTTGCGGCCATATGTCTTGGACACTCGGGTGAAGAGAGGGGCGGAGCTGTCAACTGATCACCACCTGGTGGTGAGTTGGCTTCGATGGTGGGGGAAGATGCCGGTCAGACCTGGTAGGCCCAAACGTGTTGTGAGGGTCTGCTGGGAACGGCTGGCAGAGTCCCCTGTCAGAAGTAGCTTCAACTCCCACCTCCGCAGAACTTCAACCACGCCCCGAGGGAGGTGGGGACATTGAGTCCAATGGGCCATGTTCCGTGCCTCTATTGTTGAGGCGGCTGACCGGAGCTGTGGCCGCAAGGTGGTCGGTGCCTGTCGTGGCGGCAATCCCCAACCCGTTGGTGGACACCGGCGTGAGGGATGCCGTCAAGCTGAAGAAGGAGTCCTATAGGACTTTTTGTCCTGTGGGTCTCTGGAGGCAGCTGATAGGTACCGCAGGCCAAGCGAACGCGGCTTCGGTTGTTGCTGAGGCAAAACTCGGGCATGGGAGGAGTTTGGAGAGGCCATGGAGAACGACTTTGGACGGCTTCGAGGAGATTCTGGTCCACCGTCCGCGTCTCAGGAGGGGAAGCAGTGCAGTGTCAACACCGTATATGGTGGGGATGGTGCGCTGCTGACCTCACTTCGACGCTGTGGGTCGGTGGGAGGAGTACTTCAAAGGCCTCCTCAATCCCACTAACATGCCTTCCAATGAGGAAGCAGAGCCTGGGGACTCTGAGGTGGGCTCTCCCATCTCTGGGACTGAAGTCACCGAGGTGGTCAAAAAACTCCTTGGTGGCAGGGCCCCGGGTGGATGAGATACCGAGTTCCTTAAGGCTCTGGATGTTGTAGGACTGTCTTGGTTGACACGCCTCTGCAACATCGCATGGACATCGGGACAGTGCCTCTGGATTGGCAGACCGGGGTGGTGGTCCCCTCTTTAAAAGGGGACCGGAGGGTGTGTTCCAACTATAGAGGGATCACACTCCTCAGCCTCCCTGGAAAAGTCTATTCGGGGTTCTGGAGAGGAGGGTCCGCCGGATAGTCGAACCTCGGATTCAGGAGGAACAGTGTGGTTTTCGTCCCTGGTCGCGAACAGTGGACCAGCTCTTCACCCTTAGCAGAGTCCTGGAGGGTGCATGGGAGTTTGCCCGACCGGTCTACATGTGTTTTGTGGACTTGGAAAAGGCATTCGACCGTGTCCCTCGGGGAATCCTGTGGGGGGTGCTCCGGGAGTATGGGGTACCGGACCCCCTGATAAGAGCTGTTCGGTCTCTGTACAACCGTGTCAGAGCTTGGTCCGCATTGCCGCAGTAAGTCGAGCCCGCTTCCAGTGAGAGTTGGACTCCGCCAGGGCTGCCCTTTGTCACCATTCTGTTCATAACTTTTATGGACAGAATTTCTAGGCGCAACCAGGGTGTTGAAGGGGTCCGTTTGGTGGACTCAGGATTGGGTCACTGCTTTTGCAGATGATGTTGTCCTGTTTGCTTCATCAGGCCGTGATCTTCAGCTCTCTGGATCGGTTCGCAGCTGAGTGTGAAGCGGCTGGGATGAGAATCAGCACCTCCAAATCCGAGAGCATGGTCCTCAGCCGGAAAAGGGTGGAGTGCCCTCTCAGGGTTGGGGGAGAGATCCTGCCCCAAGTGGAGGAGTTCAAGTATCTCGGGTCTTGTTCACGAGTGAGGGAAGAATGGAGCGTGAGATCGACAGGCGGATCGGTGCGGCATCCGCAGTGATGCAGGCTCTGCATCGGTCTGTCGTGGTGAAAAAGGAGCTGAGCCGTAAGGCAAAGCTCTCAATTTACCAGTCGATCTACCTTCCTACCCTCACCTATGGTCATGAGCTATGGGTAGTGACCGAAAGAACGAGATTGCGAATACAAGCGGCTGAAATGAGTTTCCTCCGCAGGGTGTCTGGGCTTTCCCTTAAAGATAGGGTGAGAAGCTCAGTCATCCGGGAGGGGCTCAGAGTAGAGCCGCTGCTCCTCCGCATCGAGAGGAGTCAGATGAGGTGGCTCGGGCATCTGATCAGGATGCCTCCTGGACGCCTCCCTGGTGAGGTGTTCCGGCACGTCCAACCGGGAGGAGGCCCCGGGGAAGACCCAGGACACGCTGGAGGGACTATGTCTCCCGGCTGGCCTGGGAACGCCTTGGGATTCTCCCGGAAGAGCTGGAAGAAGTGGCCGGGGAGAGGGAAGTCTGGGCCTCTCTGCTTAAGCTGCTGCCCCTGCGACCCGACCTCGGATAAGCGGAAGAGAATGGATGGATGGATGGGCCTTCAATATTCCAAGTCCAACTTCTTATACTCCCTCCTACACACCACTTAATCACTTGGTCCTCTTCATCTTTACCACCACACCAGTCTCCCCACAAGGCATCAGGTTTTGGACCATCTTAAATCAGCTTAAACCACCTCCTGATGTAAATAAGACAATTGAGGAGAACAGCAAATGTTATATGGAGAGGCAAAAATTGAAGGCAGAAAGCATTCTATAAGGAAGATACACAAAATACTAGAAAAGCAATTGCAAACCACAGGAATCACAGATTTCAGGAAGTGTGCAGCACAATGAGTAAAGAAAGAGGAATGTGTTCTTGGTCATAAAGCAAGTGACAAAACACTTTAGTACCTCAGACATAAGAAAAAGAAGCTGCAGGATTCATTTGGGTGTGTATGGTAAGGTACTTTGAGAGATGGTGAGGTGTGGTGAAAAATGGCTAATGCCTGCTATGAGGACAAGAAAGTCTGAATTGTGGTTGAGAAGAAGATGGGGACATTGCAAATTTTAATCTGATGATGGGGCTACACCAGGGATCCATTCTGATCCATCTGAGCAGGGATCTAATCTTTTTGTTATAAAGATGTAAGTGATGAGCAATGAATCGTGTAATCGTCATGGAATCTCTTGAATGAACATAATCTCATTAATAGCAAAAAGTGAAGCAGAACTGAAGAGGAAGTTTCTGAAGGGGAACGATAGTTTTAAAGCAAAAGACCTTAAGAAAAATCCAGGAAAGACCAAGGTGACAACTGGAGGCAAAGGGACAAGCGGTGTGGAAGAAGAAGATGAAAGGCTGGCTGATGTATGCAGGAGAAATGTTAAGGAAAACTCAATTCAGTTTACAGGTTGTGAGAAGTGAGTGAATGAGTTGTGTAAAGTTATGAAGGGTAGAGTGCTTGCAGTGAGTGCAATGTTTGTACAAAGTGCATTAGGGGGTGCAGAATATTGATGTATAAATGTAGACATTGACAATTCAATTGCTTTAGAGATAATATGGAAGTTCTCCTACTTAGGTGACTTGCTGAGTGCAGATGGAGCTGTAGGAAGAGCAGTGATAAACAGGGTGCGAGTTGCCATTGAAGAATTTTTGGGAGCTGACCTCGATTCTACTTCTAAAGAAGTCTCTCTGGCTTTGAATGGAAAATGCTATGAAAGCTATGTGAGAAGTAATATGCTCTACTGGAGTAACATCTGTCCAAAGAAGACAGGGCATTTAATAAAGTTAAGAATACAGGTAGAGTATCCCTAATCCGAAATTCCAAAATCCAAAATGCTCTAAAATCATTTAATTTTTGAGAGCCAACATGACACCACAAGAGGAAAATCCCACACCGGGGTCTCTTCTATAAAACTTTACTTGGATTCAAGCACGAAAATATTTTAAAACGTTGTTATGAATAACATATGTGCAGATTCAAATCAGATGTATTCTTTCAGAGCGGGATTCCTCCACAAAGCAACTACACATGTTTGATGATCAGGGAGTGAGGAAGGGGAGCTCCCACAAAGCATCGAGTCCCATGAGGAAACAATGCACAAATAATGTTGTGAGGGTTACCCTGTGAATCATCAAGAACATTAAGTAATGAAACACAGTCAACTATCTTTACACCAAGAGAAGAAGACATGGCTGGAGTTGGTGATAGATGACATAAGAAAAATGGATCTCACCTCAAATGTTGCCCCACACTGAAGAGAGAGTGAAAATGATTTGGGGAGCAATCACTCAACCAGGGTAAATCCTGAAAAGGACTGTTAAACCAATGACGATGATGCATGTAACACTCACCAATATTGTTAGAAACATCTTCAAAAAGTGAGGATGATGATAAGTGTTGCATCCATACAATGATAAATGAGCTACTAGACCAGCATGGGCAACACATGTGATCATGTTAGGGTGACTGATCTCTTTTATATAACATGGTGGCACAATGAGGCAGTGCAAATGCTCTTTCCTGCTTGCACCCAGTGCTTCCAGGAATGACTCTGCCCTACTGCAGCTCTAAACTGGGCTAGATAGGTTTGAGAATGTTATGACATTTTGCCATCTGCTGGAATATGTTTGCAACAGGTCGAAAGTGATATGATAAGGGAGATCCTGAACTTCTTTGCTCACTGGGAATCTCAGTGTGATGTTAGAAGACTGCTTCCCAGCAATCTGTGACAGTAATGAAAGAATTAGTGGTGACGCGACTGTCCTTTCAAAAATGCTGCTTAGGAAAACAAAAAACAAACAAATCAACTAACTGATTTAGATGACTTGCTAGAAAAATGATGAGGAGTGCAGATTTTTGAAAAACAAGTAGTTGCTTTGTATATTTTAGCTGTGATTGTCTGTTGTAAGCTGCTTGAAAATGTAAAGCAATGTAGCCGGCTACTTCAGACTGCTTACAGTACATATGTAGAATGTTTCTTACTAGAAAACAAGAACACGTTGGCTGCTTAGGCATGATGTGGGGTAACCATTGAATAATTAAGAATCACAACATAGACAGACAGACTTTCATTTAATGAATGTGCTCACTAAGCCTGAGATACAGTATACTGCAGTTGAATACTATGGTGGCTATGGAAGTCTCGTCCTACTTTTATAAGTACATATTAATAATCAGTGGATGAATGTACATGTCTCCTAAACCGATATCATAGAGATCCTTGCATTTTCAATGTACTCTACATACTGTATCAGAATTGTTGGGAATTACCTGCAAACAAAGCATAACATGTCTAAGGATATTAGTTCAAGAGTCATCCAAGAGAGGATTCAGTTGGTGCTCAGTGATATTCACAAGCATATGTTTGCTTTACAAATCATCCCCCACCCACAACATTTTTGGTTTTCCAGGTCACCTGCATGTACACTCACCGGCCACTTTATTAGGTACACCTTACTAGTACAGGGTTGGGCCCTTTTGCCTTCAGAACTTCCATAATTCACAACATTTTTTGTTTTCCAGGTCACCTCCATGTACACTCACCGGCCACTTTATTAGGTCCCGGTTGGACCCCCTTTTGCCTTCAGAACTTCCATAATTCCTCATGGCGTAGATACAACAAGGTTCTGGAAACATTCCTCACGGATTCTGGTCCATATTGACATGATAGCATCACGCAGTTGTGTGAAATGTGAATGTGAATCTCCTGTCCTGTCACATCCCAAAGGTGCTCTGTTGGATTGAGTTCTGGTGACTGCAGAGGCCATTTGAGTACTGTGAAGTCATTGACATGTTCAGGAAACAAGTCTGAGATGATCTGAGCTTTGTGATATAGTGTATTATCCTGTTGAAAGTAGCCATCACAAGATGGGTACACTGTAATCATAAAGTGATGGACATGGTCAGCAACAATACTCAGGTAGGCATTTAAATAATACTCAGTTGGTTTTAAGAGGCCCAAAGTGTACCAAGAAAATATCCCCCACATCATTACACCACCATCACCAGTCTGAACTGTTGATAGAATTGCAGGTGAATTCCATGCTTTCATGTTGTTGATGCCAAATTCTGACTCTTACCATCTGTGTGTTGTAGCAGAAATTAAGATGCATCAGCCCAGGCAATGTTTTTCAGATCTTCTGTTGTCCGATTTTGGTGACCCCGTGCAAATTGTAGCCTTAATTGCCTGTTCTTAGCTGACAGGAGTGGCACCCAGTGTGGTCTCCTGCTATTGTAGCCCATCTGTTTCAAGGTTTGACATGTTGTGTGTTCAGAGATGGTCTTCTGCATACCTCAGTTGTAATGAGTGATTATTTGAGTTACTGTTGCCTTTCTATCAGCTCAAACCACTCTGGCCATTCTCCTCTGACCTCTGGCATCAACAAGGCATTTTCGCCCAGACAACTGCCACTCACTGGATATTCTCCCTTTTTCAAATCATTCTCTGTACATCGTAGAGATTTTTGTGAGTGAAAATCCCAGCAGATCAGCATTTTCTGAAATGTTCAGACCAGCCCGCCTGCCACCAACAAACGTCACATTCAAAGTCATTTAAATCAACTTTCTTCCCTATTCTGATGTTTGGTTTGAAGTTCAGAGGATTGTCTTGACAATGTCTGCATGCCTAAATGCATTGAGCTGCTGCCATGTGATTGGCTGATAAGATATTTTTGTTAATAAGCAGTTGAAAGTGGCCAGTGAGTATATAAAACATATTTTCACATTTTTTTCTCATTAAAAATGTAACTTTTCTTGAAAGACATAAGATAAAATTAAAATCTTAGGCTTCAACATTTGACATAGTTTATGTAGCCTGCCACTATCTCTGTTTTGAAACATGACAGAGTCAACTAAGCTTTCTGTACATGCTTGTTAATATTTTGCAACCTTGCTTATATTAAATATTACTTGTGATATTCTGAATATTTTAAGTCAGTCACTTGATACACAGAAGTGCAAATAACTGCCTCTCAAAATAATGCACTACTACATTAAATGTGTTACAATGATAAATTATGAAGGGCTCAGTCAATTTTGCACTTAGACAATCACACCAACTGGTCTGTATCTCTGATTCAAGCTCCTGTCGTTGCACTGATAAACCTACACAGCAAAAGGGTGCACGAAAATAAACTGTCTTCAAAAATTATTATTAGAAAATCCTGAGTAGAAAAGGAACTAATGCTTTTTCAAAGAGATCACAGATAATGACAATTCTTTCAAATATTTTTGACTGTTCTCTGTCAAACAGCAATTTTTCAACTAACCATATCTAAACAATGTAATAACTGATACATCAATAACTGATATTGATAGCCATATGAAAAAAATGTTTCCACATATAGATTACATTTTCTTTGTGGGAAAGAATTAGGGCACAGTTGTCTTATATGGATTCTATCTCAGCCATATTGTAAATGGCCTCATGTGCATATCTCAGTATAATGTAAAAAATAAATCAATGTGTAGTTTATACTACAATTAGCAGAAACTTAAATGTTTAACAGAATTATTTATGAGAACGGCCCTTTTTCTACCAACAAGTTTATATTAAATTCAACCATCTGAAAGAATGCCATGACTGTTGATAAATTACAAATATTATGTACCTGTAAATGTATACAGTTCCAAAAACAATGAATACCTGGTAAGTTCTTCTTTAATCTTCATGGGCTCATGCGGGTAGAATTTCACTCTAAAGCACATAGTATATGGTGGATTCGCTGAAAATATGAAAAACAAATGAAGCAAGTCATTAATTACCATGGTAGGGTTACTAAACAAAAAAGAAAGAAGGAAGCCTTTAATGTCAGCTACAACTGTAAATGGTGCAAGTACATCAAACAACAACAAACAAATAATACAAAAAGCACGCATTCTACGACCAATAAAAACAATTCATAAGTAAATAAAGGACAGAAAATTATTATTCAGTAAAGTAATCGTCATACGTACTGGAGGAAAAAAACTGTAATAGTTCTATAAGCTCTTAAAATTAAAAATTCTGATGGCCCAAGGATAAAAACTATCTGCAAATCTTTTTGTTTTACTTGTAATGCTCTTGTACTGCCTGCTAGAGGGCAGTAGTGTGAACAATGAGTGGCCAAGATGGGAAGAGTCTTTAATGATTTCTCTGGCTCTGCAGACGCATTGGGCACTGGAGGGCAGAGAGCAGCCAATGATTTCCTCTGCCACGCATATAACCCTCTGCAGAGCTTTCCTGTCTGCTGCTGTACATACAGCCAACATGCCACATTGGAATACAATATGCTAAAGCACCCTTGATGGTTGAGCGGTAGAAGGTCAATAGCAGCTTCTCCTTCATTTCCACTTTCCAGAGAAGTCTCAGGAAATGCAGCCACTGCTGGGACTTTTTGACCACCGCCAGAGTGTTTGCTATCCAGAACAGGTCCTCATAAATGTAAGTTCTTAGGAACTTAAAGGAGGTGAACCTCTCCACCTGGTTCCCATTGATGTATAGAGGGGCTGGCTCTGCTCTGTGCCCCCTGATTTCAATGACCATCTCTTTAGTTTTGCAGGTGTTGAGTGAGAGATTGTTCCTGGAACACCATACTGACAGCTTCTGCACCATGTCCCTGTATGCTGACTTATCATCACTAGTTATGAGACCTACCAGAGTAGAGTCATCAGCAAATTTGATGATAGCGTTGCTGGAGTACTTAGATGTACAGTCATAAGTGTATAGGGCATAGAGAAGCCCTGAGAGGAGCTGGTGCTAAGTGTGAGGGTGGAGGAGTTGCAGGGGCTAGGGATGATTGTATTAAACGTTGCGCTATAATCAACAAATAGCTTCCTTACATAGGTCCCTGAGTGTTCCAGGTGGCTCATCATTGTATGGAGGGCTGTACTGATGGCTTCTTCCATGCTTCTATCTGATCTATTAGCAAACTGGTGACAATCAAAGGCAGGAGGGATGCTGGCTTTAATGAGCTGAGCTATAAAAGTCTTTCAAAACATTTCATGTCTGTTGACATTAATGCAATCGGTCTGTAGTCATTAAGGTTATTGGTGACTGACTTTTTCGGGATATGGATGATAGTACCTGACTTAAGACGGGGGACAGTGACAAACTAAATAACTTAGTAATGACTCCTGCCAACTAGTCAGCACAAGCTTTAAATATCATACCAAGTATGCCATCTTGTCCAGCAGCTTCCCTTGGGTTCATCATCTTGAGCACCTGTGTCACCTGAACGTTGCAGCTGGGAGTCGGCAGGGAGAGAATGTCACTGTGAGACCAATTTGCCTCAAAGCAGGCAAAGAAAAGATTTTGTTCCTCTGCCAATGAGGCATCAGCACAGATCGGCATGTGTGTACTTATTTTGTAGTTGGTGATTTTTTGTATTCCCTGCCATACCTGCCATGGGTTATTGTCTGACAGGTGGGCCTCTACATTGCTCTTATAGGCCATCTCTCCTCAGATTTGCTTGCTCTTGCTGCACTGTACTGGACCCTGTACACTGACCTGAAGGCAATGTCTTGGGTTCTCAACAGAGACTGAACCTCACTGGTCATCCATGGTTAGGGTAGACCTGTATGTGTTCATCCACTGTAACTACATCAGTGCAGAACTTAGTATAGCTTAGTACAGTTTCTGTGTGCTTCTGTAAGTCTTACTGTTCAGAAATGGACCAATCTGTGTTTTCAAAACAGTCCTGCAGCTATGAAAGGGCTCCCTCAGGCCAGGTTTTGATAGTTTTTTATGGTTGGCTTGATTTTCCTCTGGAGGGGAGTGTATGCTGGGAACAGGAGCAGTGAGAGATGGTCAGAGAAGCCCTGACATAGGAGAGGTAGTGCTCTGTATCCAGTATGTTCTTCCCCCTGGTGAAGCACTGTATATAAGGCGCACATTTGGGAAGTACAGTCTTTAGGCATGCTTGATTAAAATCACCAGCCACAATGTGTACATTGTCAGGAGAAGCCTGGTGATACATTTTGATCGGGTAGACAGGCAAGAGCTGAGAAAAAAAAAAAAATTAAAGAAAAAAAGAAATTAAGGAAGAAATTATTATTATTAGTAACTCATTGATTTTTGTACTAGTTAACACAAAGCATCTTTTAAAAAACACCTGAAAAACCATTGCTTTGTATCAATAAATACTGTACATATAATCATAAACAGAGGAAAGGAGGCATACTATAATTCACAGAGGCACTCTAGCAGTACTGTATATAATGATATGAGAGCCAACTTTTTAACAAATGAATAAATAAAATAATGTTGGGGACTGTGCAAAAAAGTAAAAGTATCTCCATTATTTAACTAACTTATTTATAAAATGTTTATAATAGCACTTGACTTCTTCTTAAGCATTTTATTCATTTTTTCTTTATTTCTTTTTTAAAGTGTCAAAGTTTTATGTTATAAAAAATATTTATACAAGACAAATTTACAATATGTTGTTTGCAAAAAGCACTCAAGCCATGTGTTCTGGAATCACTAAGATAAAACAGGTGCAAACTAATTGCCTAACAAGGACACAATTACATTATTGTTAGCCTCCACCAATGAATCTTTAAAATAATTGCCACATTTTCTGGATAAAATATCCAAACTTAATGGATCGTTATTCTGATTGTTAATCTGAAGGACAGTTGTGAAGACTAGAGACAAACAATAATAATAATAATACATTTTATTTAATAGGTGCCTTTCTTAACACTCAAGGTCAGTTTACAATGAAATTAAACAACATTAATAAGCTAAAAACAAAGAGAAGGATAACATCAAAAAGTAATAAGGTGCAGAGGTAGTAGAAAACATACAAAGATAACAGGCAGTGTTAATTCATAGTTGGTATGCCAGTTTGAAAAGATAAGTTTTGAAGGCAGTTTTAAAATGTGTTATTGAATTGAGTTGACGGATATGAGAGGGAAGAGAATTCCAGAGTTGAGGAGCATTATGAGAGATGCTCGAGCTTCCATAGAACAGAGTTTGATGTGTGGTACAGAACGGTGAGCTGCAGATGAGGATCTGAGGGTAGATTTTATTATCAGGAGACGGACACCACATCAGACCACCTAGATGCTGCTCAGAAGAGACTCAACACCTCAAAACTCTGACTGTAAACAACTTATTTAACAGCAAGGGTTGGTTTATGACCCCTGTCTGAATTATTTTTCCTTATTTGGAAAAAAGACTGGTCTTGTATCTATACTAATAAAAGGCAAAGTCCTCACTGACTGACTGACTGACTGACTCACTCACTCACTCCTCACTAATTCTCCAACTTCCTGTGTAGGTAGAAGGCTGAAGTTTGGCAGGTTCATTCCTTACAGCTTACTTACAAAAGTTAGGCAGTTTTCATTTCGAAATTCTATGTGTAACGGTCATAACTGGAACCTACTTATGTACATATATACCGACCATAGCCTGCAGCTCGGTCGCCGTGTGGGGTGGAGTTGCGTCCCTTATCGTCACGCCTCCCACGTAATTGAGTGCCTGCCCATATAAGGCCGTTCATCAGCGGCAATCCAATAGAAACACTCTGCCGCTAAATATTAGCGGGTGAAGGACTGTGCTTATGGAAACAAAGATGAGATGGTCAGGGTGGTGTTTGGCACAAACTCAGCAAAACTACGAGAGAAACTTTTAAGTGCCAGGATCTTAGCTAACATTAAATAAAGCCGTGGACATCGCACGAGATAGCGGAACCTTCGATGCATGTACTCCGAGCGGCTCACGTGAACTGACTGTGAACGCAGTACGCAGACAAAAAGCAAGAGCTCCAAAGAGCGCTGAACAAAAAAGCATTACACAATTGAGAAGGCAGCAAAAGAATATGAAGCAAGTGGCGCATACAAGCATATTCATAAATGCAGCTACGGCAGAAATAAAGCACACGGTGGAAAAAGTCAATGTCCAGCTAAAGGAAGACAGTGTAAAAAAAAACCCATGCATGCAGTGTGTGATGTCTCAAATAAAGAGGAAGATGAGCTGTTTATTGATGCAGTAAGAAAGGAATCGATGAATGAAACCTGGTATCTTTACAACGGTTGACAAACACGGAATGTAACTTGAACATTGTGTATTGTGATTCCAAGCACAGCTTTTAATTACAGCTAAGTCTAATCACAGGATTCTAAAAATTTGTAACCCAGTGTGGCAGGTGTCTGGTGACATTTCACAAAAGTAGGGCTTTGACCTGGATATATTTTGGATAGTCTAAATCAATGATGGGCACAATGTACAATTTTGAATTGAATCAGACTGTTTCACAAAATTAATGAAGAGTGAGTTTTATCTTGGGCTAACTTCCATTCATAATGTAAAAAACTAATGAAAGGTTCTGTTCCCAACACTGTCTCAGACTATCAGTGGTGCATTGTTTTGAGACACTATCTATATCTTTATAAAGTTAGAAAGTAAATTATATGTTGTAATATAATTATGTGAGAGTATGAAGGTTGGTCAGGTTTCTTTTCTGCAAATTCTCTGACTTGCAGTTTAAATTTAAGACAGAATTGTGCAAAAGATGTACATCTATCATCAATATATCAGCCTTCAAGTATCTCCTATATTGGTGCCATAGTGTAAGCAAGGTTTGAACCACCAGTAACTGATGTACAGTACTGTATACAGCAAACCATAAAGGAAGAAATTAGTACAAGATTTCGTCTCCACAGCTAACCAAGTGGGTAAATGTTCATTATTATTTAATTCCTTCCTTTGATTCTTTGTACACATGCAGCATTTGTAGTCCAGTAGTATAAATGAGAAGTAAATAGTGCCATGCTCATCACTGCTTCAGAGCACTAAAAAATATATTTTGTTATCTATGACTTTACTACATTTCAAATGAATGAAGTTGTCTTCAATTGTTGATATACGGTATATAAATGCACTCAAAAAGCTTAAAATGATAGTTTTAACAAAAATAATGTTTCCAGTTAATATGAAATTAAAACATAACCACTTAATAATATCTTGTTTAACACATTCTATTACAATGCTTTAAAATCGTTGCACAATTATGATTCCTAAGTACAGTATGTGAATTGCTGTGAGACAATTAAAAAAAAATGGTCACATTTAATCTGAAGTGCAAGATTATTCACATGAGATAATTTTCTCTTATGCAAATGAATTTTGAAACATGAAATTCTGTAGGACATCTTTAATATGTTTAGTATATATGGATGTGATGACTGAATCTATAATACATTTGGCATCTTATCTTTTGCATAAAGAGAAATTTTTGCTGAAATCCTCTTAAATAAATCCCTAACTCTTGTTGTTAATACAAACATTAACATGAGGTTTGATGGCATTCAAATTACACTGGCATTAAGAGACTCCCTTGTCTGTTTCAATATTTCAAAGACAAAAAGTCACAGTGTATGTAATTTACATGCACTGAGTGTGGTAGTGTCTGTGTGAGTGTGTCCTGCAAAGGAACTGTAGTCTGTTCATAGTTGTTTCCTGCTTCGTGCCTCAATATGCTAGGATAGACAACAGCTCACTGTGATCACAAACTGGACAAAGAGGTTAAAAAATGAATGGATGGACTTAAAAGTCTGTTAGGTAAAGGTAAGGGCAGTCAGAAGACAGGTGGGAATTAGAAAACAATAACAATTTATTTCTTGTATAGCTCAAAATCACACAAGTAATGCCTCAATGGGCTTTAACAGGCCCTGTTTTTAAAAGTAAATTATGGCAGTAAATTATAAAACACATGCAAGCCAGGTTACTGAAAACACAGGAAAAATAGCAAAATCCAAAAGTAAATGCTAGAAAGAACCTCAAAATGGTCTATCACAAAAGAAAAAAGTCTGAATTCAATTAAGCCACACTAATTTGGGGTGTCCATCAGAAATGCAAGTACATAATAAAAATATTGAAATGGAAATATTAAAATGTGTGCTTAAATGTTTAAAGTCTAAATATATTCTACTGTAATATATATATTTCATTTTTAACTCCCCGTAGAGGGCTACATCTCTAGTAAAGGATCAAAAATCTAAAATATTCGTAATAACTGACCTTGAAATTTATTAAAAAGATATCCCATATGCATATGTTTGAAATTTGTCATTTTTAAACTTCTTGGAGTGGCTCTTAGAGGGCTAGGACCACCGGCAAAGAATTAAATATCAACAATTTCATCATAATTAGCAAACTTGAAATCACATTAAAAAGCACTCCACATTCCTATATTACCGATTCCCATTTTTTCAAAGGTTTATGAAAAGGAGTCTTTGATGTCTTGTATACTACTGGGGTAAATTCCCAAACCTGCTGATATGACATCCACAGCTTCAAGTCCTTCTGATCATTTTTGCTGACAACACCTGTTGGTTTTTTCTATAACATAAGGGTGTCATTTTCTACACAAAATATTGTTCAGAAATGTTCTTAAAATGAAGGTTTTTTAAATCTAAAGGGCCAAAGTTAAAACATCTTGACCTCTTGCATCAAGATGTGTTGATCTATATATCATATGTGAGTCAGGAGGCACTAGACAAAAAAAACTGAAGTGGTTTCATAGCGTTAATAAATAATTCTTATGTACACAAACAATGTACTCTTTTTTAATGCATCCCTCTATCACTTCAATCCTCCATGATTTGCGTTAACAGACAGAGTCATTAGCCATCACCATGTGGCAGGAGTGGCCACTAGCACTGAACACCCCACATGCCAGAATGCAGCTCTGAGATATAGAGGTGCTATGCATAAATAGCAGTGTACCAAATACCACAAATTAAATAAAGAGTCAGGGATGGCAGAGACACATCACCTTAACTCAACCACCTCCCCCAATCAATTCCAAAAGAAAAAAGATAATAACTCTGATGGGGAATAAAAGCATTTTAGCATAAATAACACATATATTATGAAATATGATGAAGGATAAGTTAAAGTGATAAATCTAAAAGATTCATATGAGAGAATGATCCTGACAAACAAATCTTTTAGATATTTTTGAACAGGCAACTGTAATAGTTGACAAAAGCAAAGCATACAACATAATTTCAAAGCGGTCCCATACTGAAGATTAATTCTAAACCTTGGTGCTCTGTCTTGCTGCCTTGGGCTTAGAAAGTAGGGGATTCACAGCACCAGTCAACCCTCACATTACAGTCCCTGGTGCAAGTGCACTGTGGCTGTGGGCTGTGTCTTTTTCCCCAGAGTGGTGAGTGCAAGGACAAGAGTTGAGGTGGAGGAAATAAGTGTGGGTTTACAAAACAAAACATCTGAGCATGGGAATAAACAAATCTATGTTTTAAGAAAGTGTCACCCCAAAGTATGGCCATAATAAGACAACCTCCCGCGTTAAAGCAACATTTCCTCACCTCCATTAGGGTTATAGTTTTTTTTTTTTATTTTTGAGGATCTCTTTAATTTTTATGTTTGTTTCACTTTACGAAAGAAGAAAAAGTCCAACTATGAGGTTCAAAACAGATGCAGATTCCTGGCTTTATGTACACTTAAATTTAACTTACCCCGATATATACAAAGCATGACAGCTAACTAGGCCAAAATATCAACTGAATGATGTAACATTCGTAAGAACTCAGATGCCATATATGCACTCTTTCATTTACTTAGTCAATAATGATTCTACAAGGGACATTCAAAAAGTTTCCACACTTTTGTTTAACTCTATTAAGAATTTCAAAAGCAAATTATGAGCACTTTTCAACATAATCACTTTCATTTGCAATGTATTTTTCCCAGCGTCGTACCAACTTTTTAATGCCCAATTACTCCTCCTGCAGTCACCAATTTCCAACGAAAATATAAAAGTGCGTAGACTTTTTGAATGTCCCTCATATTATTTGCTATTGTAGTCTGCTTCTTATATCTTGGTTTATCCATCTCTGCCTATGTAGTTCCTAGAAGGACATCAATAGCTCACATAAGTAATGTAAAATTATTACTGGTACTATAAATCTATTTAAATAATATAACCAAACTCTGCTTAGTAACATTTTTTAAGACTTAATTATTTAATTTAATTTATGATTTCAACTTGACACAGTACCTATAAACACAGCCTATGTAAATAATACAAAGAAAAATAAATTCCATTTAACACTTACATTTCATTTGCTTTAGAACTGGTTTGTTGGACTCCAGCCAGTGCTGAAAAAGAGAAAACACAAAATATGTTATTTATAAACTTAAAAATTAATATTACCAAACATTAACACTTACTGGAATCTACGGCAAAAGACTGCAGAATCAGTTAAACAAAATGCCCAGTGTCTGATGTAGATTTCTTCTTTTTAACAATCTTCAACCTTATGTTCACTAGATGCCAGAAGCAAAAACAGTGCACACTCAACAAACTCAATGAAATTCTTAACCTACAGTACAACAGTAACTCTGTCCTCAGGAAAATGAGCTTTTTGTGTATGAGGCACACCCAGCCATTATCGGAGTGGAGTTTGCAGATTCACCCCACATCTGTCTGCATTTTCCTTCCACATCCCCAAAGATGTGTTGGTAATGTCTGACAACTCTAAACTGGCCCTTGTATGAGTGTAAGTGTGGGTTTAGGTGTAAGCAAGCCGTGTAATCAACAGGCACCAAGTACTGGGCTGTTTCCTGCCATGCAGCCAGTACAATAAGGATAGGCTCGCCACCCTTGTTAACCTAAACTAGATCGAGCAGGTATAAAAATGTTATGTTATGCTATCTTTCATAGAAATCTCTTTGTCTGGGGCCATCCTGGTTGCAGACAAAATTCTCTTCAACCACTTTGAGGTCTTTGTGTTGGGTTTTTCTGGTTGGTTGGTCTTTCTGACATTAGCCTCTTTTAGGCACCTATTACGCAATGCAGAGTGATAACCCTGCAGGGAATCAAATGAAGTTTGCTTACCACAGCACATCCTTTTGGTGAAGATGCACAAGGTTGCTCTAGAGTCACAAGACAAATTGTGCACAAAAATGTTTTCTTAATTTACAAAAAGCTATCATGATTAAAATGTAAAATCTATTGAAGTGATTTCCATAAACAATACGCTCTGTGTTGAATAAGGTGATTTCCTGGGGAAACTGTAGTATTTGAATGAAATATCTTGTCTATTTTAAGATACATTAATTAAATTGTATCAGTCTACCCTCCAGCTAAACCTAGGAAACAACACTGGAAGGGGTGCCATTCCATTGCAGAGCCCAATCATATACACACTGGAGCAAATCGGCAATCACCAATTAATCTAACTTGCATGTAATTTGAGATGGGGGCAGAAAAAGCTTGCAGACATAAATAAAGCAGGAAAAGTCCACAAGAAAAACATCTGGGTAAATGATTTGAATCCAAGAACCTAGATCTGTTAGGTGGGAGTGCTACTCATTGTGCTACTGTGGCATACTCTATTTATAGTACAGTAGCAAAAAATAAATATGAAATATTTTCCAGACCAATTATTTTTAGGGTACATTTCTGATACGTGTGTTCTAGCTCTCAAGGCAATGATGTAGTCCATTTGCTCTCTTCAAACAAGCTGATGCTACCATGGCATGGGTCTGCACCAACACATTCGCTCAGCATACTGTACTTATGCTAGGGTAGTTTTTAGCATTCCTATTTAGGATTTGTCACCTTTCTACTTCATTGCATTATGTCAGTGTATTTCTGATCAGAAATTTGGAAGAAACACAAGGTCACAGCTGATTTTCTACTTGGTCCGCCCATAAATAATTACAAATACACTGTATTTTTTCCTGAAAATAAAAAGCAAACTATATGCATTCAAAGTGCACTACATCAATCAAAATGAAAAAATGCCATTTCTGACTGATCATTTTTTTTTGCTTGTTGTATATTATTAACTGAGGTAAAAGGTCAGCATTGTGTCACAACTGGGTAACTCAAAGTTAAGACATAATTCAGGTTTTCTGTGAATTGTCCACTTCAAAGGTTGTTCACATGACATTTCTGACTGGGAAACTCATATTACCTGTCTATCCAACAGCATGAGAACACAGCAGTAGACTAGCCACCATTAAAAAAGAAAACTTCGAGTGAATAATAAGTAGTGATTCATGGAGACTTCAGCTCTCTGCAAAGGGAGTGCATGTATCCAAGGGGTGGATGAATGCAGAAGACTTACGCAAATGGCAGAGAAATAAATCTGTAAGCACTATGATGGAATAGCACTTCACATAAAAGGGCCTCTGAGATCACTGAAACAAAGCAAAAGGAGATTCTCACAGCAAATGTGTATGAAATTAACACTAAATTCACTTTAAGACATGATTATACAGTAAATGTGTCTATATGGTGGCCAAATAATGTTACCTAACATAAAGCTGGTTCAAATGTATGCAAGTATCATAAATCTCACCATGGCTGTGCTAATATCACATTCCATATTGCAAAAAATATGGGACATGTTTGAATAAAACTATGAATCAGCATCACTACTGAGGAAAGCCAACCACATGGATGTACTTAAATTATTGCATACAACAAAAGTCATGTGAATAATGTGTTTTTAAACCTCTATGTTTTCCTTCAACTCACTCACAAAATACTCAGGGTGAAATCTGCATCGTTCACAACCTGGACTGAACCACTGTTGAACCACTGTTCTACTCAAAATTAATCTGTGCTCTTCATTTAAAGATACCTCACATTTATTTTAAGCTCTATTTGTAAATAAGGATAATCTCAAAGTACTGTAGGACATGTAACCGTGAGTTCTCACTTAATACCTAACTTGTATTCTATAGAGTAGTGTTTAGTTCCACCTGCTGGAGATGTTTTGTACATGAATGCAAGATGGACAGGAAGAATAATGTAGCATACTAACAAAAAGTCTTTATTTTAAATTGTTTTATAGTTTATACATTATATATATATATATATATATATATATATATATATATATATATATATATATATATATATATATATATAATGTCAGGAAGAGCAAACCAAATGAACAACTTCTTTAACAGGTTTGACCACCCTAACACACTCTCACCTCACAGTACTGCATCCTCCAACCATCCTTCTGCTGATACCAGCATAGGAGAGACATCCCCACCCACAATTACGGCAGCGCAGGTGAACAGAGAGCTGAGGAGACTTCGTGCCAGCAAAGCAGCAGGTCCAGATGGTGTATCGCCACGACTGCTGAACGCCTGTGCGCTGGAACTGGGGTGTCCTCTACAGTGCATCTTCAACCTGAGCCTGGAACAGGGGAGAGTCCTGAGGCTTTGGAAAACATCTTGCATCACCCCAGTCCCAAAGGTATCACGTCCTAGTGAGCTGAATGACTTCCGGCCTGTTGCTCTGACGTCACATGATGAAGACGATGGAGTGGCTGCTGCTTCACCACCTGAGGCCACAGGTCCGCCACACCCTCGACCCTCTGCAGTTCGCATACCAGGAGAAGGTATCCTATCCCTCTCCCACCTGGACAGAGGTAGTGGTGCTGTAAGAATTATGTTTTTAGACTTCTCTAGCGCCTTCAACACCATCCAACCTCTGCTCCTTAGAGACAAGCTGACAGAGATGGGAGTAGATTCACACCTGGTGGCATGGATTGTGCACTATCTTACAGACAGACCTCAGTATGTGCGTCTTGGGAACTGCAGGTCTGAAATTGGGGTCAGCAACACAGGAGCGCTGCAGGGGACTGTACTTTCTCCGGTTCTGTTCAGCCTATATACATCAGACTTCCAATACGATTTGGAGTCCTGCCACGTGCAAAAGTTCACTGATGACACTGCTATTGTGGGCTGCATCAGGAGTGGGCAGGAGGAGAAGTATAGGAAGCTAATCAAAGACTTTGTTAAATGGTGCGACTCAAACCACTTACACCTGAACACCAGCAAAACCAAGGAACTGGTGGTGGATTTTAGGAGGCCCAGGCCCCTCATGGACCCCATTAGAGGAGACTGTGTGCAGAGGGTACAGACTTATAAATACCTAGGAGTGCAGCTTGATGATAAATTGGACTATACTGCCAATACTGATGTTCTGTGTAAGAAAGGTCATAGCCAGCTATACTTCCTTAGAAGGTTGGCGTCCTTCAACATCTGCAATAAGATGCTGCAGATGTTCTACCAGACAGTCGTGGCGAGTGCCCTCTTCTACGCGGTGGTGTGCTGGGGAGGCAGCATAAAGATGAAAGACGCCTCACGCCTGGACAAACTTGTTAAGAAGGCAGGCTCTATTGTAGGAATGAAGCTGGACAGTTTCACATCTGTGGCACAGCGACGGGCGCTAAGTAAACTCCTGTCAATTATAGAGAATCCACTGCATCCACTGAACAGTGTCATCTCCAGGCAGAGGAGCAGCTTCAGCGACAGACTGCTGTCACTGTCCTGCTCCACTGACAGACTGAGGAGATCGTTCCTCCCCCACACTATGCAAGTCTTCAATTCCACCCGGGTTAAATGTTAACATTATTCAAAGTTATTGTCTGTTTTTACCTGCATTTTTATTACTCTTTAATTTAATATTGTTTTTTGCATCGGTATGCTACTGCTGGATTATGTGAATTTCCCCTATCTATCTATCTATCTATCTATCTATCTATCTATCTATCTATCTATCTATCTATCTATCTATCTATCTATCTATCTATCTATCTATCTATCTATCTATCTACTAGAAAAAGCCTGTATATTTGCAAAAGAAAATAAAACGCAAGCGAGTCAGTTCTATGTTGAAAAAAAAAAAAATCAAAAGACATTTTAGCTGTTGGGCTTTCTTCACCTGAATTAACTTTCACTTTTTCCTTTATTTTATATAATACCTTTCATCATTCAAATATCACTTTGAATACATCTTCAGCAAAAAGACAGCATGGTGGAACAATGCTACATTTTTCTTAGAACATGGATCCAGTTCTGCATCTTAGTCATTTCGTGCATGGAGACTGAACACTCGTCCCAATGGGTTTCTATGAGCATTCCAAGCTTTCTCTTGTTCAGCTGAAACAAGCTAATGATATGGAGGCTAATGATAAAAATGGCATTAAACAAACTTAATATTGCATCTTATAAATGTGTTACATGTCAGTTGGACATGCAAATAAGACAATATTACTACTACTACATCATAATATCAGTGATGATGAAGAGTCCAGCTCAGCACTGAGACATTGTATGGCAGCGCATGTGCTGCACTGTCAAGAAACACTCAATGCCAAACAGCAGTCTAAATAATGATAAATAATATAGTCTGTTTTATCTAATTGCTAATTATATTTGTTGTCATATTTAAAAGCAAGGAAACCTGTGATTTGCTATGGAAGGATTACAATCTCAGGCTATAAAACACCCTGTAAAACAAACACTTTAAGTTAAAGCACTGGAACGATTATTTTGCCAGTCAGGCTGCATACATACAGTTTTTACTGTATTAAGAATAATATTGTATGTTATGTTGCAACTACTGTAAACATAATCCTATATTAGATACCCCCAATTCTTTGTGATGCTGTAGAGACAGATATAAATATAAAAAACAAAAATACAGACAAATCTCTCTATTAAATAAAAAAAATCCTGGGACGAGACGAGACTTTTTAGCCTGGGACGAGATGTGACTTTTTCAGAGAGATACTTTCATGTCCCACAAGACGAGACTTTGTGCCATGAGATTTAACCACGCCCGGGGCCGGAAATAAAAGACAAAGTAGAATGTCTTAAAGAATTCAAAAACGTTGGCGTGATACACATGCAGAGCAGGTTAGAGATAATGGAAGTAGGAAAATTTGAAAGTCTCAAAAAAATGATAGTAAAGATTGCATTAGCGCAAACAAATGGAAATTAGTACTTGGTGAAATAACGGATCAGGCTAAACAGATCGAATATATATTGTTCAGATTTAAAGTTTAAGTCAGAGACTTGTAGATTGTCAAATTCGTGTTGCTAGGGGGGACAGTTCAGTCTCTCAATTAGAAGAATAGAAAATCTTCCTCTTCATAGGGGCGCACCTTGGGAGCGGGACCCTAAATAGGAGCTGAGCATGTCTGGGAGAGAAGAGAGACAAAGCAGTGAGACAAAAGGACAGCTGCTGTACAGGCTTTTAAATGTTCGAAGCACCACATGAGATGCGGATCACGTGGCACAGCAGCAGCAAGCCAGCAGCTAATTGAGCAAAAAGGAGGTAAAAAACTGTATTTGTTTCCTATTGTATCACCGCTTGAGGTGATTTCGGAGGAGCCACTGTGTCTCCTTGGGGTGCGTTCACCTCTCTCTTCACAATGCAAGTGGCAGAGACGCGAAGTCAGGCCCTGGTAGGGGGGCGGTTGGCAGGGGGGTGATGTTGGTGAGCAAAGTGAGCAGGGGTCAAAGCCCCCTGGTAATAAGTAATAATATAGACAAATGCAAAATAACAAATGCAAAGCATGTCTGTTCTATAACACTACTTACTGTATATGCACTAAATCTGATATGCATATAAGAGCACAACAGCAAAACCTCATTTGAAAATATAAAGTAGCTATTTGACTGTGGTCATTCATCCATTCATGCATTTTGGAAACCCATAGTATTTACTGCAAGGTCATGGGGGGCCAAAGTCAATCCTTACAGTGTAAGATATTAGACAGCAGTCAGTTCAGGATAAATACATTGCATCTACAGTAATTGTAGATAGCTTAAATAAAAAAATAATAATAAAAAAATTAGAATAACCCTAAACCATAAATTGTTCTTCATATTGGAATGTTCCTGCACTCTGTATATAGACAATGCGATCGCTACTTCTACTAATATTACTACTGCTGCTGTAGCTCTTACTCTTAATGGCACTCTACTGGAGGACACACGTTTTCTTTTTATTTTTATACACTTGATTCGTTCTTCTCAGGATCTAAGAGAAACGAATTATACATTTTAAGAATTCTTACTATCATCCATTGACCAACTAAAGTTTAATGGTCAGCTGGAGTCTACACCAACAGCACTGGCTACAAGGTAGGAAGCAAAGATGGATAGGACTGCAATTGACTGCAAAGCATACACACACCCATTCATACCCCACCAATTTAGTTTATGTGAACATGGAGGTAACATGAAAATGGCACACACACACACAGTGACCAAGTTGGGAACTGAATCTAGATCTTTGAAGTTGTGAGGCAGCAGTGCAGACCACTGTGTTGAATTGCTAAGAACACACCAATTATAAATGCATAATTTCCAACCATTTACAACTCTTCCAGCCTTTAAAAATATAATATGAAGAGATTCAGGTTACTTTTTATCTACAGTACTTTGGTTAAATACTGTATATTACATTACATGATCGATTTTATCACAGCTACCCAGCATGAAATAAAAATAGCTGCACTACATATCAAGGTAGTTCTTCCTGGAGATAGGATGAGTGGTAAGCAGCTTTTCCAGGAAAATACGTGCATTAATATTAAAACCAAAGACTTCTAAATAATTTATAATTTGTTACTAGGATCAGCAGGCAGAACATTGTCTCTCAGGCTATCCAATTGAGAATCCACTACTAAACTATTGTAGTTCTCTGTTAAAATATTTCTGTTGCTATAGCAACCCTGACTAAAATGCAAGAAAAAATGTGATTGAAGGAGCAAAAGGAAAAAAAAATAAAGCAGTAGCTTTTCTTCTAAAGCTGGCTTTGGTATCCTTCTCCCTAACTGTTAATGTAATAAAAGCCATGAGAGTAATGGTAGTAAATTTTCAAATATCACAATAGACTAGGGTTAACCTAAGAAATTAACATTTGTATAAAAGACATGTAATATGTTGTCAGATGTTTTCCCTGGAGACCATAGCACATGTGTGAAAACAGTGGGGAAAAAACAAAAAGGTTATTGTTTGACTCAACTGTTTATTTAAAAGGGACCAAAAAACAAACACAAAATAATAATAATAATAATAAAAACTGTTCCTTTTATTCCTGTTTTTGTCAAACACACCGTGATTCACCAGGACCAGAGGCTGAAAAAATATCAAATACAATCCTGGCTTTGATCAGCACATAACTGCAGTCATGCTGATTACCTGAAGTGACTAGTGCTGTTCTAGTGAGTGCAGCTATGACTTATACTGTGCCTCCCACATTGGGATGCCTGTCAGCAGTAGACGAGACACCCCAGTCCAGAGAGAAGAAGAAGAAAAAAATACAAAAATAAGAATAAAAAAAGTGAGCAGCTCACAAACTTATCATTGGTACAAATGCACATTATAAAAACTGACTGAAAATCAATATAGATTGGATTTATTTTACTTCACTAAAACAAAGACGGATTTTGTAGGGGCGATTATTACATTAAATAGTAATATAGGTCAAATCCCATTTTGGCAAATACCAAAGTAACAGAATTTTCAGAATAACGAAATTTGTTGTCCCGAACATGTTCACACAATATCATGTTAAATGAATTTCATTTTAACGAAATGTAAATTTCAGTATAACAAACATTTTTTTGAGAAAAAAAGTCCACTGAAGATAATGCGATGCAAAAAATACTTAATGCCGTGCCCAGACTTTCGCTGAGTCTTGGGAATCCTGCCACAGGCTGTTGCAAAATTTCTGGTTTCTGGCAGTCTCAGACAGGCGCGGCAAAAGTGTAGGCACAACATCATACAGGTATAGCCGAATTCTGGGTCAGTGCTCCACTATGTGTCCAAGTTGGTAGTTGTGTCATGTATGGATACTGTACTGTTCAAGTTTCATTGCACTTCTCAATGTTTAATTTTGCAATGAACAAAAAAGGAAACTGTCAATTTTCACTAAAAGAAAAAGTAACAATCCTAGAAAAAGCTGATTCTGGAATAAAGAAAAATAATGTGGCGAAAGCATTCATAATCGCGTCTTCATCTTCATCTAACATCCAGTTTTCATTCTATAATTTTATACCTGTATTTCTATTTAAAAAATAAAGTGACATCTAATGCCTGGTTTTCATTCTGTACTTTCATATCTGTATTATATTAGAAAATTTTAAAAAATAGATGTTTGTTCACTATGTAAAACACAGATGGTGTTCCACAGCAGCACTAGTTCCATGCTCCTGAAGGGGAAATATATAAAAATATACAATACCTTTTTCAAGATAAGGTATTTTCTGTAGTGATAAAATTGTAAATAAATCACATTAAATAAAGTATCCAGCTGATTCAGGAAGATATATTTTTAAATCTTGCACAGATGTCTCATGTTATCTAAACTGAAGTCACACTAGAATGCCTGAAGCCTGCGAAAAAAGTTATAATGCCAGGCCATCTTAAATTCCTTCGCACCTGAAACGAGGAACACCAGGACTCAAACCCACAACCTCTTGATTACGAGGCAGCAATTCAACATGTACATTGAAGGATTTCTTTTTCTTTGGTTTTATTCTTGAATAAAAGCACACTTGTTTTGTTATACCTTTTGTGACAGTGTTTATTTGATATTTGGACTTCAGTCTTCACACTGTATACACTTTACATCAGCATTTTGTCATTATTACTGTAAGATGAAAAAAGTTCCTGTTTTAGTTATGTTTTCAACGTTTCTTGCCTCACATTTCCTGTCATCTTACATTTACCCAGATCGTTGTAGACACATAACATACATGGAATGTATGTAATCCAAATAACAATATATTAATTACCCTATGTAATTCCAGACACCTAACTCCCAGATAAAGAGACTTTTGTGTCCAACTTCAGTTGCCTTTGTGGGGGATGAGTAAGCAGGCCTCCTTCTGCCAGTGCTGATAAACATATTTGCAAAACAAGGACACTGATGAGGAGATCAGAGGGAATTTAAGGTGGCCCGTCATTATGAATATTTTTGTAGGCTTCAGGGATTCTAATGTTAAATTGTGTGGTAGAGCAACACACAGCTCATCACCTGTAGACAAGCTGCTGCTAAGAACCTGGCTTTTTCCCAAAGAAACTGATCCAAAATTCTGATTGGATCAGCTATGCAGACAGCACATCTACTAACACTCTAGTTCTCACATTAAAAAGTCTAAAAACCCTTCTGGAGAGGAGCAGCCTGGAAAATCAACCTGCTATACTAAATGCCACCTATCAAATGTTGCAAAATCTAAGAGTTACCTCCTACTTCATGTCTTTACCTCCAAAAACCTTTTAGCAGAAGAACTATTGACGTCAGGAGTGGGCAGGAGGAGGATTATAGGAAACTAATCAAGGACTTTGTTAAATGGTGCGACTCAAACCACCTACAACTGAACACCAGCAAAACCAAGGAGCTGGTGGTGGATTTTAGGAGTCCCAAGCCCCTCATGGACCCCATGATCATCAGAGGTGACTGTGTGCAGAGGGTGCAGACCTATAAATATCTGGGAGAGCAGCTGGATGATAAATTGGACTTGACTGCCAATACTGATGCTCTGTGTAAGAAAGGACAGAGCCGACTATACTTCCTTAGAAGGCTGGCGCCCTTCACCATCTGCAATAAGATGCTGCAGATGTTTTATCAGACGGTTGTGGCAAGCGCTCTCTTCTACACGGTGGTGTGCTGGGGAGGCAGCATAAAGAAGAGGGATGCCTCACGCCTGGACAAGCTGGTGAGGAAGGCAGGCTCTATTGTAGAAACGGAGCTGTACAGTTTGACATCTGTGGCAGAGCGACGGGCACTGAGCAGGCTCCTGTCAATAATGGAAAATCCACTGCATCCACTGAACAGGATCATCTCCAGATAGAGGAGCAGCTTCAGCAACAGACTGCTGTCACTATCTTGCTCCACTGACAGACTGAGGAGATTGTTCCTCCCCCACACTATGCGACTCTTCAATTCCACCTGGGGGGGGTAAACGTTAATATTATACAAAATTATTGTCTGTCTGTTATACCTTCATTGTTATCACTCTTTAATTTAATATTGTTCTTTATCAGTATGCTGCTGTTGGAGTATGTGAATTTCCCCTTGGAATTAATAAAGTATCTATCTATCTATCTATCTATCTATCTATCTATCTATCTATCTATCTATCTATCTATCTATCTATCTATCTATCTATCTAAAGTAAAATCATTTGTGTATAGTAAAGGACCCTTGTTTACATCAATAGAGAATAAGGCAGGATTTTTGCTGGATTAACAATGGGTATGTTACACTAATGTGTTGACCTACTGTATGTATTAAGATACCTAATCGGTTGACTTTCAAAACACAGGGAAACACTGCTGACAAACTTCAAGTATTACAAAATAAAAGAACTGATTATGTGCATTTTGTTAGCCTTGCTTCTCTGCATATTAACAAACATGTGACAAGAAATTGGCAAACTGTATAAGAAATCACATATAGAGAACTTTGGAAAGAAAAGAAATGATGATCAATGTTGCACTTGGTCTAAATAAATGTTTAAATGTAATAATGGCAGTACCAAATAATGGGAATTAAAAGAAAATGCTCATTATGCAGACTTTACCCCTTCAGAACAAAGCACAAAGCCTGCCAGAGATGGAACTCTTCAGTGCCATATTAGCTGTTACAGAGAAGTTTAACTTATATAATCACGCAATACAACGTGGCTAAAAAGCAGATAGTACATTAGTTTTACCTTAATGTTGTACATTGATTTTACTTTAGTCTTCTTGTTATGCAAATGAATATGAATAATATAAATAATGTTGCATCAGTGCCACACTGTTTAAGGAAATGTACTGTACAGGTCATAAAATGAGTTATTCCAAATATCATGAATACCTACGTCTTTTATCCATCCAGATCAGAGAATGTCCAGTTCCATTGCCTCAAAACACCACTCACATCTACAGTTATTCCCAGTTTCAGATAAAAAGTAACAGCATCAGATCCCTGAGTGGGGGGTGGTAGTATGTATTGTGATCATGACTGAGAGAATAAAAATGAAGAAAGAAAAAAAAAGGGTAACTTTTATAAGTACTATAAATGTACAGCGGATGTTACAGACACAAACCAAAATGTTGTGTGTAATATAATATAATATTAACAATAAGAGCAGCTGACTACTGAAAACGGTAAATATAGGAGGCAGTCGGGATCGAACAGAGGACTCTTGATTACAAGTCAGCTAATCTTACCGCTACACAACAGAAGCTGTTGTATCGTCATTGAACCTTTTGTGAAAGTGTTTATTTGATCTTTGGACTTCAGGCTTCACACATTATACAGTTTATGCCTACATTTTGTCATTTATTTTTAAAATATGAAAAACGTTTCTGTTTTAACAATGTGTTTACACCAATTATTGTAGAAAAGGAACACAGATGAAATGCATGTGTCCCAAATAACAATCTATTATTTCCACTCTAAAACTCCAGCACTTTACTCCCAGATAATAAATCAAGGCACGAGCTGGAAGAACTTTGTGAACGTTCTGCGGCGGTGGGGGATGGAATAGCAGACTGCTTGCTGCTTGTCTTTATCTGCACATTTACAGGACAAAAGACGCTGACGGAGAGGTGTGAACGGATTTAAGCTGGGCCAGATCTACAAGTTTTTTCATAGGCTTTGGTAATTCTAGTGTTAAGAGATATGTGTGCCATCCCCTTCAATTAGTATCTTTTATACTTTACAAACATTATTAAGCTCTTTTATGACAAATATGCATAGCTGAGACAGCCTTCTTGGATTTAGAAAAAATAGCCTTGCAGTGGCATTCATGATGTTTATGAGTAAGCATCTATGTAATCTCAATGCAAGAAGAATTAAAGAAATACATCTGTAATAAGTCTTTGAGTGGATTAACATACATAAATATTTAAATAATCAATTTTTTAACCTGAGTATACATTTTTTAGACTTCAAGTAAAATTTGATATACATCTGTGAAAAAAAAATTGGATGACTTCATGTCTTTTGTTTTCGAATTTCACATACAAAATTATTCAATAAAAATTCATATACAGCAAGCTTCATGTTTACTTGAATTGTTTTGACAAATTATGTGCTACATAAATTAATCAATAAAACAGTTAGTAGGTTAATCACTTACAAAATAATCATTAGCAGCAAGACTAGTAAACACCCTTTTCATACCAGAGTCACTTATGATGCCAGCTTCTGTTATGAACAGACATAAAATGCCTCTGTTGAAATTTATTTTGAGTGATTGTGAAGAGTAGAGAAAAAGACAGATTTAAAAGGGCCTGGCAGATAAAAAGTCGGAAACAGGAAAAAGTCAGGAACCAGAAAAGACTAACAAAACAAGCAAACTATGTTTTTGGCAGCAAAGGAAATCATTTCAAGGAAGTGGAGTAAAAGTCAATCAAAAAAACTAACCAAGAAAGTATTCCTAACCAAAATAAAATTGAAAACTCCAAACTAAAATGTGCTTTTGAAATCCCAAAGGTAGTATAGGTTGCTTGCCATGCAGCTATCTTAAACAGTCATCATGTGATGATTTTATGTGTCACATTGACAGCAATGAAATTGTGTATAACATGGCCTTAATGGTCAGGAAATACAGTAAACAAGGCCCTCAAACTGGCGGTGAGGTGACATCATCATCCGTTCATGTTCTACATCATCATAATAATACAAATAAATAAATATTACAAAAATCAAGTAATAACAAAAGAAGGAAAATATATACAAAAATTAATAAGATTCACAAAAAATAATGCAAGAAAATCTGGTGAGAGCAGTAAAAAATAAAGGTTTACAACACTCAGTTTTATAGTTTAAATATGAGAGTCTGAGCTGGTAAACACAGATGGCCAATAAGTACTTGTCTATATAATATTACCGAGCTCTTATTGACAGTAATTTATGATTCATACTCAATGCATGCATGATTCTGGCAACCTTTACCTCGTAACACCACAGCATGAGAGGAAACCACACATCCTATCACATACTCTAATAGCAGTAGCATGAAATTATGATCTGTAACTGCTGTTATCAAAACCCACTAATAAAATTATTTTCATATCTTTATAGAAATTAGATAGTCACTTTATTTCTTTAATTACTGCCATGCTAACTTTTCTGGGGAAAAGGACTACTAAATATTTCAAATATCTTGAATGTACCAATATATTAGGCACTAAAACCCTGGAAGTCTTTTTAAATGAATAGATTTGAAAAATACATTTCAGCTGTCACTCCACAACTACTTGTTTGGGTCTTTATTTTAGAGTTGAGCTAGCCTGTCTTTAGGTGGCGAGACTCATCAGCAACAACAACAGCATTTATTTCTGTAGCAACATTTGCATACACAGGATGGAACTCATAGTGCTATACGAGATATCAATGAAATAGTTACAACAAATTAAAAATAAATATGAATAATAATGAATACATAACATAAAATTGATATATGCATTAATTACAATGCATTTGATAGTCAGGAAGAAAGAAAGAAAAAAAAACAACCAGACAAGGAAGTAAAAAACATATGGGGGGTACAGGGGTACTAAGCATACCTACTTACAAAGTGAAACTCTTGCATAAATGAACAGATAGGCAGTTTGAAATTCTACTTTTTACCAATAGATGTTGATGTTTAAATCCCTAAACAGGTAGATTCATTCATGCAGGATAAGAGGCAGAAAAAATGGCACATACCATTGCCATGTTTGTGATATTTTTTATCGTGCACATGTAGTTCCAGCACTCTTTGTATGTTTTGCTGGATTGCTTTTTTATTAAGCAGAACTGATTTGACAACAACACAAAACACTCCTGCCACTACACTGATTTAAAAGTCTCAGTAATTAGAGGCTACAAACAGCCCTTTACTCCTCATCCCAGGGATGCTTGACAGAATTGAGATGAAGGGACTGTGTGGGCCACTGAAGCAATGAAAACTCTCTGTCATGTTTCCAGAAACATTTGGAGATGATGTGTGTCTTGTGCCGTGGTGCATTACAATGCTGCAAATGTGTATCTGAGTGTAGACAAGTTGGACTCATGAAGGAAAGAACTTGGTCAGCAACAACACATTGCTTTCAATAGTTTGTCAATGGTTATCGGGGCACTAAAATGTGCTAGGAAAATATTTCCACACACATCACACTGCCACCATCATCCTGTACTGTTAACATAAAAAGGATGGCTTCTTGGACTAATGTTCCCCTTATTAAATTCTGATCCCTTCATTAGCATGATGCAAAAGGAATTTAATTTGGTCTGACCAAGCACCTCTTTTTCACCTCTCAATGGTCCCGTTTTAATGTTTCAGTGCTCACTTGAGAAGTGCTATCATTTTTCAATTACGATGTCAGCACCCGACGTGGTCTTCAGCTTTAGTAGCCTATTGTAGATAAAGTCTAATAAGTGAGGCATTTTGAGATGACAATCTACACACCAATGTTAAACATGGAGGTGATTTCTCTGAGTGTTGCCAGTCTTGTTTGCTTGTATGATTCTTGCCTTCTCCTCTGACACCTCTGATTCAAAAGCTATTTTTGTCCACATGATTGCATTTACCACCTATAATTTTTTGCTTTCTGCGCCATTCTCAGTAAACCATTGAAGTTTTTGTACATGAAAAGCACATGATGACTACCATTTGAGACATACTAGAACTGTCTAACCTAGAGCCAGCTATCACACAGTCACTGAAGTCACAATGGTCCCTCATTTTGCCCATTCCAACATAAAGTAAACATCCATTGGCAGAAACACTGGTCTGCCTGTCACGTAAGGTTTTTGTCAGAAAGGAAAAGGTGAACCTAATAAACTGGCAACTCAGTGTATGTTTGATTCTGATGATCTCTAACTGCTTATATTACAACATACTGTATGACATGATATCACACACTACATTAGCAGTAGTATGATATTAGATCTCTAACTGCAATTACTAAAACTGATTAACAAAAATGTTTAAATATTTTTATATCTTACATCTTTATAAAATCTTTATATCTACATAATATCTTCATAAAAGTTTGAAAGACAGCCACTGTATTTCATATTCTAAAACTTATTTAAACAACAAAGAACCCAGAAGCAAACACATTTAACTAACTGTTAAGAATGATACCGTATCTCTCCACTATCTACATAACATTAAGGATCAATTAATTAGCAGAATAAACATACAGTACAGCTTTCTGTGTTATAAATAGTGTGCAACAGATGTCATTGCTGAAAGTGATTTTTTTTTTGGCTGAAGACACTACAGTGCAGGCAAAATACAAACGCTTCTTTCTAACCATCTTGAAAGCTTTTTTCAGAAAGTCTGTTTTTACTAAAACTGTTTTTATAACATTTAGTTGAATTGTGATGAAAATGCTACTGATGTTTCTCATGGGTGCTTACTATACAACATTTTACTACTGTACTCCATACTTGTCTTGTATTATATCCTCCCTTGTGCTGTCCAAAAACCTTATTCAATCAAATTCCAGCAAGCACATTACCATTTGACATTTTGACTGCCAAAGTGCTTTAGAAAGCTAAGTGTTTATTAAACTCTAGGAAGCCTCAGCCAACAAGTGACATTCAAAAGAGGTCATCGGCTGTTCCTTGTTACCATACTGTAACTATTTATTTATTTGTCAAAAATGTCAAAGCAAAGAGTTCCAAGACCAGACATCCGTTTTACTTATAAGAAAGAAGTGACAAGCCATAAAAAAGCAAAACTGGTCATCAACATCAACACAACGATGTTCGCATTTTTAAAGACTGATGGACATCGGTTTGTTTCCCATGAACAGAATGTTAATCATCAACTTTACAATAAACTGCTGAGGCATCTGCAGACAAGAATCAAGATAAAAGCGTCCAGACGGAGCAATGGTGCACACAAAAGTGCATTTTGCAACATAAAAACACAGCTGCACACTTCACTTTCCATCCATCTATTATCCAACCCGCTATATCCTAACTACAGGGTCACGGGGGTCTGCTGGAGCCAATCCCAGCCAACACAGGGCGCCAGGCAGTTGACAGACAAAGCGTTTTTGAGCAAAAACAATGTGGTTGTTGTTTTGCACTCCCCAAATTCGTCAGCTCTCGCTCCTTGTGACTTCTTTTGTTTATAAATTAAAATTAATACTGAAGGGAAGATTTACTGCCATGGAAGAAATCAATTGTGGTGGAACAAGTGTGTTGCTTCTCAAGAGGAGTATTTTGGCAGTGGCTAAAATAAACTTTTTCTAATTTGTTTAATAAAGTTCTTTTTAAGCAATTCTGGGAATTTGTGTGTCTCCCTTCGCAAACTTGTACTGTATATATTACCTTCAAAGAACAATGCATTTCCTTTAGCCTCACCTTAAACATGGCATAGCTTGGATCATGTGATAAGTTGCACTTTTTTAAGTTTCTAATTTTCCTACCAATTTTCCACAGTCTACAGGATGATTTACTGCTTGTAGGCTGCCTTTCTTATTGGTGTCTAGATAAGCCATAGGACTCTCTTTGCCTTGTCTGAGTGGCTGTAGTAGAATGGAGTGCTCACTTTCTTCTTTCTAACAGACCTACTAAATTAAAATAAGAATATACAGTACAATGAACACTTTACAGAGTGACATTCGGGACACTTATTTAAAAGAAATTCATGACAAGATCTCCAAGACTACTTTGTAGTATCTTTGTTGTCGGTGTGTAGCTTGGTTTTCTTTCACAACCATTCATTTTACTGCAAATGTTAACATGCTTTCTTAGAATATTAATCTATTGACTTTAAGAAACTCATAAAGATTGGACTGTTCACTTACTTTGATTCATTCCCATATTTAGCTAATAATATAATATCCAAATAAAACTAGTTTGCACTTATTTTAAGAAAGCAGTGTGGAAATGTGCATTACAAGATTAGCTAGCTGGTCACATTTCTTTCTTATAGTTCAACACAGACTGACAAAGGAAACAAACAGGCCAACAAAATTTTAATTTCTAAAGGGCTAACAGCAAAAAGTGAAACTCTAGAGGTGAAGCTGAAGAAAACAGCTTGATAAACCTTGTCAAAAAAATTAAAAAAATAGAAACTTCAGAATAAATGTCTGTGCCACAAAACCAACGTTTTTAACTTTGAGATGAAATGAAGGGACGTGAAGGGGTCTTAAAACGAAATAAAACTTTATAAAAGACAAGCAGAATACAGAGACATCGCTGTGTCAGCTCTCCCAAAGATACACATTCTTTAGCCCTACAGTTTTAAACGTATTACAGCATTCCCTTAAATTATTTGTAACATATATAACAGAGAACAGTATAGTACACCACACTGTGGAACACAGCACAGTTTATGAGTTTATTGAACAATAACTTTTCCAATAATATTATTGTAGCTTTAGGAAAATAAATTGCCTTTTATTACATACCCGTTGCTTTTCTGGGTCAACATATCTGATGCCAAAATAATCTTTCTCTAATAGGCTGTAGTGATTGCAGACGTGGTCTAGAAGAAACTGGCCCTTGGTCTCTCTCTAAAGAGGAGGAGATCAGGAGAAAATTAGGAATGCAATTAGGAGACAACAATAAATGCAAACATTTCAAAAGTCAGCATATGCTTCTGAAAACAGCATCATAAAAAGAATACAGTAATACCTACACATTGTTGATGTAAACCAATAATTAAAAAGTATTATTTAAAGTCATGCTTGATAAATCATGATATAGGCACAGTTTGTAGCTCTACGAGTAGCACCATTTGTATACCTGTATTTTGGGAAGAGCCTGTATATTTATATTTGTTGTGCTGCAGGAGTGGGAAGGTGTGGATTTTGTTAGTCCTCCTTAAACTTTTCAAAGGTAAAGTCTGTGATACTCTACAATAATTTGCATGATGTAGTGGTTTAATGTCATACATACAGCACCTTCAGAAAGTATTTAGGCCCACTCACTTTTTACAAATTGGGCTATGTTGTTAAAATCATTTACATTTCTTTTTTTCCCACATCAAGCAAAGCTAAAACACGACTTTACACATTTTTTGCAAGGTTATTAAAAATAAACAACTGAAATATCACAGTGACGCAAATATTCAGGCCCTTTGCTAAGTACTTCATTGAAGCACGTTAGGCAGCGATTACAGCCTGGAGTCTGGGGTATGATGCAACAAGCTTTGCACACATGGTTTTGGATTTTTCTGTCATTCTCCTCTGCAGATCCTCCCAAGCTCTGTTAGGATGGATGAAGACCATTAGAGGACAGGTATTTTTAGGGCATTTCAGAAGTGTTCGATTTGGCCTCTGGCTGGCCACTCAAGAACATTAGCAGTGTTGACCCTAAGCCACTATTCCATTGTCTTTGCTTTTGTCATTATGCTGCTTCAAGGTGAACCCTCAGCCTAGTCTGAGTTCCAGCACACTCTGGAGTAGGGCTTCATTATGGATATT
The DNA here is from genome assembly GCF_016835505.1 of Polypterus senegalus. Classification (NCBI taxonomy): domain Eukaryota; kingdom Metazoa; phylum Chordata; class Cladistia; order Polypteriformes; family Polypteridae; genus Polypterus; species Polypterus senegalus. Next base: position 48,146,029 of record NC_053157.1, read on the forward strand.
TCTCTGTACTTTCCTCCATTCAGCTTTCCCTCAACCCTGTCTAGTCTCCCAGTTCCTGTTTCTGTAAAACAACCCCAAAGCACTCACTAACACCCTTCACTGGTAGATTGGTATTGCGGCAGTGAGCGCTGCCAGGTTTCCTTCAGACATATGTAACACTTAGAAATGAAGCCAAACAGTTCGGTTTTGGTTCTGTCAGACCAGAGAATCTTGTTTCTCATAGTCTAAGAGTCTTTTTGGTGACTTTTTGCAAAACTCCAAGTGGGATTTCATGTGTTGACTGGCCATATAGCCCATACTGATGGAGTGTTACAGTTTTGGTTGTCCTTTTGGAAGTTTCTCCCATCTCCGAAGTTTCTCTTTAGCTCAGCCAGAGTGACCATTGGCTTCTTTCTCGCTTCTCTTGCCATGCCCTTCTCCGCCGATTGTTCTGTTTGGCCCGTGCGGCCTGAAGGGGGCACTCCTGCCACCCAAACCCGACACAGACAGAAACAAGACACAACTTCAGGGCACATGTTTTTATTTTTTTATTTTTTCCCATGGGAAACACCTCTCCCCATTTCCCACATGTACAGCAAAGTTAAGCACACCAAACACTTCTCTTCTTCTTTTCCTCCCTCTCTCTTTCTTTGCCACCACTCTTCCTCCAGCAAGCTTTGTCTTCTCTCACCCAACTCTGGCTCCCGGAGTAGTGGCTGCTGGCTCCTTGTATAAGGCACCCAGAAGTGCTCCAGGTGCTCGCTGACCTAGTTCTGGGCAATTAAGGGCTCAGCTGCACCCCCTGGTGGTGCCCATGGAACCCAACAGGTCTGCACCAAACTCCAGCTTCCACGGAGCCCTGCAGGAGTCTGAGTCACCACTGCAACCCAGGGGGGCTGCCACCTAGTGCTCTGCCAAGTTGTTTGCCTTCCTATGATAAAGTCATCCTTGATGGAGGATTGCAGGAATCATGGGAAAGAGGGCTCCTTTCATCGGATTGGCTGGCCCAGCACTGTTTCAGCCGTGGAATGGCCAAATGGGGGAGGCAGCTTGATGGATGAGGTCTCCAGGATTCTAAAAATATCCAAATCTTATTATGTGATATCATCTACTGTTAAATTCTGTTCCGTACTTCTAAAATTTTTATGCTGTATTGAGGATTTGTTCTGTTCTGTGTATTGTGTTGTATTGACCCCCTTCTTTTCACACCCACTGCACGCCCAACCTACCTGGAAAGGGGTCTCTCTTTGAACTGCCTTTCCCAAGGTTTCTTCCATTTTTCCCTACAAGGGTTTTTTGGGAGTTTTTCCTTGTCTTCTCAGAGAGTCAAGGCTGGGGGGCTGTCAAGAGGCAGGGCCTGTTAAAGCCCATTGCGGCACTTCCTGTGTAATTTTGGGCTGTACAAAAATAAACTGTATTGTATTGTATTGTAATGCTCTGGATACGCTCCTTCCACAGGTCCTTCCAGCGCAGAGGCGACCTGGCCGGGCCCTGGCCGTACACCACACTAGGTCCAAAGAGTCATGGTTGTGGCAAACATATTCCATTTAAGAATTATGGAGGCCACTGTGCTCTGGGAACCTTTATTGCTGCAGAAAGTTGTTGCAACCTTCCCCAGATCTGTGCCTCCACAATATCCTGTCTCTAATCTCTCCTGGCAATTTCTTCATCTTCATGGCTTAGTTTTTGTTCTGATACGCATTGCTAACTGCAAGACCTTCTAGAGAGAGATGTGTGCCTTTCCCAATTACATGCAATCAATTGCATTTACCACCTCTAAGCATGGTGTAGAAACATGTCAGAAATAATCAATAGAATGGGAAGCAACTGAGCCAAAATTCAATTGTCATTGTAAAGTGTCCGAATACATGTGTCAATGTGATATTTCAGTTTTTTATTATTAATAAATGTACAAAACATTTTAAAATCCCATTTTTGGTTTGGTTATTCTGGGGTAGAGTGTCTTTTGATGTGAGAAAGAATTAATTGATTTAGGAATAAGGCTGCAATGTAACAAAATTTGAAAAAGGTGAAGGGGTTCTGAATTCTTTTTGAAGGCACGTACATAGAAATTTCATGAGGGAGTTCTGGTGGTTTTCAAACTTTTTGCTAAATGGACACTGTTGTAAATCGGGAGTCTCAAAATCACGGAAGTTCTAAAATACTTTCAAAAATTGCCCTCTGAGGGAGAGTTACAGAACAAACCCAGACTATAAACCAATAGGCCAAGAAATATCTTTATAAAATAAAAGGTTTATTTTACCAAAAGGCTCAGTAATCTAAGAAGCTCCTAATAGCAAAAAAAGGAATTGCCTGAGAAGGCAAGGCAATCCTCAGCAAATAAAGTCCCAATACAGAATCCTAAGGCAAAGTCAAATAAAGAGATCAGGTTCAAAAAATTAAGGAAATCATGAAAAGCAATAAGGCACAGCAAAACACAAATAACACTCCATGGCCTAGAGAATACTACGGAAAGCTCTCCAGTATATAGAGTGGAAGGCAGTTACTGGCGGTGATTAGCAGCTGGCCCCGCCTCTTAGGGGCACCACCCACAAAACACGTTACTAAGGTATTTTCTAATAAATAAACACAAAGAATGATGCACGTAATAAACAAAATAAACATTAACACAAATAAACACAATTACACCAATCAGACAGGAAACACAAGATTAAACCCCAGCCATGGGAAATATGCTGTCTGAAACATTGACTTGTTTGAATATTAACACATTCATTACTATACAAGTAACAAAACAATGTGCTTTGATATGCATAGCAGTACTAGGATTTCTGGGGAAAAGTGAAGATACTCACTTCAGATATCTTGAATTTACCAATATATTAGACACTGGAATATTGGAATGCTTTTTTAAACTAACATAGCAAAGGGATTGAATATGTAGAGAATGTTGCATAAAATTGTTCATTTAAGTGTCACTTGTTATTTCATATACAGTAATTCCTATCAAAATGTATACCTTTTTAAAATCATAATATGCTTGCAAGTGAATGAATGAAATCTTTGGTAGTCTTAACTGTATCTTTATTTTTTTTTTCAATAATTCAGACCATTTGTCTTTTATTCCTCTTTGGAAATTCCATATTATTTTCTCATAGGTAATTTGATGATATCAAGTTGTCATCTTTTTCCACAGAGGCTGCTATATGATTCAGTACTGTATATTTGTGAATTCACTGACACAGGATAAGAGGAGGAGAAAATGGAACATAACATATGTATGTATGTGTCTATCTATGTAGCCCAAGGAAAAGTAACTAAATAACAGCTGTGAAGAATGGAGTCCAACAGCTTCTGGTCAAAATGCATACTACTATCATGCTAATGGCTTTAAAGAGAGATTAGGTCATATATTCTGTTGTGTATAATGAATGTACTTCCATACTCTGTTAAAGGTTTTTGCAGGATTCCTCTATGTTGGACAGCACAAATCATGTCTGCCATCACATACTGATCTGAAAGCTTCCACTAATAAAGGAATGTGTGCAAGAGTGAATTATATATTATTCACAAAAAAGTTATGGATGCTTTCAGAGTTTGAATGCTCATATCAAGTCAAGTCAAGTCAAGTTGGGGAGCATGCACTGGTACAGTGCGTTGCCGCACCCGCTACACGACAAAACAACTCGGGATCCCGGTTGGCAACACCCCAGGCAGACACGCGGTCCCTGGAAATGACCTTCTATCTGCCGCAACCAAGTTTTACGTAGGTGACTCCTTGGCCTGGTCCAGCCACTTGGGTCCCCAACAATGAGGATCTTACGAGCTGGATCACGCTCAGGGAAATGCGCCACATGGCCGTAGTGCCGTAACGGGCACTCCCTCACAATGCAGGTAACGTGCCTCATTCAGGACTCCATGAGCAACCGCTCATTTTACACAAAGTCAAACCAACGGTACCCAAGGATTTTATGGAGAGACACAGTACCAAAGGAGTCCAGTGTTCGTCTCAGGTCACTGGATAGTGTCCATGTCTCACAACCATATAGCAAGACAGGATGCACCAGGACTCTAAAGACTTGGACTTTGTCCTTTTGCATAGATATTGGGAGCACCACACACCCCTTTTCAGCAACCTCATGACCTCCCATGCTCTCCCAATCAATCTACTGACTTCAGAGGAAGAGTCACCAGAGACATGAATGTCACTGCCAGGGTAAGTAAACCTCTTGACAAGGTCGACACTCTCTCCGCAAACAGACACACTGCTGATGACTGTGCCCAAGAGGTCATTAAAGGCCTGGATCTTGGTTTTTATCCAGGACACTCGCAAGCCCAGACACTCAGACTCCTCACTCAAGCCTCCAAAGATCACAGCATCGTCGGCAAAGTCAAGATCCGTAATTCTTACTTCACAAACAGATGCCCCACAGCCACTGGATCCCACAACCTTGCCAAACACCAAGTCCATACAAGCACTGAACAGAGTAGGAGCAAGAACACACCCCGGATGAACTCCAGAATCAACTGGGAAAAATGCAGGTTCTGCCTCCACTCTGCATAGCACTCACAGCACCCGTGTACAGGCCAGCCATGATATCCAGCAACCTCGAGGAGATCCCACGAAACCTCAGGATGTCCCACAGGGCAGCTTGATCAACTGAGTTAAACACTTTATGAAAATCGACAAAGGCTGCAATGAAACTCTGCCGATATTCACGTTTGCGCTCCATGAGAACCCTCAGTGCCAGGAGGCGGTCGATGGTAGACTTCTTAGGCGTAAAACCCGACTGTTCCGGTCACTGGTAGGTGAGCAAGTGATCACGGATCTGATTGAGGACGACCCTAGGAAGGACCTTACCCGGCACCGAGAGCAGTGTTATCCCCCTGTAGTTGTTTTATATTGTCCTTTAATTTTAGAGATGTCTGAAAGGTATGCAGTGCATTATTTCCTAACCAGTTACACCAGTGAGCCCACAGTGCCCATAACAAAGGATGACTGCTTTCTGTCAACACCTCTCTGTCTTTTCTAACCTGCTCTGTGAACAGACTTCTTCTGATTCTGGAGCAAGGAGTGAAAGGCCTGCCAAGTACCTTGCTTCAGCTAAGTGCTTTTGGTACCCTGAAGACAGTAATGTTAACAGCATTCCACAAGAAATGTCTAAATGTGTGTTCAAGGTCAGCTTTTTGTCATAAATTATGCACGAATTGAATGGAAGAGTATTAAATGCCAAGGGGAGGACACATTTTTTTTGCAGTGATACTCTCATATGGTTATTGTACAATGATGCTACAAGTTACATTTATAAGAAGGCATCAACAGAAAACTGAGATATAGCATAAGGCTGATTTTATAAATTCTTTTTAAAAAAGAAAAAATGTATTTATATGAAATTGCTTACAGCACACATGCAGGTTTACTAATAATATTTTTTTAAAGTGCTTAGAATGGAGGAATGTTTTTTTTTTGTTGTTAATAGTATCCAGTAAAACACTTCACTGTCAAAACAGAGAAAGTGTTTAGTGAAACAATCATATCGCTCCTATTCAAAATTAAATGAAACACAAGGTACTTGTTGTAAGTGTAACAACATGCTAAATTTGTCTAGAACCAAATTGATCAATTAAAGACTGTGAAGGACAGCCGGGTCCCATGGAGGACAGTTCGCAGGCGGGGGTGACGGGCCTTCTCCCCGAGCCTCTCGGACTCCCAAACGGACCTGCGGAGGTTCCGCAGGGTCTTGATGGCACCAAAACTATTAACATTTCCTGGGCTGTAGGGGAGGTACAATCCGTTGTCCTGGCCCTACAGTCCTTATTGAAAGTATTTCAGGTCCTGCAGGAGACGAAGGAGGCGCTTGAGAAGAAGCTCGACAGCCCGTGCGGAGCCCTGTCTGAATGGCTTCGTGCTGGCGGAAGGCTAGCCTCCTACCAGCAGGACAGAGCGGTGCAGGTGAGTGAAACCTGGGCCGTAGAGGAAAGGGGGCGGAGCGCAACGGCTGCGGTTATGATCAGTTCCGCTTGCCAGGCAGCCCCGCCCACTACACAAGACGCCGCCGTGGGGACCGATACTGTGGCGGAGGAACATGCAGAGAGGCAGCTGGTGGATCTCGGCTGCCAAACAACTCCGCCCCCTCTGCCTGCACCGGTCTCGCGGTCGTCTAAAGGGGTGCAGGCGGCACAGGGTCTCCCTTCTTCCCATAAGTGCACCCCAGAGGAAGAGGAGGACCCGGACAAAGAGGTCGGGGACTCCTGACAAGGTGCAGCGTAAGCCCGACAGTGTGACAGTACAGGAGGGCTACACTGCGGAGGGGCGAACACCTCACAAGCCCTCCCCGGAGTGGGCGAAGGGGCAGGAGTTTCCTGCCTGCTTCCGTTCCCGCAAGGGTCGAGCTGGAGGGGGTCGGTTGTGTTATTCCTGTGGTCACGCTGGTCATGTCTGGAGGGGTTGTCCAAGGAGGACGTCCGAGTGGCAGGGACGTCGGGGCAGCACCCCCAGACCTGTTCATTATGTTTTTACAGGGCGCAGCCGTGGAGCCAAGGATGCCGACTCCCTGTCCTGGAGAGGACCGGCCCTCGCGGGACAGGCCAATGAGCCCCACAAGCCTCATCTGAGGGTGGGGAACAGTGAAGGATAGCCGGGTCCCATGCCCGGCAGGGACACCCCAGCTACGTATGTTCCGGGGGAGCCGCCATGGGCAGTCCAATACCTCCCCCGGGACGCTTGGTGGCAGCCTCCCTGGCCGACGGTGACTCCCCAACCACCCGCAGGGCTCCATGGGAGATGGAGTCCTCCACAGCTTGGTTGGGGCCCGGCGTGGCCGCCAGGGGGAGCTGCCTGCTTCCCACAGCCCGGCTGGACGAGCTTTCAGCCCCGCCCGGAAGTTCAATTGGGACCAGGTGGTTAATCACCTGGAATGCTTCCGGGTGGGCTATAAAAGGGCCCAGCCACCACCACTCGGGGAGCCAGGGTTGGGAGGAGGAGGACTAAGCTTGCAGAGGAGTGGTGGAGGAAAAGGTGAAGGAGAATTGTGGTGTGTATTTTTGTTTGGTGCTTTGGACTGTGTTTGGGCTGTGTGGCACGGGGAAGACGTGTCACACAGCTGAAGAAAAATAAAAGCCTGTGTGTTTTGTACACGTTGCCTCTGCGTGGTCTGTGCCGGGTCGGGCGCTATATAGCGCCTTTTACAAGACTTAATCACCTTAATCACAAATTCTGATGGTTTCACCCATATTGATAACTAGAAGAATCATGATACAGTCTAATGAGACCTGCGATGACCTTGTCTGTAAGTGGTCATTGTCCTTTCCGGTTATTACAATAATAGCACATTGTTCTTTAATTTATTTGTCTAATGTCTACTGTGTAATAAACAGTGTACAAATGCATACAACTTAAGAGCAAGAGGGTTCTGCCTACAGGACGTCAACCTTCAAAAAAATCCCACAGAACAACAAGATGACACAACACAACACAGGCAGTCCAGAAGAACCCCAGGACACATCAAGACCTTTCTTGTGGCAGTTGATGTACCAAACTCAAAATAGCAATGATATTCATGGGCATTCATAGATACAAGAAACAGAACATTGCTGCTTACACTAGGTTTGCAGATGACCATTTGGATGATCCTATAAATATTTACTCATATTTTCTCAAACAAAATCTAAATTATACATTGGCAAAAATTGCAATATTTAATCAAAACCTATCACTGCCTAAATAATTTTTCATGGAGAGGCCACAACCTACCATTACAATAAACTAAAAATTAGTAGAAATTTAGAAATTGCATAAATGCTACATAGTGATTGTATTTATTGTATTTTATTTATTTATTTACCCAGTGGACAATATCTCCATAAGAGAAAAATATTTTATTTAAAAGGTGAACTTACATTTTAGTCTGTACAAAACATCTTTTACACACTACCAACTCTTTAAATGTAAAATTTATGAAACCTCCCTAGAGGCCCAATTAAAAACAAAATTAAATCACCTTTAGGAGAACATGCTGTATTTCATTTGAATGAAGCATTACTTTGTCTAGGTTATGATAACCCTGAAGTGCATGCAAAATGAATAGAATGTCACTGCAATGACAATCTACTGCATAGATTTACCATTGTGAGTATTCAGGATTGTTAAAAGCAACCAAAGCTGTCAAACACGTGTCATGAATTCTGTTTAAATAAACCAATGCTTTATTTTCTAAAAGAAGGCACTTAGATCTCCTAATTCTATGAATTGTTCATAGGAATTAAGTGCCTGCAAAAAATAAACTGTCAAATAAGAATTACTTGATAGCTCATATTCAAAAATAAATGAAACACACAAGGTACTGTAAGTGTAACAACATGCAAAAATTGTTGGGCACCAAGTTGACCAATCAAAGATTCAACCACTCATGTTGGGTCTTACCTAAATTGATTACTATAATATATCATGATACAGTCTAATGACGAACTTAGCTGTAAGTGGTAATTGCAACAATAGCAAATTGTTCTTTAATTCATCTGTCTAATGTTTATTGTGAAAGAAACAGTGTACAAAAGCATACAACTTAAGAGCAAGAGGGCTCTACCTACAGGAAGCCAAACCTTCAAAATCACCCCAAGACAATACAACACAACTCAGACTGTCCAGAAGATCCCCAGGACACATTTAAGGATCTTCAGACCTTTTTTGTGGTAGGTAATGTCCAGAAAACAGAACACCACTGCCTACAATAAGTTAGCAAAATACTGTTTGGATGATCCTGTAAATATTCTCTAAGCCACAGTAAAAATTGCAATATTTGGTGAAAACCTAACACAGCCTAAAATCAGTTAATCGCTCGCACTCAAGTAAAGCAGAGGGACTGTAAATAACAAATTGTCATAAAGGAATACAATAATATATGAACAGAGAAGCACATTTATATGGGTAAATCAAATATATCCAGTTATATAACTAACAGAACTTAAAAAGTCTTTAAAAAAAACAAAATATTTTAAAATAATTATTTATTATTACGGGGAGGCACGGTGGCACAGTGGTAGTGCTGCTGCCTCGCAGTTAGGACACCTGGGTTCACTTCCCGGGTCCTCCCTGTGTGGAGTTTGCATGTTCTCCCCATGTCTGCGTGGGTTTCCCCCAGGTCCTCCAGTTTCCTCCCTCAGTCCAAAGACATGCAGGTTAGGTGCATTGGTGATCCTAAATTGTCCCTAATGTGTGCTTGGTGTGTGGGTGTGTTTGTGTGTGTGCGCCCTGTGGTTGGCTGGCGCCCTGCCCAGGGTTTGTTTCCTGCCTTGCGCCCTGTGTTGGCTGGGATTGGCTCCAGCAGACCCCGATGACCCTGTAGTTAGGATATAGCGGGATGGATAATGGATGGATTTACTATTTATTACCAGTTGTCTCTCTTTTCACACTGTTCACATAAAAATCCAGTATAAAGTGTTGTGGAAACCATAACACCTATTAAGTGTTATGATCTATAATGATTGGCCATATTTTCAGAGTTTTACTGTTTATTTTCAATTTTTGTTTTGTCTCTTTTGTTTTTTTTATTTTTTGTGGATGGCATCTCATTAAAGCATTCCTGGAATTTTGCCACTGCAAGACACAATAAGAGAAGGAGATGTTGGAGGTGTGATTGTGAAAGAGAAAAAGAAAGGAAGACATTTGTTTGGCATTGAGGGAAATCTTTATGATGTTTTTATGTCAGGCATGGCAGCAGGTTGACTGATTGGGGACAACAAAAGTTAATTTGCGAATTAGCCATGTTTAATGAGAAAAAATAAAAAAGGAAACTACACTGTCTAATGAAAAGAACAACATTAGAGATTGAACAGACAAAATAACCTGATGCTTTGTGAACAGTGACACAAAAAGAAATGTTTTGCATTTAATGGGCCAAAAATAACTTTTACTAATTGGGTATAAGAATATAATGATTGTGTTTAGAGAAGAACTAAAAAGAGTAAGGAGTTCTTAAGGAGAACAGGAGATTATTGATTGTACATACAGAATATGGTAAGTTCTGCACATATTTGGTACTTAGTCGTTACTTTTGAAGGTGGTTTCCAGTGAACAATGAGAGGTAAACAATACTCAGATGAGGTCAAAGCAATCTAAGTAGCCTAATATACAATGAGTGTTTTGAAAGGGCTTTGTCTGAGCCTTGCTGTAGATGGCACCTGTTACATTTGAACTATACAGACTAAGTAGACTACAACCAGAACTCATGTGAAGTAGAAGTAAAGTGACTGACACTTCCACAGCATGCAACCTTATCCATCAAACGAGCACCAGACAGAATTTCAGGATGCCTTCTAAAAGATACCATAAAATGTCACAACCAGTCCACAGAGGATTCTACATCTCTTTCACTTCATACCATACACTCACGTATGAACAATACAAATTGCTAGGCCATGTGGTGAAAAGCCTGAGTGGGGAAAACTGGCTGATTGACTGTTCACATGCAAGAGCACAGTTGGCTCAGATATCCCTTGCTGCTACTCCATAGCTCATTACTGAGGCATCTACACTCATGTGGCTATAAAGAGTCTGAATAGAAGGGAACAGGGGAGAGAAAAATAAAAGAACACAGAAAAAGACAAGAAACACAAACTGAGCGGTCAAGCCAGTGCCACGGGATAGAGGAATTGCAGTCAGGGAAGCCCTGTGGGGAGAGTGAGTGGAATGGCTCTCCCAGGTAGATCAACCTTGCTGAGCTGACAGAGTATGGGAGATTGTGGGGTCCGAAGGAAGGTAGCAGATGTGGGACCCTGACTTGGTGTGTTTTTCCAATGGACTCTGAGGGAGTTGGTTGAGATGTGAGCCAAAAGAGGGATGATTGCAATTATCAGCGTCTAAGCCCAGATGAGTAGAGAAAGCACTGGAGGACAGTGTGTGGCGTGGTTCATTCTGGTTTTAACCTTAAGTTTATTTATTTAAAGATTTTACTTAAACTGCTTAGATTTTAACATGCTAGACTGTACTATAGATAGTATAAACTATTTATTGAAGATTTCTGCACCTGTACTTTGAACACTTTTTGAATTATTAATGAATAGTCTTGTCGCAGCTACTTTTAGCACCATAAAGTGTTATTGTGTCCTCATTGTCCTAGTCTATCCTCGGTTATGTCTATCGATGTGAATGGCATTAAAGCTGCCAAGGTTTACGGCACACAGGGCATCACAGGCCGGAGCCCTGTTTACAGAGTACAGCTCGGTACTTAACACTGTTCTACCTTCAAATGTGACTGACAGGTTTCCTGACCTGGGACTTACTGCCATCCTCTGAAACTGACAGACTTTAAACTTGCTAAATGATAAACCCCAGAGTGCAGACTGGCAGACTAGCACCATCACTTTCTAAAGGCTGATCCCCAACACAGGCATCACACAGGTGACTGTGCTGAACACCCTACTGCACTCTTTGCTCATCTGTGACTCTTTGATGAGACAGCTTGTTATAGACATCAGAGAGCAGGAGGCAGTCCTACATCCCATTTACTATGCACTAGCAGGGATGCTGTGGAGAGGGTCAGGAGCTTTAAACTTCTTTGCATTATCATCACTGATGACCTGAAGAGGGCATAAATAATCTAGCTTTAATCAAGACGGATCACCAACAACTTTACTTCCTCAGATGTCTGAGAAAAGCCAAGACGTATCCATTGATGCTTATCAGCTTCTACAGGCTCACAGTGGTGTAGGTCCTCACTGGCAGCTGTAATGCACTCCAGCCGGTGGTGAAATCAGTACATTATATTACTGGCACAAGCAACTCCTTTTGTCAGGACATTTATAACACATGTTGTCTTAAGGAGGCACCCAGCATCATTAAATACTTTGTGTGTCCTTCACAGTCATTTTTCTCATTTCTTTATCCTGGCAAATGGCCATAATTACTTACACCGCTCTTATCTAGAATAGTTCTTACTCACATATACAGTATAAACCTCCTCAGTCATACTGACTCATATCGATAACTGCATTAGTACACCTGATACGTGTTTCTTACATACATAATTTTAGGCTGTTTTTAATGTATGATGCTGCACTCACTCTGTCTTTGCCTGTATTTTTTTTATTTTCTGCCACTAGCTTGTTGAAGACATGCAAGAAATTATTTGAAGTTATTTGAATCTATATAAATTTGGACTTTTGTCGAGAGTTCAGAGAATACCATTTGCATATAATCAGCAAATTTCTAAGTAATCTAGTAGAAGTAGAACATCATCCACTTATACATTTTAATCATTTCAGATCTGTGAGTGCAGTATGCAATAAAAGCAAATTCAATATTATTATATTGTTTTGTGAAACAAGATTATCATATAACCATATACAATAAACTGGTATATGACTACTCTGACACTAATATTCAAAGCAATTGCAGTGCATTATAATCATCCTCTGTATTATTTGTCCTGAAGCACTAGGTAGATCATAAACCACCTCCTTCAGACAGGAGTGCATCTCTTGTACAACAAGAATAATTCCATGACTAAGAGTGCATATGCAGAACACAAGCCTGAACAATCTCCTGCACTACATTCAAAGCAATACCTTCTTTTTAAGGATCATCACAATGCAGTTTAAACCTATGATTATGAACCGAAGTTTAACTTCATACACTTACATGCCCGTTAATGTACATGCCCTAGTCCAATGTTACTTGATTAGACTCGATTTGTAAGTCACTTTGGATAAAAGTGTCTACTAAGCAAATAAATGTAAATGAAATCAAAGGATGGACTGAATGACTTGGAAATTTCCAGTGTCATGAAATAAATTACTTGAATTGCTGTGGAAAGTGAAAAATGCATTATAATGTGGCCTTTGAAAGGACAGGTTAATGAGTAAAACAAAGCAGCCAGCAGTCAAGGCTGCAGATAAAGAGAGAAAATGGATCAGAAGTGAAAGAACACCACCTATCAGTCCATGGTTAGCATTACATTCTACAATCCACCTAATACAATCTGGGAGTGTTAGTGTCCAAAACATTCCCCAGTTGGACTGGGAGAAAGGCAGGACTCAACCCTAGTGACTGCATAAGTCCATTGCCGGATCAAATAAATGAATCAGTCACTCTTTATTTTACAGAGAGGCGTTCTCTATCATAGTATGAGTTGCAGGGCTAATAAAATTATAATACACCAAAGAGAACCATAAAACACAGCAAATACAAAAATGCAATACTGCTGAAAAACAAGAAGAGCTTCCCCTAAAAAATTTAAAATGACCAGCAACAAAAGTACATATTCAAGGACTCCTAATCAAAAAAAAATTACCTCTCTTATTTTATTAATTAGGTAACATTTCATTTAAAACTTTGAGGGTAACGCCTCCTATTAAGCTACAGCCATTAAAAGGGGCTACATAAATTAAGCCATTTTGTAAAGCTGCAAAGCTTGGCTATAAATACACTGTTGAATGAAAAGAAATTTCAAAACAAATAAAAAAAATACTTTATATGTTTAAATATCAAATTAATAAAGGTTCTCAGTTGAATGAATTGACATTCAAAATTTAATCTAAAACTTAGATTGTACAAATTTATTTAACAGAACAGAAATCCTTAACTGATACCAACCCTAGAACTATGAAAAGGACAAAAGATGAAAAACTAAGGTGAGTGGGGCCTGGGCAGCACCAAAAGGGTGTAACCATGCAGTAACCCCTCCAGTTAACAGAAAGAAAAGGAGTAATGGCACTGACCAGTGGCCATTCAGTTCCAAATGAGTGGCCAGTGTTCACAAACACTGGACCTGGATGACCTTTTGATTTACTACACAGATTTGAACAGTTCAAATAAAAAGAATATAATTGACTTTCCTGATTTCCAATTATATTCCTTCACATGGTGAGCTAAATGCTTTAAGGATATTTGCTTGCACTGTAATGTTATTCTGAACAAGTCATGCTCTTACTGAAATTCCAATAAAATGATCTAAGAGTAGGATGCTATTGTGTAATGGAAGTAGAAAATGGCCCAGGTAATTGTTTTTTATTGATTAGCCATTATCTAAAGGTCTTGTGAGTGAATCTTTCCTTGAAGTTAATTTTCCATTACTGCTTTATGAGTCAGACTCATCCTGTAATATTTGATCTTTGACCATAGAGAGATCCTATGTTCAACATGAAAAACGTTTGAAAAACATCTTTAGAAACATCTGTTCCCAAAAACCACTCTTGTTTATTGACTGCACAGACGTACATGTCATACAACGGTACAGGCATTGCTGAATAATACAGTACAATGAAATGGTAATTTATTAATAACTAGCAAAATACCCGTGCTTCGCAGCGGCAAAGTACTGCCTTAAAATTTTTATTAAGAAGAAAATTAAACCTTTTTAAACTGAGGGAAAATATACCAATAATTATTTGTTAAGGATCTCTTTGTATTTCACATTGTCAGTTCGGCCCTCCGGTTGTAATATGACCAAGCTCTGCGCTGAGCTTACTCTTGAGCATGCAACGTACAGTTGGCCATGTGAACAGTAATCTTGTTTCAAATCTCACAGCTTGGATTGCTGCTGTCATAATCGGTTTGAGTTTCATGGTTTGTTTCAATTACGACAGTATTTGTAGGACTTGTGTTGAAGTGACATTCGGCATCTGTCAAGCGTCGTAAGTATGCAACCGGTTTCATCGATAACTTTACATCCAGCTTTTGAGAGTTTAAACATTCATAAACATCAAAGTGTCCACTACTGAAATCGTCACCTGTCAATCTAAGATGTTTAAGAGGCATTGGCGGTTGTCCAAAGGTGTAAAATATTTGGCCATTTCAGTACACTTGAAAGCGACAACCGAACAATTCACCGGCAGCCATCAACTCACATGCAGAACAATAGGAGAAGGGCTTAAGCATTTCACTCTTCTAGTGCTCCTGTGTAGAATAATTATCTCCTGTACCGTCATCAGTCCACACCTTGAACCTGTCCCAGTCATTCAATACATAAGACACAATGTTCCTCCGGATATCAAGAGTGAGCCTGATATGGCCGTGTAATATGTAACAAAGAGAATGGAAATGGTAGGTGCCATCTCCGGGCATGGAAACCACTCGCTAAATGACAGTTCTTTGATCGATGGTGATCACCTCGATAGACATGTTAATGGGGGTACGGTTGGAATGATAAAGGAAATGGGTAACTGAACAATGTAAAGTAATTCTAAAATACCTACACAATAACTATAATCGTAATAAATGAACAATAAAACAGCGGAGAAACCGTGGATTAAATAAAAAGGCTGTAGTTATCAGCAGGGAGACGTGAATCCCGTGACAAAGCAAGGAAGGGAATGTAGAGACAGGAGCGACAGACGGCCTTATATAGGCAGGCAGCCAACAACGTGGTAGGCGTTGGGATGGGGGACCCAACGCCGCCTCACACGGTGACTGTGCTGCAGGCTATGGACGTATATATGTACGTAAGTAGAATTCAGTTAGTGTTGGGAACCCGCGTACCAAATTTCTTAAAGATGGGCCCATAAGTAACAAAGACCGTTGAAAAGTTCAATATGGCGGCCAACAGTGGCATCATACCACCGATATAATTACCAAATTTCAGCCTTCTACCTACACGGAAAGTTGGAGAATTAGTGACATTGGAAACTTGAATATGGCGGCTGACAGTGGCATCGTACCACTGAAATAAGTACGTACATCGGTTTCAGTTAGCGCAGGGAAGCCACCTACCAAATTTCGTGAAGATGGGGCCATAAATAAGAAAGTTCAACATGGCGAACATTGTCAACCGTTATGACCGTTACGCGTAGAATTTTTAAATGAAACTTGCTTAACTTTTGTAAGCAAGCTGTAAGGAATGAGCCTGCCAAATTTCAGCCTTCTACCTACACGGGAAGTTGGAGAATTAGTGACGTTGGACAGTTCAATATGGCGGCCGACAGTGGCGTCATACCACCAAAATAAGTATGTACATTGGTTTTGGTTAGCGCAGCGAGGCCACCTACCAAATTTTGTGAAGATGGGGTCAGCCTTCTACCTACATGGGAAGTTGGAAAATTAGTGACGTTGGAAAGTTTAATATGGCGGCCGACAGTGGCGTTATACCATCGAAATAAGTACGTACATCGGTTTCAGTTAGCGCATGGAAGCCGCCTACCAAATTTCGTGAAGATGGGGACATAAATAAGAAAGTTCAACATGGCGGACTTTGTCGACTGTTATCGACCGTTATGACCGTTACGTGTAGAATTTCGAAATGAAACCTGCTTAACTTTTGTAAGTAAGCTGTAAGGAATAAGCCTGCCAAATTAGGGTCTTCTACCTACATGGGAAGTTGGAGAATTAGTGATGAGTGACTGAGTGAGTCAGTGAGTGAGTGAGTTAGTCAGTGAGGACTTTGCCTTTTATTAGTATAGACTAGCAGAATACCCACGTTTCGCAGCGGAGAAGTAGTGTGTTAAAGAAGTTATGAAAAAGAAAAGGAAAAATTTTAAAAATAACGTAACATGATTATTAATGTAATTGTTTTGTCATTGATATGAGTGTTGTTCTCATATCTCTCTCTCTCTCTCTCTCTCTCTCTCTCTCTCTCTCTCTCTCTCTCTCTCTCTCTCTCTCTCTATATATATATATATATATATATATATATATATATATATATATATATATCTATATATATATATATATATATATATAGCAAAATACCCGCGCTTGGCAGCGGAGAAGTAAAAAGAAAAGGAAACATTTTAACTGCGGTGGGTTGGCACCCTGCCTAGGATTGATTCCTGCCTTGTGCCCTGTGTTGGCTGGGATTGGCTCCAGCAGACCCCCGTGACCCTGTATTCGGATTCAGCGGGTTAGAAACTGGATGGATGGAAACATTTTAATAATAACGTAACATGATTGACAATGTAATTGTTTTGTCATTGTCATGAGTGTTGCTGGCACATACTGTATATACACACACACATACTGTATACTATGGGGTGCCAAACAGGCAAATACATTGATTTTGTGAATATATAAAGTCGGCGTCAGAATATATAAAATCATTTCTGAATATATAAAGTCAAAACTTGAATATATAAAGTCAGCGCTGGAATATATAAAGTCAAAACTTGAATGTATAAAGTCATCGCTGGAATATATAAAGTGAAAACTTGAATATATAAAGTCAGCGTCAGAATATATAAAACGCTGACTTTATATATTCCGAAGCTGACTTTATATATTTAAATTCTGACTTTATATATTCCAGCGCTGACTTTATATATTCAAGTTTTGACTTTATATATTCAGAAACAAGTTTTGACTTTATATATACCGACGCTGACTTTATATATTCAAGTTTTGACTTTATATATTCGGGAATGACTTTATATATAAAAGCTTTGACTTTATATAGTTAAATTTAGTCATCATTGCATAACTTTTTCTTTACCATAGAAATTTAAAGACTAAATTCAACTTCCATTCCTAACAAAGATATTTCTGGCAACTAAATAGAACCTACTTATATCCAAATTCAAGCTACTGAGTTGTCGCCTGCCTGCCTGAATAAGTCACCCTCTCTTCGCTCTTACTTTTTTACCGTTCATTTAATCATGGCTAGTGGTGGAAAAATGATAAAATGGAAGGAGGATTACACTGAGTATGGCTTTACCAAAACAATTATTGATGGCGAATCGATTATTCATAAAGCTTCAATTGGTGATCTGTTTTTCTGTGTTAACCTCATATTTTTTCATACTTCTTCTCAAACCAAGGGGGTGCGAGGGTAAAATGAATCGGGAAGCGCTGATCAATGTAATCGGTGTACCAGGAAATCATGCATTGACAGAAGTTCCCCTTTGCTTGTATTGCAAAGTGTGATTAAATGGGTGTTTTTTAACGCATTATGGAGCATATGCATCGAAGCTTCTCAGCTGTGCTTGTGCTAAGAAAAGGAAACATTTTAAAAATAACGTAACATGATTGTCAATGTAACCTTTTGTAAGTAGTGCCTGGAGGATTCAGTGTGGAGAAACTGTAGAGACAGCGTGTGTATTAACTTGTGGATTTTTCTGTGAGTATTTGGTGGCAGCGTCACAAAGTCGCTTCCGTAACACTGCGTTATAGTGATGGGTCATTCTTGAACGATTTGTTCATTTTGAACGAATCTTTAATGTGACTCGGGAAGAATGAGTCGTCTCGTGGGAGTGATTCGTTCAGTCGCGCATGCGCATTTGCACAACTTCCTATAGTTTCTGTATTGGAATTGATTCACTTGTTTTGAGTCTTCGGGTTTTTCGAGTCGTTCGTTCATCACGTGACAGCCCCATAAGCTTAACCAACTCAGTCTGAGCCGGAAAGAGAATTGATTAGTTCATCGCTCGAGTCTTCGGGTTTGAGTCGTTCGATCATTACGTGACAGCCCCATAAGCTTAACCTATGCAGTCTGAGCCGGAAAGAGAATTGAACGAATTGACTCGAAAAAAGATTTGTTCATTTTGCTGAACGAGACTCAAAGGTCCGAGTCGGTAAAATGATCCGAACTTCCCATCACTACTGCTTTAGCTGCGGAGCTCAGTTCAGAGCGAAATGAGGTGAATGGGAGGGGAGATGATGATGTGACTCCCCCACCCGCCTTAACTGTCAATCCCCCGCAAACACAGTCTCTCGAAATTTGCATAAGCACAGCCCTTCACGTGCAATTTTAACTTTGTTACAAAGTGATCAAAACCCTCATATATATCCTGCGTCCTCTAATTAAACTTGTATCCCGCATTACCCGTGGGCATGACAAACGCCAGCAGCAGTCTGTCTATGAACTTAATTTAAACTTTAGGTTTACACCGTGCTTTGTTTCCGAAGTAGCAGCACTCATGAATATGGTTGTATATGTCACTCGCTCACTTCTTATTGTTTCGCTGCCTTCTCAATTATATAATGCATGTTTTCTTCAGCGCTTTTTGGAGCGCTTCCTGGTTTTCAACGCACTGCGTTGACAGTCAGTTCACGTGATTACGTGGGAGGTGTGATGATGTCACATGAAACTCCACCCCCACTGCTTTCGAGCTCAACTCCATTACAGTAAATGGAGAAAAATAGCTTCCAGTTATGACCATTATGCGTAGAATTTCAAAATGAAACCTGCCCAACTTTTGTAAGGAAGCTGTAAGAAATGAGCCTGCCAAATTTCAGCCTTCTACCTACACGGGAACTTGGAGAATTAGTGATGAGTCAGTGAGTGGGTCAGTGAGTGAGTCAGTCAGTGAGGGCTTTGCCTTTTATTAGTATAGATAAGGTTTATTAATACTAGGAAAGGGTGTTTGTAAAAAAGGATCCCAGCTGCTACTCTGAAAAGAATTCTTCAATAAAACACGGAGAAAAACTCTTTAGAGGTAAGTAACACACTATCAAGTAGGACAACGGTATAAAACGCAGATCCTGGAGGGTCACAGTGGCTTACGATTTTGCTCCAACCTCTTTCTTAATTAGTAAACAGTTACTACTTTTTGGCCTTTACTTTAATTAACCTCCCTTTTGTGACTCATAATCTTTAATTGTTTCAATTTTACTTACCCAAGAGCCAAACAATAATGAGACCAGCTAACTCAGGGGTCTCTTAGTTCCTGGAGGGCTACCATTTTTCCTGCAGCAAATTTCTTAATTGGGTGAACACCTTATTTAGGGCATACCCAAAACTGTTGATATTATTGTTTCTGAATACAACATTAATATGTTTTGTGAACCACACCAGAGAAATATTTCTCAGATGCTCACTTTTTTCTTTTCTTGTATTTTATTGGAACAGAGATTGCATAATGAACACATAGTTGCAAACAAGATCATGTTGGCTGGTAATCTGGTGGTCTCATTTTGCATCTCATTATTATTTGTGTGCAGGAAACTATTAAAAGCTTTGAATAATAAATACAAGTCACTTAAAATCAGAGCAAAAGAAGTAGGTTTATTTAGTAGCAGAAATTGGTTACTAATTAAGAAAACAGTTAGAACAGAAACCAAGATGTGAATTTGACTCCAAGTGCTGTCTGGTATACTGGTAGAAACCTTCAAATGTCATTTTTATCACAGATGAGCACATCAGGAATCTGTCTTTGTTACTTGTCCTTCTGACACAACAAAGGATATGCTAATATAAATGTGGAGATGAAGAAAAATAAAAAGAAGAAGCAGCGGGTGACGCTGTCCTCATATCCACATTAAATGAAGACCTGGTTAGGAAAAAAGGTTCTTAGTCAACATAGGCTTCAACTTGCTATAACTAAATTTGAATATTCATAAGCAATTAAGAAACGTATAGTCAGCATGTCCTAAAACTGATATTAGGTTTGTTTCAGCAAATTAATTTACATAAATGCATGTGCTGCACAAAACTCATGCAATAATAATAATCATGGACACTGGAATCACATGGCAGTAGGGCTCTGGCTACTTTTGTTTTGTTATTGTTAAAATTTGTATTTGACATTGTTATTGTAGCAACTTGAACTGTGTGAGAAGGGATAGGAGAGACTCTGCAGTGGAAAGCGCTGAGCCATGCATGCTGAAAGGAACGTAAAAAGGAGGTGCGATGAACAGTGCAGCAGTTCGGACCCGGCTAAGGAAAGAAGACAGACAATGTGGAGTGAAGGCTTATTAGGACAGCAATGGGCCTTGAAATAGAAGAGCAAGAGTGGGAGTGGATCAGGGTCTTTTCTTAAAGGGACATTAAATGGTCCTTTCAAGGATTATTGAATTGCTGCTTGTGCCTTGTGTGTCTGTCCTTTCTGCATCATACCTCAGGTTGTTACATTTTGTTTTGTGTGCTGTATGACGTGATGATACAACATTAATTATACATGAATGCACTTTCTGCAGAAAGCACCACGCATGCATGCTTCAAATGTTAAAGAACTGAGCAACCAAAAATAATGTAGAAATGCAAAATAAATTACTACAAGCCAACTACTATTATTGTTTGCTGCCAAGAGAAAATAAATTTGTGATATGATTTAATGTACAGTATGCATGCAGATACCTTCCGCAGTCTATGATAACAATAAAAAGTTAACCCTGGATTAATTATTAAGCAAGGGACCCAAGGAAAAGGGGACACCACAGAGTTTTTTAAAAAGTAGGAGAAAAACCTTAAGTATAAATAAGGATACAAGATTAACAATAAGCATTATTTTATTTTATTTTATTTTTATCTTTTGATATGTGTATGTTGAAATTCTATATATTTTCAATGTTATAAAGCAATGCAACGGAAGCTGTCCACCAGCATCAATTTCTGCAGAAAGAGGAGATTGAAAACTGAAAAGCATGCTCTCGAGATCACTTAAATTCAGTAGTGTGAAAGTTTTTTTTAGTAGCCTGTATTGTAGGGCTTGTTTTCATAGCCTTTGTTGAGGCAGTATTCAGTCAATGGAGACGTACATTTCCTTTGGTTTGTCTTTATATATTTTTTCTTAATGTTCACAGAGATGTTTTGAAAGGAAATATTAAAGTCTAGTTGGACTCTGTTGTTTTTGTTCAATGGAAAAACAAAGGAATTGGGGAAGAATATCTCTTTGAATATTTATTTTTATTGTCAATCTTGTTTCAATATTTTCCAAGATTGTGTATCTTAAAAGGCATGTGCAATATATGTACTTATTTTTTGTTAAATTCTTCTATTGTATTATTTTGCACAATACAGATATTGGGGAATTACTTCAGTTGATTAAAACTGGAAACAAGTAGCGCTTCACACTGTTAAGTATGTTTACATAGGTTATATTGTGATATATACTGTACTTTTACCATCAAAATTTTTAATTATATTGTGATACAAATTTTTGCCCATACTGCCCACCCAAATGTGTTAGGAACTGCATGTTCACAAGACAACTATGGACAAGCAGAATAACGTAAGTAATTGAGGACCTAAAAGTTTTAACTTGACAGCAGATGTGAACAAGGAGTTATGAGATATACTGGACTAAATGGCCTTTTCTCGGTAGAATATTTTTTATTGTTTTTTGTTATTTTAAAAAACTTACATATAAAGTGTAAATGGTAAAAGGCTTGAGTATCTTTATATCAATTTGTTTAATGCTGGAATATATACTTTTTAAAAATGTTTAAACCTATGCAATTTCCAGGGACATTAACTGGTCGTCTTTGTTTACTTTTAGAAAGGTTTAATGAGTAAATAACACAGTAATTTTAAAAAAGGTAAGTGACCAGACCAAGTCACCAAGGCTCTGCTCCAAGTCTGCTACACTCCATAGGTTTTGCTTCTTCTTAATTTAAATTGCTTTTAGTAACTGAATAAAAGATACTAAAGCTCCATGGGGCATCACTGACAATTTGTTAGGCTTTATTGTTCTGTAATTCAGTTAAATGTTTATAATATGGAACTCCAAATGAATATTAAATACATTATAAGAATTCAAAAAAGCACCAGCTACAAACACTCGGTGTTGTTTTTATAATCCATCTTTGCTTCACTTTCCAGACTTGTTTATTCAAATGCCTCCTCCCAGTGGGTGGGTTTAATCCTCCAGTATTATGTGAATGTCAATAACCAACACTGGACAGCTTGCCAGTTTATCAAAGGGCACACTTACTCATTCCCTCAGTCACTCGCTCTGCACGTGTTTAGTGAAAACAGCAATGCTAAACTATGTCAGAGTCAGAGTGTCTCGAGAAATCCAAGTGAACACAATGAGAGCATTTAAATCTCGTACAGGCAGACAGGGTAGACACACAAATCTCTCTTAAAAGTGACTGTCAAAAGTAAAACTCAAATAAATCTACACCAGTTTAAATGATATGCGTCTATCATTCTATTCTATTGTATTAAAGCACTATTGTAATAGGTATATGCAAGTAAAAAGAGTATAGTGTGGTCCAGGTCTAATTATGCAATTTTCATTACGTCATAGCTTATTAAGTTTATTACATAGAAAATCACCCATAAAATCCTTGACCATCAAGAAGTATGTGAACTGACGACATGAAGAATCGTTTTTGCGCCGAACTAGAATGGTCCCCGCATAAATCAGTCATCGAGAGGATCTGGATCTGCATAATTAGATCTGGACCACCCTGTACAATACTTAATGTATTTCAGAACAGCATTATGCTAAAAGGTCAGGCTGTTAGTAAAAATGTGTTATTAAACCAGTCATAATATAGAATTGGTTTGGATTAGAAATTGATCTTTTAATTTTGACTAATTGTAGAAATTTAAACTCAAGTCAATTTTAATTCCACATTCTTCTAATTTATTTTTAATGATTTAAACCATCAAAAATATGACAAAAATGTTATCACATTAATGAAAAACTGGACAATGGGCTTACAATAGAGTGGAGTAGTCACTGCTCTCTTACAGCTCTTGAAGTCTGGTTTGCTGTCCAGTCCGAGTTACTGGCTGTCTTTAGTTTACTCATTTTCTATGGGTGGGTTTTGCTTTTCATACTTTGGCTTCTTCCCAAATTTTAAAGATATGCGGGTTAAGTTAATTGGAAAGACTACATCAGACTAGTAATATTATGTGCATTTTGTGGTGGACTGCTGCCTGATTCAGCACTGGATCCAGTCTTGGGTAGGGTTGCAACTAATGATTGTTTTGGTAAGTCGACTAATCGTTGAATTTTTTCTGATTAGTCACGATTATTTCATGCCTTTCTATTTTGATGCCTGCGACCTATGGTTGCACATCCTGTTCTGGGCTCCAGTGCATGTCTTACCTTATCTGCTCACGCCTGACCACCTGTGAATGTCACCCTGATGTCTTTGCATTAACACGATTAAAATTAATAATAATCTAATTAAAATAACCAATGAAACATATGAATTTGAAAATAATCAGATGTTTTATATTAGTATGAAAAGAAATACATTAAACAATACAAACTAAAGTGCACACGGTCTTTAAACAAAAAGTGCATTTAACTGGCCACTGGTGTGTCTTAAAGTCCAAAAGTTTAAATAAAGCTTCAATTCAAATAACATAAAACAATAATCGTACAGTTTCTAAAATATTCAGTTCATGTATTCCTGATTGTAGTGCAGGAACATGAGCTGACTCTCTTCTTTGAGACAATGTTCCCAGCTGCTGATAAGAGATGCTCAGAGGGAGTAGAGGTAGCAGGAATACACAAGAATGATTTTGCAGACAGAGAAAGATGTTTTAATCATCACACTCTAAAGGAAAAGTGTTGTAGTTTATCACATCATGTACTGTATTATGCCAAAATAAAAAATAAATATGTAACACGCTAATTACTGATATACTCCAAAACACGAGTTACCTAACGTTAGCTAGAGATGGTTTACTATTCATATGAACTCAAATATTATACGAAAAAAGAAGAAAAAAAACTAGGACGGCTCAGCTACTCCTATTCACTCGTTTACTACAGTATAGCTCCAAACACGTTAGCAAACACAACTGAAATTATATTCACTTAACCCTTAAACCGCGCTAGAGTCGGTTTCCAGTGCAATTTGGAAGCACACGAAGCTGAATATGTGCGGCGACATACATTCATTGAACTCCGTAACCAGCTAAAGTTGTTTCTCAGAGCAATTTGTCAGCACACCAGAGCTGAGTATATTCGGTGATGTTTATTCATTGAACCCGCAACCGGATATATTTGCTTCACAGAGCAATTTGCCAGCACGCCGGAGCTGATCAGTCAGTGCTGTATATTCGTTGAGCAGCCAGCTCATGAGCACTGCAGCCCCGGCAGATTTACAGTACCACTGTCTCTGGGATTCAGCCGCTGCACTAGATGAGCCTGCAATCATCAGCGTATACCTCTGTGTGTTTGCGTGCTGCCAGTTCAAGCGCAGTTGGCTCGGCGATTTACTGAATTTCATCAATGGTGTCAGTTGCACCTTGAACATGTAATAATAGATTGTTGCAGTAGTTTTTTTTTTTCATATAGTTTTTACAGTTCATTTGCAGTGTGTAAAATGATCAGTGCTGCAGTAATTGTGATGCTCTTTGCATGAAAAAAAATATTTGTTCCATTAAAATTTTATTTTCTTTGTGAATTGTGATGTTTACTTAAAAACTGCAGCTAAAAAGTATTTGGCGTCCAGGGGTGCATTAACCCCCAAGTATGTGTCGGTTTAAGGGTTAACTATCATTGTCGAAACCTTGATAGTGATAGTACAAACATCAGCGTTAACACGTGACACTAACTTTACTCGCTAAAACTTACCTCTCAAGAGAGTGCTTGTGTTTCAGATGCTCATGCATCACGGTGGTGACTGCAGTGAAAAGAAAGCTCAGCTTTGCATAATCTGCATTCACCTTTTTTTCTTTTTCGGTGAAGTGCTCCCACACTTTAGAAAGTTTCTGTCTCAATTTTTTTCCATCTCCTTCCTCCTCCTCTATCTGACTTGCCACTGCAACCATGTTTATTTTCCTCTACATTCTTCTTCTCCTCAGGTGTTCTTTTTCGTTGGCAGGACTGTGTGCAGTCTTGACAAACAATAACAAATGATATTGCCCCCAGACATTCATGTAGTGCATTGCAGTTACAAAAACCAATGTGGTTCTTTGTGACTGGAGCCTCTATTGAAGGTCCTGTTTATGACGCGTCCACTATAAATAATCTGCGTCAACGTTTTTTTGTAGTCGACATTGTCAATTATGTCGACTAATCATTGCAGCCCTAGTCTTGGGCCTGAAGCTACTCGAAAGGCTGAAAACACATGCAACTCTAACATTGGATTAAGTAGGAACAGCAAAATAAGTTGATTAATAAATTTATACTTGTAGTCAGCGGCTTCTGATTATGTCCACAAACCTTTAGAAAATCACATATAACATTTGCTCTTGAACTATGCACTTTGTTCATCATAGGATTCATACAACACCATATCTTAAAATGTTTAAATGATTCTTGTAATGGAGGGCACTGGAACTGTGTATCTGTAAAGTATGGCAAGTGTAAGAAAATGGGAGTAGCGACAGAGGTGTAACATATAACTGTAGTTTACTTGGAAAGTAGCTGTGCAGTTCATAAAAGGAGATTTATGTTTTGAAGGAAAAATGGCACCAAAAGCCTTTCCTATGGTAAAACAACTGCCATACATTTTCATCCTAGCTTAATGTGAATAAGGGGATGTGACTTATGTCAGGACAAATAGGACAAGCAAATCAAGCAGTACTTATAAAACTGCTAAGGGCATTTTATACTTAATAAACATATTCCTGTATTTCTTTGTTCATTGTTTTCATTCTTTTAATATTGTGTTAACTTCCGAATCATTTATTACAGTTAATAGTGTCACCAATTCTTAAAAATTCTATCAAGTTCAGTATTGCTTTTCCTTTAAGTAATAATTTTGTAAATGAATGGCAATTACTGTATGGACTTCAGCCTTCCAGTATTTTAAACAAAAGTGAATCCATAATAGACACACAAAATCAGCCATATACATCCAATCAATCATTACATAACATCAGAATTTCTGACAAGCTCACTTTGATGCACACATAGAAAAAGACATTCCTGATAAAAACACTAAATACACAGAGACAGTCCTGTCTTATCAATTACTTTACTCAAACAGTTCCTCTATGCTTGACGACAGTCCATTCACTCTTGGGAATAGTGCTCCATTAAATCCATCTGTAAACTATTATGGCAGTCCTATGGAATGTATGGCCAGCATTTTAACTCTTTGAGGGCTGAATATTTTTTCCAAAAAACAGTTTTTGAAAAGCAATGGTTTCACACAGAAATCAACATAAAACATCTGTTGCCGAATGCTGTGGCTGCCAGTTTGCCAAGAATGTGCGGTAGGCTTTCTGCCAGGCTGTCTTCACTGGTCGCTGTGCATTGTAATCTGGTTTCTACCTCTTATCATTGTTAAGTGGCAGACCTCTTGGCGAACATTGCCGTAGGTGTGTCAGCTACATGAACCTGATCAGCACCACAATTAGCTGGGGACCAGTCAGCTGAAGCTGGAACCTTACATTTGTTTTCGATCGGAGTCTGACAAGTCATAGTCCAGTTCAGAGATAATAGGCAAAACTTCATCCACAGAGTATTTTGCTTTACGCATTCGCTTTGATCTCTCACCATTATGTCAGTGCCATTTTTGCTCTTGTTTGCGCCTCACTACTCACACAAGCGCAGGAAATCTCGGTCAAACCAATGAAGCTAACTTTCCTTCTAGCAACAATATTCCAACTAAATAAAACGTAACGGTTGGTTTTGTCACAGTTTACAGTTGGTTACCATTGTCAACTCCTCCTTTTGACAAAAGTCAACATCAGCTCTGAAAGAGTTAAATGATACAGAAATGTCATAACAACATTGTTGGCATATGAATTTACAAAGCTAGTATCTTTATGATGACCATTGTTATCAAATACTGAGTGCCTGTAAAAAATGTTATGATTTTTCTCATTTAATTATTTTAATTACAAATTACAGTGGAACCTCGGTTCACGACTATAATTCGCTCCAAAACTCTGGTCGTAAACCGAAGTAATTTCACCCATAGGATTTTATGTAAATACAATTAACCTGTTCCAGACCGTACAAACTGTATGTAAATATATTTTTTTTAAAGATTTTTAAACACAAATATAGTTAGTTATACCATAGAATGCACAGTGTAATAGTAAATTAAATGTAAAAACATTGAATAACACTGAGAAAACCTTGAACAACAGAGAAAACTAACACTGCAAGAGTTAGCTCGCTAAAAACACTTTTTTTAATGAGTTTTAAGCACAGAGGAAAAAATGAACATTTGAAAAATCCGTAATTTAATAAACCACCAAGAAAAGTAACATTGGAACAATGCACGCTACGAACCGATCGTTGTAAACAGAAGTGAAGTGGAGATTAAAATCCAATAGAAAAAAGTCTTCATTAAATACAACGAGGTTAAAACAATGCTCAGATCTTTCTCTTTAAAAACAAGCCCGGTGCATTCTTTAACTGCCTTCTCGGCCTTATGCATCCAGCCGTCTCTCTCTAGTGTGTGTGTGTCTCTTGCATGTGTGTGTCTCTCGCGCACCGTGTGTGTGTGTTTCTCTTTTTTGCGTGTGTGTGTGTGTGTCTCTCTCTCTCGTTCGCTGTACAGGGAATGCACAGGGAGAGACTGAACACGTGCGGAAATCATCGGCGTACACAAACCGAAAGGAAAACTGGCTTGTTCGTATACCGAGTGTGTGGTTGTGAACAGATGCAAAAGTTTGGCGAACGTTTTGGTTGTAAACCGATTTGTATGTGTTCTGAGACATTTGTGAACCGAGGTTCCACTGTATGTATTTTTATGAAAGAAAGTAATGGTATCAAAAATTTCCATGAATAACGAAAGAAAGCATATCACTGATGTTTTATTGCTATAAGTATGAAATTCAAAATGGCTGAGATGGAGCTGTAGACAGCTCAACAGAAATGTGCTACTTCAAGATATAACACATCAAATACAGGACTCTGCAGCGATCAGTGGAGGGATCAGAGTTCTTTTCATCAATTTTTCATACTTTGTAATATTTGTCTTTGTAAAACAAATCACTTCAATTTAGATAACTGGAAAATGCACTAGAGTCATGTAAGTTTCTATAGAATTTAGAAATAGACTGATATGTTAATTAAGGTGTTTAATGCAAACTTACATTGAACATGAGGGAGAAACGAGTAAACAGCCACTATCCGCCATTACCTCTACTGTTGTTTTTCTTAACAAACTGTTTTCTTTTATTGCATGTATCTGTGATATTTTGTGATTGTTTCAGAAACCTTACGTGCTTGATTATGTGCCTATGTATTATTAAATTATGATGGTATGCTTAATTTATATTACTTTTTGCAACTTTTTGTCAGGAGGATTAAAGCATCACCTTATAATGAAAGTTTTGCCAATAAACTTTTTCAATCGACTTGTGATGCTTTTTCATAGGTGACGTCAACCAAGTAGTATTTATTTGCTTGCTAGAGAAGAGCAAAGCAAAATGTTACATTTCATTAAGAAGAATTGCTTGCTAGCAATTTTATTTGCTGGTTTTGGGAAGTGCACAAAGTATCTTATAGCTTATACTTTACATACATGCATCAAAAAGTGACTTGTTAATTGGTAAACTTCATCGTTTTTGTGAAACGCATGTTCTAACTCACTTATTTTTATTATCTGAATATTTCCAATCCATTTCTGACAAGAATCTCTTATTAGGCCAAGCTTTTCTTAGCAGGGCAGGATAACTTGTTTTCTTGACACCTTGAAAGTAAAAGTTTCTATTTGGAGCATTTGTATTCTGGTGCCATTTTATTTAAGGCTTGGAGTGTGTCATTGTGATGCAGGGACAGAAAAGTGGAGTTTTAAACACCTATGATTTAATAGTCTAGTTTGTTGTCACTTGTACAAATATCCACATAAAAGGGTTGAAATCTGTATATTCCTTTTCAAATAAAAAAAAAATGAAAAGACAAATGAAGCAGCAATGCAATAATACCGTTACAATCACCATCAGATATTTAACAGACTTAACACTATAAACGACTGAATACTGTAATTGAAATGCAGCCGTCGCCACAACAAATTGAGTACAAAGCATCATTCAAAAGTCTTACTGCCTGAGGAAAACATCTAAAGGTGTAGACTGTTACACTCCTGTACTGTTGCCTGAGGGAAGGATACATAAACACATATGGCCAGAGTGAATGCAGTCCTTGATTAATTTTCCTGCCTTCCTGAGGCAATAGGTTGTGTAAATGTTCTCAAATGCTGAAAGATCTTTTTAGCAATTTGTGGCATGTTATGTTTTCTAGTGATGAATATTATAATTCATTTTGCTGCCCAGATTCTTTTGAACTAGCCGTTTCACTGAATTGATTTATTTGATTAAAGGCTGCATGAGTGTTGGCATCGCCTAGTACAAGGACACTAGTTTGACCTCACTTCCCTAACTCAAGTACAGTGGAGACATGATTTTCTAATAGGCACAAAAAAAGCATATCAAGTAAAGCTGACTATTATAAATTACCTAATAATACCTAAATGCTTTATTTTACAAAAGACTTAATGAATAGCCTGGCAAGCTAATAATAATAAATCACATATTTTAAAATATGATACATTTATAAATACTTAATTTTATCAAAAATTTCTACCTTGGGATCTATTTTTCATTACATATCTAAACTATCCCCAATCCCAATTATATTGGGTAGTCCATACCCTACTGCAGCTGTGTTTCTCCAAGCTTTCCAAAATTCAACAGCTTCAGCTTACTTTATAGAATGATTCAGGTAAATTTTGTGACATGTATGCAAACACTTCCTCTGACTAAATATTCTTCTTTTAAAAGTTAATGTTTTGTCAGTAAATTGGCTGAGCAGTGTATAATAATTAGCTGAACTGTATCTCAGAACATTCACATTTTTATTTTACAACCAGCATACATTAATTGTGAAAACAATAATCAACACCATTCTTCCCCCAAGACTCATTTCCTATCCTTTCATCAGGTAACACACTTTTTAACACTC
This sequence comes from Polypterus senegalus, assembly GCF_016835505.1. NCBI lineage: Eukaryota > Metazoa > Chordata > Cladistia > Polypteriformes > Polypteridae > Polypterus > Polypterus senegalus. The sequence continues at coordinate 48,176,449 of NC_053157.1, forward strand.
CCCCTAGAATTCTGGCAAAAGCAACAACTAAACACAATAAAAGGTTTTGAGCAAAAAACAGTAGATGTGTATGAAAAACAAAACAAAACAAAAAAGTTAGAAAGCTAAATAAAATGAAAGCCCAATATGAGAGACAATAATAGTGGTTGAGAGAACAAGAGGGTCAAAACTGAAAGTATACACAGGAAAGATCATAATATGTAGGTGGCACACCGGATGGACGTGCATCCCTCCAAGGAGTTGGGAAGATTGTTTGCCCGGACAGGAGGCCCTGAAGGGACAGAAAAACATCCTGGCTGAGAAAGAGAAAGATGTCACACCCAGACATGGCTTCCCTAAAGGAAGGGCGGGCATCCAGAATAGAAGATGGTTCCTTACCCAGGCAGGAAGCCCCAGACAAATGGACAGGTGTCCTTACCAGACATGTGCATAGCACCTTACCTGGTCAGGATAAGGACAGGGAAGGACAGTCTCTGGGGGTATTTATTCCCCCCGGTTATTAGATATCTGCACCCATTCAGGAACCAGCAAGGAATGCTGGGAGTTGTAATCCAGCAGCTCAGCCCTGCTGGGGTCTGTAGTTGCCACAAGAGGGTGCTGCAGGGAGATGTACTCCCTACAGTACTTCCAAAGGGTAACAGCCCTGGTGCGAGAAGTACTCCCTGGTCCTCAATAAAAGGGGCCACACTCCCTTGTCCAGGCATGTCAGAGCTGGGAGGAGGGAAGCAAACACTCAACTGGAGGAGGGCAGTGCAGTGGAGAGAGGAGAGGTGATTGAAGGAGTTTGACTTCTGATTGTGCTTGTTTATACTGAGGTATTGTGGATTAAACACCCTTATCTGAATCCTGGACTGTCTTGTGTGTTTGTGTTTGGGGCACTCTGGCATCCTCTTGCCTTCACAAATGATAAACCTTTAAATCTTTAGAGATTTGGTATCCACAGATTGAATAAAGATTTGAACTCATAGCTATCCTTTTATCCCATTGCATCAATTACGCAACGGTCTCGACCTCAGATATCACACCACTAGCAATGCTGGAAGTGGCCCTAGTGACAGAAATAAACAATGATTGCATTTGAGGACCTAAAATCATACCAAATCATGACAATTTCCATATAATCAATGCATAACAGTCTATGGAAAAATAAAATTCATAATACAAAAAAGGAAAGTTCTTGTATAAAATTCTTCTCTTTAAGAATTACACATCTTGTTTCATTTCTTTAGATTTCTATCCTATTCTCATATCACATAGGTCAGGGCATACGGTCAAAAAACTGACGATGTTCAAATTAAAGCAAATCTAGCAGTCCATACTTCTAGCAAAGAAGTGATAACTGGTTAATTTACATTACAAACTGCTGGAAGCGGGATTCGGGTAGGATAACTAATGATAATCTGAAAAGTTCAGTGTTTAATTAAATGGCAGCTATTTGAGTTTTTATTTTCAAACTGAGATTTTTCTATTGTCTTATTGTTTCATTAATGTGCTGAGGGTTGGATATACATATTTAATAAAAATATGTTACAGTATAATAGAGACATGACTAACTTATTAATGTTTCCATACAAACTAAATGCATAGAGATTAAGTGAGAACTAGTTATAGAACTGAAGTGTATGGGATATGCAATATTTTAGAGAAAAGGATACAGGTTTATTTAAGTATAGAGGACTTAAGAAATCTTTGATAATTTAGGTAAACTTCACTAACCTTTCTTTTTATAATCTTAAACAAAACTGATAACTTGAGAATTGTTTATTTGCTTTTCCTTTCCCTGAGTAAGTTGAAAAGGAACAAAACCAAAAGAGCAATCACAGAGTTATAGAGGAATAAATACAGTAATGTTCATTTCCATACAAACTACTTGGTCAGATAATATTGTCAAAAGTCAGAGTAAGGAAAGTAATCTGTACTGTGTAAATGTAAAATGTGTCACATTTTAAAATAGGAACTGTTGCTAATGCATGCTTTTCTCCTAATTCAGAGACATAGACAAAAAATGGATATCTCTATGCAATCAACCAACATTGTTTCAGTTTAAAGTGGGTGAACAACTCAGATATCTGAAAAAATAGACACACCCACCAATGTCTGATAGGGAAATTCTCTCTCCCTCTCTTACCGCTCCCTGTTTCGGTAACAAACCTACCATTCTTTGACATCCAGGAAGACGGTCTCCTTGATGGATAAAAGCACATGAGAGCCTGCTTTTTAATACTTAATAGTGTTATTACTGTTACTACTATTATTTTTCAACCTTAGTAACCCACCCTAATGGTTTCATATTGTCCTGTTCCCTATTCGTGATAAAATACCCTATCTAGACAACAAATCACGATTCATTTTAATTGCTGGTAAGTCATATGATATGAACTCACTATAACTGATCATTTTCTCCTTTCATTTAATGCTAAACTTACTTTTTCTATTACTAAGCTGCCCTGTCTCATATCTTTCCGTAATATTAAGAATATTAACTTGGATTTTCTTTCTTCTAGAATTGATTCCCACATGGACTTTTATAATTTATCCACTCGTGAAGAATTGGCCTCATATCATAACACTGGACTCAACAATATTCTTAATTGTCTCATTCTGTTAAAAACCAGATCCGTTTCCTTTTCTTCTTCTGCCCCCGATTTACGTCTGAACTTCGGCTTCTGAAAGCCAAGGGCGGGCAACTTCAACAGCTTCATAAAAAAACTGGACTCTTTATCCACAAAGAGATGCATAAAATCATGTACTTTATTATAAGGACTGTATAGCTCAAACCAAATCCAACTATTACACTCAGTTAATTTCTTGTAATAAAGGTAACACCAAGTCTTTGTTTTCATTACTTAATGTTTCACAACCTCCAGACTCTTTACCATCTCATGTTTACTCAACTGCTTTTTGTAATTCTCTTTTTTAATGAGAAAATTCAGAGGATACATCAGCATCTCGGTCCAGATTTTCTCTGTATTTCTTCTAAACTATATTCATCTATTCACTCACTTTCTTCTTTCCAGCTTCCAACCTTCTCTGATCTCATCCGTAAATCTAGGCCATCTACTTGTCAGCTGGACCCCCTTCCCACAGTTTTGGTTAAAACTTGCCTCCCCTCTCTGGTCCCTCTTATTTCTGCTATAATTCACTCTTCTCTCACTACTAGTACTGTTCCTTCATCTTTTAAAACTGCTGCAATAGCCCTAATACTGAAAAAACCTGGTGCCGATCCTACTAACTACAATAATTTTTGCCCTATTTCTAATCTGCTCTTCATCTCCAAAATTCTTGAAAAAATAGTAGCTATTCAACTTCACTCCCACTTGTCTCATAATATTCTCCACAGTACAGAAAATGCACTTATTAAAATTACCAAGAACCTTCTTATGGCTACTGCTATTACTATTCTCATCCTCTTTGATCTGAATGCGGCCTTTGATACTGTTTGTCATACCACTCTTCTCAATAGATTATCTTTGAGTGGCATTACCCACACTGTACTAGATTGGTTCAGATCCTACCTCTCAGGGCACACTCAGTTCATTCAGCTCAAAACTTTCACATCCCAACCCATTGCTGTTACTTCAGGTGTCCCCCAGGGCTCTGTCCTGGTGCCTCTTCTTTTTATTAATTACCTTCTTCCCCTTGGCAATATCTTTTGTAAATATAACATTAATTTTCACTGTTATGCTGATGACACCCAGCTCTACCTTGATAGTAAACCCATCTCTTCTTTTTCACCATTTTCGCTTATTGATTGCATTGCTGAAATTAAATCTTGGTTTTCTTCAAATTTTCTTAAATTAAACAGTGATAAAACTGAGGTTCTCCTCACTGGTACAAAATCATCATTATCCAAAGCCAATAATCTTTCACTTGCTATTGAGAACTCCTTTGTTTCCCCTTCACCTCAGGTCAAGAGTCTGAGCGTCATCCTTGATAGTACTCTATCTTTCCAATCTCACAGTAATAACATCACCCGGTCTGCTTACTTCCATCTACATAATATTAATCACATCATCCCCCTCCCTCACTCCCCATACCACTGCCATTCTTGTTCACAGTCTTGTTACTTCTCATCTGGACTATTGCAACTCGATCCTCTTTGGTATCTCTAATAAATCTCTCCATAATCTTCAGCTAGTTCAGAATTCTGCTGCTCGCATCATTACTCGAACCCCAACTATTCACCATATTACTCCAGTCTTGCAGCAGCTTTATTGGCTCCCGGTTAAGTTTCAAATTGATGTTAAAATTCTGCTGTTAACATTTAAGGCCATTCATAACCTCTCCCCTCCATATCTGTTCAACCTTCTTCATGTTGCCCTCCCGTAACCTTATATCCTCTTCCTCCATCCATCTGACCGTCCCTCTCACCCATCTAACCACCATTGGGAGCCGAGCATTCAGCCGTTCTGCTCCCAAGCTCTGGAACTCACTACCTACTGAGCTTAGAAATATTGAATCATTTTCAACTTTCAAATGTAAACTTAAAACCCATCTGTTAAAAATGGCCTTTTCTTTATGATTACAGTGGCTTTGTTTGGTTTTAATTTTTATATTTTCTGACGTTTTAAGTTTTGTTTATAATGTGCTTTTTTATTTATTGTTTGTTTGGTGTCTTTGAGTGCTTAGAAAGGCACCTTGTATAAATAAAATGTATTATTAATTATTATTATTATTATTATTATATAATCACAATGTATTTGATAGAACTCCACTAGTAAATCTTGAGCATAATAACACAGTAAAAATACTGTACATAATTAAAATATGAAATGAGACAATTTTGTGATTGTACTTAGTTGCATTTAGTTTTACCACTCTAAGCAAATCTATTTTTTTGATGAAATATTCACAAAATTACTTGTTACCATTTGAAGTAAGGACCATAGCAAAAAGGACAGGAGGCCTTTAAATAACCACCAGAGTAGGCTGGGATCTTAACTGAACTGTCCAAACTGGCCTCAATCCAATACAGCCAACTCCCACAACTTTGTAAAGTTGAAAATTCCTTTAACAGATCCATAATATCTAATATGTTTCCCAAGGGAAAAGAAATTGCAAAAAGACAAATGAACCAGTTCAGTACTTGAAGATGGGGGGGGTGGGACACACACCCTTTTGTGAATCATCACATGAGACCCATATCCACCACATATTTGGTTACATGTTGATGTATCCATATATCCCGGTGATCAGAGCTTCATTGAGGAAACCATAGAAAGAGTATCGGCAGTAATTAGATTCTGCTTTAAGCTCTGTAAAATCTCAAACTAAGTCCACAAGAAACACAATACTCACAAAGATCTCCTTCACTACTATAATGCATGATTGGTGAGCTTTGTTCTTCATAATTGCTGTAAATTATGACATAACAATGTTACAAAGCATTTTCACCAAAAATATAAAAAATGTAAAAATGTATAATAATAGAAGAATGCATTTTTCTGTCCAAGGAAGGTTACTCTGTCCATTGCCTGAACTCACTTAGTCCAATTCAGAGTTATCCCAACAGCACTAGGTACAAATCTTGAACCAAACCTGAACGTGACTTCATTGAAGTGTTATCTTTATTCTAAACATGCTACTACTGTACTGGATACATTAATTAAAATCACTAATAAAATAATTGGCTAAAATTCAACAATTACACACAGATTTTAAATATTTGTAACTACCAATGAGGGCATGTTATCGAGTTACATTCTAGTGATCTACCTTTAATTTCATGATTGACAAGGCATTATGGAAAGAGACTGCCTTTCGCTTCCTCTTGTGAGTATGAAATAAATCGCATAAACCAGACAAAAAATATACACCAGATAAAAATGTTTTTTGGAACTGAATTTGAACAAATTATCAGTGAAAAAGGTAACAAAGAGAGTGAAATTCTCCTTCAGACGTTTTCCAGTAGGTATTGTGCTTTTCAGAACAGTAACAAACAGACCATAAATGTTATTTTTGTTAACTAAATTGATCACAATAATGTGGTATGTATTAGCAAAGTGGTTTAGAAGTATTCTCCTTTAATGTCATGTTAGTGACTCAAGAGGTTCCCTCAAATGCTTTCAAAATTGAAAAATATTAGATAATGGCAAGTGCAAAACTGACAGTAAAATGAAGATGTTAGACGTCTATTAAAGAAATTCAATTTATCCCTGAATGTTCTTATAAATTATAGGCTATTTACCATTTATCTTTTCATTTTGAGATTTTAGAGAAAACTGTAGTATACAAATCAAAATATATCTTAAAATGAGCAGTACTTAAAAAAATTTCATTCTGCCTATTTCCCTAGTCACAGTACCAAAAAAAATAACTCTTGTACACTATGTGACCTTCTCACATGCTGTTTCACATCGACAGGAGTTTGTGTGCCCGCTCACATTTCACACCTCATTTGTACAGACTCTTGATCCAGTTCTGGAATATACTATTTCAATTTCAATTTGCCACATTTCATCACTTTCTAAAACCTTCTTTCTCCAGCTTAGATATACTGCAAAATAAAAGTGTCTATTTAAGCCATATGATCTTGAAAGGCTTGTTCATTCATTTTCCTCAAGTAGAATTGACTATTGCCAGGTTGTACTGCTTACATTGGGCAACACTAGTTTTGAAGGTGAGAATGGCAACAAGAGCTGGTATGGACAGATCAGAATTCAAGCAGGGTCATAACCGGGAAGAAAGATCTAGACACATAGGCAGAATCATGATCAAAGAACAAAACATTAAGTCATATGTTAAAAAGGTATGTGTAAACAGAGATGTAATTCAAAAAAGTAAAAAAGTTGTCATAACTAACAATGAGAAAGATACAAAAGATTTTTTGTTTGTAAATTCAAATGTTAGATATGAACTCTAACACTCTGACCTTAATACCGTCAAGTTAATAATGTCATGCATCGCACCCTCTCAGTCATCAAAGCTTAGCAATGGCACAGAAATCATCAACAACTATTCCAAAATGGTGGCACCCATAAGAAAAACACCATAATACAGAGGGAGAAAGTGAATCACTACAAAAACACATAGTAACAAAAAATAAATATTACCAACAGATTCCCTGACCTTCCAAAACTATACTTAAATATTTTTAGAGGACAAAGAACATTTGGAAAAAAAAAATCTTAAGCCTGATCATGACACAAGCAGCCTAACTTGATTACTTACTACTTTACAGCAAAGGTTAAAGAGTATGACGAAATAACTGCAGTTCTTAAATCATTTCATTAACTTTAAAAATAATTTCAGTGCTAATATTATAATCCCCTTCTCATTTGTAAAGTCATAAATAGCTTAGCTCTGCCTCCCTTACATTACAAAACGTATTAGTGCCTACTCACCAGGCTGATGTGCCAGTCAGAAAAACATAAAATGGCCCAAAGGGTCTGCAACTCAGACACCCACTGGCTGATCTTTTCCCTAAACTGACTACCCCAGGTTGAGTACTTGCACTGTGTGTTAGGGAGCTATTGCTCTGAAGTTTGAAGCAGTTAATCAGGAGATGTGCATTTCTTTTGGAAAATTAAACATAAGTAATTTTCTTTTTATGAGTTACAATTTTTATTACATCTACTCAATAGAAATAGCAGTAGTAGTACTATTATTGTCACATTTGCAGAGTACACTGAAATTCTTACTGACATGTCAGACCAATGTGCAAAATGTTACTACTTTCTGGCACCATTAAAAGCTAGAATATATTAAACTACTTTCTGGCACCATTAAAAACAGGAAAATATATTAAAATATGTAGCTCCACTTCTTTTAAGGACCCCAGGTCTGCCACATCCAAGTCCATCTTACAGCTGGGAGATGAGCTGAGTTGAAGGTTCACAGATACAAAGTCAATGCAATGAAAATAAATGATGATAACAGGAGTGAAGGGGAACTGTAAACTGACTGATCTGATGGAGGATTAGCCTGTCTCAGATAGTCCAGTATGCAATCACGTGGATAGTTAAACTGAGTTAGCCACAGAGCTAGTAATGATATATAAGTTACTGTTTAGTTATAAATTGAGTTGCTACCTCAGATCACTTCTTTCTGAGTGCTGATTTCATTTTTAATGTTTAATACATGAAATGAGTGGGTTCTTTCAGCTACTTTATACAGGCTGTTGTCTGCTTTCATAGGCACATTGACCATATCAATAAACTTCTCTGGTGAAATGTTTGAACCAACAAATAGTTTGTAAAAAAACAACTCTTAAGATCAAAGATACCAGAAGTAAAATAAATTCTAAGTTTATTGTTAAAATAGTACAAATATACATTTTTGCAAAGTAAGAAAGCAGTTGATCTGAAAGAATGTTATTGAAGTAAATAAAAATAAATAAGTTGATTACTACAATCACTGAATAATTTACTAAAGTGTCTAAAGGTTTTTGTGGGAAGAACAATAGACCAGGAGATGATAAACAAAAGCAAAACCGTGGCCAGAAATGGGCAGAGGTCAAATCTGAGAAAGCAAAACAACATAGCAACCAAAATCAAAAGGACATGAAAAAAAATCAACAGAAGAGGACAAAAAAAGTTTAGAGAGCCACCAAAAAAAAAAAAAAATCTAACATTAGGGCCTTCATAAGAAAAAATCAAATAATGCTGAAAATTACAAGACGTAGATTTATCCAACCAAGAAATAACAGGTGTTTGGCCTCCACCATATTTATAGCATCACAGTTAATTATGTAAGCAACACAGAAGCCATCACATGATGCTACATGGACTGTTGCGTAAGCAATAAAAAAGAGATTGTAATCAAATCGGTCTTTTCCAAAACAACTCAAAAATAAAAGACAAATTACAGAAACAGAAAACTTTAGTGAAAAGCATGAAATATTTAAAAATATAGATATAGAACTATTACTGCTGAATTCTCAAAAAAATGAAAATCCAAAAAACTAGGCCTAACATCAATATCCAAAGATAAAGCCAAAAAATATAGAAAGATAGATAGATAGATAGATAGATAGTACTTTATTTAGGGATACAAAGTAGAAAGAAAACCTGGAATTTCAAAATTGGGAAGAGACAAAACTGTATGTTCACTTTCCAAAAACAGCCAACTTGTAATCAAATAAACAAACAAGAAAACAATAACAAATCGTTTGTAGCAAAACACAACAGTAATTGGGACAGGAAGAAGTACATCATGACAGACACAGTGGCAAAAGCCTTAAAGTCTTAATTAGCAATTTGCTTTAACTTTTCTAAAATAAAATCAAGCTGAAGAAGTAGAATTAGAATGAATTAGAAACAGAAGTAAACAGCAAGTTTACCCAAGTCATAACCTGCACAGAGTTACCTTAGGAACAATACAACATTCTGTAGCAGTGACACACATAAGGGAAAAAACCACGATGAGACCATTGAGACTTTGCTGTTAAGCAGTATACTGTGCTGTAAGTAATAAGTTGAAGAGATATAGACAACATTCATCTTCACCAATTTTCTGCATGCAAGCTTATCATCTCCACCTGCCCTGAATGGGATTTTCATTCTCAAGAGAACACTACAGGCTTTGAAAGTTTCCTAAGATGTATTATTATGGGAACTGTGAACTGTTGTGAAAATAGTTCCCCTTGGGAAGGCATCAGCTTCCACTTCAGTTTCAGCTAAATGGGCTATAACTACATTAGGCTTGTTAGGTTATACAAATTCAAGATAATCTTTCCGTATAATGTTTTACCGCAAACATTAACAATGCTTATCTACCAAATGAGGTGCATTTCCAGTTGTTAATTTAATAAAACATTCACATATGAGTATATGCAGTATTGCAGTGTCATATGCTCCTGCACAAAAAATACTGTAGAACTGAAACTGAAATTTAGTATTTCTTTGAAGTATTACTGTAAGTACTAACTAGGCAATCTGACTAAAGAGCTAAACTTCAAAAAAACATAACGCTGCTGGTTCAAATTTAAACTTTCACTTACTGAGTGACCTAATTAACCTGCCTGAACCTCAGGCTGCTTTAATCTATGAAAGTCTGATTTTTATATATAATAGAAATTTACAAGAATTACAAGAGAGCGTGTATTTACAGTGCATCTGGAAAGTATTCATAGCTCTTCACTTTTTCCACATTTTGTTATGTTACAGCCTTATTCCAAAATGGATTAAATTCATTTTTTTCCTCAGAATTCTACACACAACACCCTATAATGACAATGTGAAAAAGTTTACTTCAGGTTTTTGCAAATTTATTAAAAATAAAAAAACTGAGAAATCACATGTACATAAGTATTCACAGCCTTTGCTCAATACTTTGTCGATACACCTTTGGCAGCAATTACAGCCTCAAGTCTTTTTGAATATGATGCCGCAAGCTTGGTACACCTATCCTTGGCCAGTTTCGCCCATTCCTCTTTGCAGCACCTCTCAAGCTCAATCAGGTTGGATGAGAAGCGTCGGTGCACAGCCATTTTAAGATCTCTCCAGAGATGTTCAATTGGATTCAAGTCTGGGCTCTGGCTGGGCCACTCAAGGACATTCACAGAGTTGTCCTGAAGCCACTCCTTTGATATCTTGGCTGTGTGCTTAGGGTCGTTGTCCTCCTGAAAGATGAACCGTCGCTCCAGTCTAAGGTCAAGAGCGCTCTGGAGCAGGTTTTCATCCAAGATGTCTCTGTACATTGCTGCAGTCATCTTTCCCTTTATCCTGACTAGTCTCCCAGTTCCTGCTGCTGAAAAACATCCCCACAGCATGATGCTGCCACCACCATGCTTCACTGTAGGGATGGTATTGGCCTGGTGATGAGCGGTGCCTGGTTTCCTCCAAACGTGACGCCTGGCATTCACACCAAAGAGTTCAATCTTTGAACCTTCAAAGCAGCAGAAATTTTTCTGTAACCTTCCCCAGATTTGTGCCTCAAGACAATCCTGTCTCAGAGGTCTATAGTAATTCCTTTGACTTCATGCTTGGTTTGTGCTCTGACATGAACTGTCAACTGTGGGACCTTCTATAGACAGGTGTGTGCATTTCCAAATCATGTCCAATCAACTGAATTTACCACAGGTGGACTCCAATTAAGCTGCAGAAACATCTCAAGGATGATCAGAGGAAACAGGATGCACCTGAGCTCAATTTTGAGCTTCATGGCAAAGGCTGTGAATACTTATGTACATGTGCTTTCTCAATTTTTTTATTTTTAATAAAGTTGCAAAAATCTCATTTAAACTTTTTTCACATTGTCATTATGGGGTGTTATGTGTAGAATTCTGAGGGAAAAAATGAATTTAATCCATTTTGGAATAAGGCTGTAACATAACAAAATGTGGAAAAAGTTTTGCGCTGTGAATACTTTCCGGATGCACTGTAGATATCGTAAGGATTTCTTATCCCGTGATGATGACTAGCTTTTATGTCGATTTAGATTTCCTAGAGCTATCCTCTTGAAGCTGTGTACTGAACTGGGGCCGGCCTTACAAAGTTAGGAATTGTACTCTACCTGTTCCTTTGCAAGTTCTGTCTACTTTCGGGTTTTTAGCCACAGGAACTTTTCAGTGTTAATTTGCTGACCGATCGGGTATTTCTCAGTCATCATTGAGTCACGCCATGCCAGCTGTTTGGGATGATATTATCCACTTGTCATCCAAATATAAAAGATTTCCTTACACTGATGTTGAACAGGCAAACATCAAAGCTCAATTTGCAGCCACATCCGGTTTTCTAAATGTAATCGGGGAGGTCGAATGCAAGCACACTGCTATAAAGGTGCCTTCAGAGAATGAATTTGCTTATGTAAATAGAAAGCATCTTCACTCTTTTAATGTGCAAATTATCTCTGATGTTGGGGCAAGATGGCCTGGCTCGACTCATGATTCACTCATTCTGAGAAATAATGTTGGAAACAAACTTGAAAACGGTGTTGTGTGTGACACGCATGCGCGAGTAGGAGGCCGCGGATGGACCTTAAGCCACATCGAAAGACGTTCGCCGGCAGGGAGTGGCGGGGTACTAACCTTTCTCCTTTGTTTTCCAGGACAAAAGACGCTCCGCCATAGGAACTTGCCCGCACTACGTCCACTTCCACCCTTCCTCCGCCATCTTCCCTAACGTCAGCAGTCCCATCATCCCTCACGTCTCCTTCCCAGCATTCCTCTACTTCTGGCTCCTCCCTTATAAAATGGCCACCAACGCCTAGTATGGGTCGCACATATGAACTTGTTTATGTTTATATCTGACCAGAGTTTTGCTTTCAAATTGTGGATTGTCTACAATATACGGGGCCGGAAAACCCCAAACTTTTATGCTGCTTACTGTTGCATCTTTTACAGTGGCGTAGCCGGCAGGATACTAGTCCAAGAGAAATGACGGAAGGACAGGATCTTAACACAGTACTGCAGGGAATGAACGCCCAGATCCTCGCCCTGCAGCAAGCTCAAGCCGCTACCAACAGGGAGTTGGAGCAAACGAAGGCCCAGTTGGCAGAAGCCCGGAGGGTAAGACCCGATCCACCTCGTCCTACGACCCCGCCTCTGGTGCCTATGACTGAGGCGGACGACATTGAGTCTTACCTGGGCATTTTTGAACGGACGGCCACCCGGAACAAGTGGCAGCGGTCCGAGTGGGCGTCCATTCCTGGCGCCCTACCTGAAGGGACCCGCGCAGCGCGCTTATTACGATCTCCCCGAGGAGGAGGCCGCGAGTTACGACCTCCTGAAACAGGAGATCCTGGCACGCTACGGCATTACGCCGGGCCAGCAGGCAGTTGAATGGAGAAGCTGACAATTTGACCCCGAGAAGCCACCCGAGCGCAGGCTTTCGACTTTTGGGGAAAAATGGGGCAGTGGCTACGGCCCGAGGGTCCCCAAGCCAGGAAGGTCGTGGAGCAGGTGGCCTGTGAGCATTACCATTGTTGCCCGCCATTACGTATTACCGCGACAGTGGCTTATGCAGCATTTGCAAGTCACATGTGTGCATGGGGAGACCAAGTCTTACCGTTCCGCCCGGTGTTACATCACATGGAAGGGGCAGGTATCCAATTTGACGGTCGCGGTATTGCCCGAACCCCCCTATCCAGTAATCTTGGGACAAGACTGGTCGCAAACAAATTGTGGTGAGATGAACACCGCTCCCGGGGCCTCCCTAGGTCTAGCTATGAGGGGATGAGGCACCCTTCCCGCGGTCTCCACGCCATGCTCAGGGGCAGGCCAAAATGGCGCAGGCACGTCGGGGGACGTTTCTCGGGCGATGGACTCTGACCCGGAAGTATCTGCCTGGGAAGGACAAGCCAGGGAACACTTTCGCAAAACCGCTCACCAGACCCACTGAGCAATTTGGACCATCAATTTCGGTCCACGCCTGCCTCATTTAAAAGGGAGCAGTGGAATGACGTACCCCAGGCCTCTACGGGCTTCTTTGAATTAATGTACGGGCGACAACCCCAGGGACTTTTAGACATACTAAAAGAGGGTTGGGAGGCTGAAGTCCTTCCCTCCTCCAATATATTGGAGTATGTCGCGCAACTGCGCGACAGACTCACTAAAATCAGGCCTATCCTAAAAGACCACGCGACTCGTGCGCAGGCAGCGCAGGCCCGGTGTTACAACCGCAACTCCGTCCTCCGAGAGTTCCGCCCGGGGGATCAAGTGATGGTGCTCGTTCCTACCTCCCACTCCAAGCTGATAGCTCATTGGCAGGGGCCATACGAGGTTAAGGAAAGAAAGGGGCTCGTCGACTATTTAGTTAATCAACCTAATCGTCGACCGAGCGAGAGGATCTATCACGTCAACTTGCTAAAGCCTTGGAAGGACAGGGAAGAGTCTCTCGACACCCGTAGATCTCTCTCCCTATATGCCTGCACATCTGCCCTTAACCTCGGGGACGAGCTGACACCCTTACAGCGGCGAGAGATAACCCAGGCTATCCACGCCATCCCCGAAGTAGTGAACGAGTCACCAGGCCGGACCTCCCTGATTGCGCATGATATAGTCACGGACCCCGGAGTGATCGTCCGGGAGAGGCCCTATAGACTCCCGGAGGCGAAACGCGCCGAAGTGGAACTGGAGGTGCAACGGATGTTGGATATGGACATCATTGAGGAAAGCCATAGTCCTTGGTCCAGTCCTATCGTCCTGGATGGCTCCTGGAGATTTTGCAATGACTTTAGACGTCTAAACCATGTCTCCAAGTTCGACGCCTACCCGATGCCCCGCATTGACGACCTACTCGAGTGGCCGGATGCGGCCCGATACTTGACTACCCTTGACATGACAAAAGGGTATTGGCAAATTCCTTTAACGGCATCTGCAAAAGAGAAAACGGCCTTTAGCACCCCTAGTGGACATTGGCAGTACAAGGTCCTCCCATTTGGGCTGCACGGGGCCCCAGCGACCTTTCAACGTCTGGTGGATAGAGTGTTGAAGCCCCATCAGTCCTATAGTGCCGCCTACCTGGATAACATCATCATCTATTCCGGCACCTGGGAGGAGCATCTACTGCAGGTCTCTGCTGTCCTTGCAACACTGGCTAAAGCAATTATTTAGGCTACCTTGTGGGACGAGGACAGGTGAGACCCCAATGTTCCAAAGTTAAAGACATCCTGGAATAGCCCCATCCGAGTACCAAGAGACAGGTGCAGGCTTTCTTGGGGCTGGCAGGGTACTACCGCCGGTTCGTACCCTTTTTCTCCGAAAGGGCAGCACCCTTGACTAACTTAACAAAGAAGGGTACACCCCTACAAGTGGTATGGAACGACAAGGCGGAACACGCATTCAATGACTTGAAAAAGGCCCTAACGTCGGCACCTGTACTAAGGACCCCTGCTTACTGTTGCATCTTTTACATGTGTTATGACTGGCTTCTTGATAAGCTAAGACATTTAATATTACCCCTTTGGTCAAAACTGTAAGTTCACCTGTATGATGTAACTATATAACACGATTACTTAGGTGACAGCAGGTACCTACTGAAGACGTGGTTTCTCACCTCGCTCGCCAAACCACTGACTGAACAAGAGCAAAGTTATAGTGACCTCTACTCTCAGGCTCGGGTGGTAGTAAAATGCCAGTTATAAGTTTCTCACCAATAGTTTCAGCAGCTCGCTGCTCAAACGGTGTAAGCCCCGGAATTCCGCTACCTCCTCCAGTGGTGATGACACTCATACGAAGGGGTGCAACTCACTTTTTTCTTGTTAACCTTGATATCTGACCACTTTTTTTATTCCGGGCACTGTGAGACTTTTTGAACTTGAACTTTTGAGTGCCTCTGCAACGCTCTGCCACTCCGTCAGTTTCCTTTTGTTGCTTATATCACTGCCTAACTCACCTAATAGTTTTTTCTTGCCTAGACTTCACTGAGCAGGAACTCCATTTCACATTTGCTGAAATTCTTCTTTTTTACTCATGCTTTTGCCGTTGTCTTTTAATAAAACACTGAATAGAAGGGGCAATTTATATTGATTTGCATATTGAAATAGTTCAAATTCTGGGAGGAGTCAGGGTCGGGATGCAGGCTCATGCGCTTGCTTTAAAATTCACGTTGATTGAGGTTTATAGAGGAAAAGTGCATAGTGCTTTGCTTATGCACAGTTTTATGCATCTCAATTTTTATGTGTGTACGCACATTTCTAGTTTTGTCCAGACGCCTTGTTTTAGTGTGAATTCTACGCAAGGCGTTATTCATGAGGCCCCAGGTCACCAACTGCTAGGTCTCTTCTCATAGCTGACTTTAAAGGATTATTCATAGAAAAGGATTGGCATCCATGGCTATTAAAATAAATTTAAGATAGAGTATGCTCAGTTTTCCACCCAACTATCACATGCTTAGTTAAAAGTAGGCTAATAGCAGGTCTCTATGTTTTTGGGAAAATAACTTTATGTGTACCATAAAATAATCTCATTTTAAAATACATATTTCCAAAAGGTTTACATCTGCTCTTTTTAATTAAAGGTTCTTGTAAAAGGGCTTTTTAACAATGGAACATTTTAGGTTTTAGTATCTTTCCTAATTAATGACCCAGAAGCACTAACAAATGAACCATTTATTTCAAAAGTGTTAAGTTCAATTCGGACAGGATTAGTTTTACACCAGGAGTTGGAGTAAAGCAATTATTACTGGAGAACGTCTATAATTTCAGTCCCATCTGATTTGCTCATATCAGTAACTTTTTATGGACTGCGCATTCACATGTAAGTAAAGATTATGGAGCCTTTTACCAGGTTAAACTAGTCCTGTGCAAATCAACACATCAGT
The DNA here is from genome assembly GCF_016835505.1 of Polypterus senegalus. Lineage (NCBI taxonomy): Eukaryota > Metazoa > Chordata > Cladistia > Polypteriformes > Polypteridae > Polypterus > Polypterus senegalus. Next base: position 48,192,651 of record NC_053157.1, read on the forward strand.
AAAATTATGTCATTTGATCAATTTGGTCATGTGGGACTGAACTTATAGAGTTCCTCCAGTAATAATTACTTTAACCATTGGCTGAAGTGAAAAGAAAGAACTGCTTGTATTCCTTCTTTTGTGTACTCAATAATGGGAGAGAAGGGATATCCCCTCTGGAGATCTGAAATTGTGTATATGTAAAATTTATATGGAGTAGAGGGAGGCTGGGTGAATGGACATATTCTTATTATAAATTGCACTGGTACACATTGCCACACACGTGTGAGTAGGAGGCAGCCAAAGGGCCTGAGTAATTGTAATAAAGCATCCGACCAGGGGGCGTCAGAGTGTGCTGACTGTCTTTCTCAGTTCCCTACAGACCTTTCCCGGGAAATCCTGCAAGGTTCTGGTGCCTCAGAAGACATCACTTCCAGTGCTGACCCCTTTGCTGATGTCACTTCCAGACCAGAAGACATCACTTCCGGTGATGCCCCCTTTGCTGACGTCACTTCCAGACCAGAAGACCATGTCCGATTCCGGCCCTTTTAATGACGTCACTTCCTTTACTGGCCTTTAAAGCCTCCATCTTTGCCAGTTCTGTTTTGCACTCTGTTCTATGCACATCATGCTTCTAAATTTCAACTTTTGCAGCCTGGAAAACAATATACGGGTGGCTGCCCCAAATCTTTATGATGTCTGTGTTGCTTTATTATCACAACATATAGTACATTAACTACCAGCACTCATAATGCAAGGGAAATGCTGGTATGGAGTAGCGGTGTGTACTGGCCCACTTCGAGCATTGACTTTAACCCACCGCCTGGTGTAAAACTAATCCCATCCGAATTAGGCTTTAGATTAAAATACAGCAAAGAAAGCTTTGAAGATGCTTTACTAGGCTATCAAGATTAAAATACAGAACAGAAAAAACAACACAGCAAATACAAAAAAGCAGCAATGACAGACAACTGGAGAAGCCATGGCAAGAAGTATACTTAACAGATGTTAAACAAGAAGTATTAGAAGAAAATACATAAATAATGAACAGATACAAATTAAAACTGCAAAGCATATCTATTCAAAAAATTACATTCAAATTACAGAAATATAAAGTAAATAAAATATGTTTACTAGAATGGTAAACTATATTGTGACTCACATTTTATATCCAAGTAAATCATATCCATGGAGTATACCAGCATTATTTATAGAAAGGGATTTTCAAAATATAAGCAATATATTGATTGAATCAAAAGAATATATTTTTATATAAGACAGTTGTACTTGAAGGACAAATTTGTTGACGCCAAAAACATTTGGCCAATAGTTACTTGTTAACTCAGGGCTTCAAGTGGGGCAGTATTGCAATCAAAATTTCAAGGAGAATTCCATACCCCAATCTAATGTACTTATATCATCAGGATAGAAAATACAAGGGAGGCAATCCCATGCACAATAAAATGAGCGTATAAGGGTACCATCACATTGTGAGGATAACAGAGAACCAGAAAAAAGGGAGAGTACTGTCACTTACTGTTTTCCAATTCAGGCACTGGTTAACACACAGTAATTACTACATTTATTTTAATTAAGGTATTTATTTGAAAAATACAAAAACTCTAAAACATTGCTAGTGGCTTTGAGTTCAAAAGTACTACATTTCAGCCAGTTACCTATAACCACCCCTACGACACACAGATAGTATAACAGCAGGCAGATCTTCAGGGTGAACAATAAAGACTGGACTGAGTTTGAAGAAGTGAGAAGCAAGAGAAAGGAAGGGGGTGATCTTAAGAAGTGAACATGAGCAGAGTAGGAGGGAACAGCACTGAAGTAAAAGTTGTTAGAGTAGTACAACAACAAATCCTGGCAGCAACTGCTGATTTTCCTGCCAGCTTCGTAATTAGTAACCAGTTACAGCTACTAATGGAACATAATTCTTTTATCTTCATTTTAAAAGGCTAGCTTTTTAAGACTGAGAAGCCCTGATTTTTTCTCTTTTCCTTAATCGGCAGCCAAACATTTCACAAGATACAAAGTAAGCTGACAGATGACCACCTAACTTGATCCAATTTACAACTAGGTCACACAATCTGTTTCAATAGAATATCTGAAAGGAATAAAGGGATGGTATGAGAAATATTGGTCCCATCTCAGCTACAAATGATGATGAAACTCTCAGAAAAACGTTGGTCATCTGTTGGCTCACTTTGTATCTCTTTACTGTTTGGCTGCTAGATAATTAAAAAAAAATATATGTTCCAAAATTTGGACACTCGGTCTACACTCAATTTCCAAAGCATGCATGAGTGTGGGTATGTGTGTGACAGAGCTGATTCGTGCCTCGAGCCCACTCTGGTTTCCTATTGCCCTCCACCAGAATAAGTGAGACAGAATTGATGGATACATCACTCAGAAGACTAGACCCACTCTTCTACATACCAGGCTTACAAAACACTGAGATTCAAATATACATGATGTTTTCATTTAACTAGGCAGAACTTGCTAAGGCTATAGATAGATAGATAGATAGATAGATAGATAGATAGATAGATAGATAGATAGATAGATAGATAGATAGATAGATAGATAGATAGATAGATAGATAGATAGATAGATAGATAGATAGATAGATAGATAGATAGATAGATAGATAGATAGCCTGAAATACACTCTTTGATTATTAGGCTTAGGGTTAGGTCAGCAGAGAGGATACAACTAAGCACATTTTACTTACTTCATATGACAAACATGACTTTATATAATCTTTAATAATGACGGTATTTCATTATGTGGTTTTTATGTACTCTACTGTAATGAATAATGCTTTCTCCAAGCAAAAGAAAACTATTTGTGATAGGATTATTTTTCCTTTACCTCCTTAATCTCTTTTAGTTTATGACTGACTTTAGTAAGAATATTCACATGTAATGATAAATACTTCAGTTGTGCAGTCTGCATATCTAGCATAGCATAATCCTAAATATTTAAGCTTTAAATAATCATGTTAGCTTTATCATATACCGTTCTCTGCAGTGGTAAAAAATATTCAAATGATGAATATCTACCACATGCCACAACTTAGAATGAAACATGAGAATTCCTTACCTTTGTTCTGATTGCAGATTTAATTAAATAATTCATGCAGTCTCTATTGAATCCACTTTTGTTTTCATTCTCTGCATTTATTCTTATGTTCCTATTATTTATTCATTTTCCAGATTTTCCATCATTCACACCACAGGTATAAAGTAGGCAGTGGTACAAATTTTTTGGTGGATGCTGGTGGGTGCAAGTTTCTACCCTTCTATCCTGTTAAAATTCTCATAGATCAGTAAATAAAGCATTAAATAATACAACAATAACAGCCAGACTTTTATATGACAACAGATCACAATGTGATTAGGAAATTCCTCAGTTAGAAACAAAAAAAAAAATCTTCTAATGACAAATTTTACCTACATTATATGATTTTAACTTAAAACCTAAGAAATTTGACAAACAAGAAGACACCATTCAGTCCATCAGGCTTGTTTATTTAGTTAATAGCTAAGTTGTTTCAGTATCTCATTCATGCACTTTTTAAAGGTTGTTATTGCAGTGGTCATTGTGGTGATCACTACCTTCAGCTTGGACTGCTCGTTTCGGTTCTAAGTGCCACTGACGCATGGTGGGTAGCTAATAGTGCAGAAAGTAAGGCCATTTTCAGATTCAATGAACCTTCTGGAATCGGTGAGTTCTCCTGGCCCGACTTGCACTTTTGCTCACAGTTTCGTTCTCGGCTGGAGGTGATGCTGCAGTGTGCTTTCGCCTATCTGTTCCAGGTCAGTCTCTGGCAGGCCGTACCTTGAACTTGAACTAGAGGCCTATTTATTCTTGGATGAATCTTTTGCTGTCTTTTCTGTTTGTTTCTGAGCCTTTTTTATGGCACTCATTCTTATATATACTTGCATATACTGTAACTGAATCCCCTTGGGTTAAGTAAATACAGGATACTTCGGGATGATAAGAAAAAGGAAATACAGTGGAACCTTGGCCTTGGTTCATGAACGTCTCGGTACACGTACAACTCAGTTCACGACCAAAAAGTTCGCCAAACTTTTGCCTCGGTTCACGACCACACACTCGATATACGAACAAGCCAGTTTCCCTTTCGGTTTGTGCGCGCTGATGATTTCCGCACGTGTTGCATTGTTCTCAGTCAGACGTGCCTGCCTGCTGCTGAAAGAGAGGGGGGGAGGGGGAGGGTGGGTGCTGCTGAGAGAGAGAGAGAGAGCGAGCCTGCACGTGCGTGCCTGCCTGGCTAGTTCATACGCACCGATTACTGTATTTAAGCCGAGCCGCTCCCTGTTCATTGTTCTCAGTCAGACGTGCGTGCTTTACCTGCGCTCCCTTTGCGCTCTACAGTATTTCGTGTGCTTTTGCAGTTAACTATGGCTTCTAAGCAAGTGAAGAGTGGTGAGAAGAAAGTTTTGAAGAAAATTGAAATCGAAGTAAAGAAAGAAATTATTGAAGTTTGAGCATGGCGTTCGTGTTACTGATCTTGCTGCCGAGTACAAGAAGTCAGAATCTATGATTTTGACTATTCTAAAGCAGAAAGAATCTATTAAAGCAGCTGATATTGCAAAAGGAGTTACAGCGTTAACCAGGCAGAAGCTTCAAGTGCTGGAAGAGGTGGAAAAACTGTTAACCAGTTTACTCATTTACCAATTTGAGAACCCTTGTGCTTTCAAGCAGCACAATGTAAACAAAGCCAGACTGGCAGTAATGTGGAGGGCAAACACGAAGGGTTAGGTCACAAGGACTTTGTTTTTGGAATGGCTGCATGAGGCTTTCGCTCCCACCAGCTAAACCCAAGAAACCCAAGAAATCACAAGAGAGAAAACACCTGAAGGAAAACATCCCTCCATTGCGGAGCCAGACTCTCCCTCTCCACCCAGTTCCTCCTCACTTCATGCCAGAACTTGACTCATGCAAGGTTAGTTTTCTTGGTGGTTTTTGTATTACGGATTTTTCAAAACTTAATTTTTCAGTTCGTAGCGTGAATTGTTGCAATGTTACTTTTCTCTTTTTTCAAATGTTCGCTTTTTCCCATGTGCTTAAAACTCATTAAAAAGTGTTTACATGGAATTGTTCATAGCGTGATTTGTTGCAATGTTACTTTTCTATTTTTTCAAATGTTCCTTTTTTCCGCTGTGCTTAAAACTCATTTTAAAAAAAGTGTTTACAGCAACTGCGGTGGGTTGGCACCCTGCCCAGGATTGGTTCCTCCCTTGTGCCCTGTGTTGGCTGGGATTGGCTCCAGCAGACCCCCGTGACCCAGTGTTTGGATTCAGCGGGTTGGAAAATGGATGGATGGATGGATGTTTACAGCGATCGGGCTGTAAGGCTAATAGCATGAACTCCTGCAATGTTACTTTTTTGGTTGCTTGTGGTTGGTTTTTAAATAAATTTGGATTTGTTCTAATGTTCCTTTTTTCCACTGTGCTTAAAACTCATTTTAAAAAAAGTGTTTACAGCGATCGGGCTGTAAGGCTATTGGCATGAACTCCTGCAATGTTACTTTTTTGGTTGCTTGTGGTTGGTTTTTAAATTAAAGTTCGGATTTGTTCAAATGTTCCCCTCTGTTCAGAGAGAGAGCGCGAGCGAGCGAGCCAGCTTGTTTAGCTGATCAGGGAGCCTGGGTGTTTTGTGTCAGTGTTATTCAATGTTTTTACATTAGTTTACTATTACACTGTGCATTTTATAGTGTAATTAAATATATTTGTGCTTAATCTTTACATATATTTACATATTTACATATATATTTACATACAGTTCATAATGGACTGGAATGGATTAATTGTATTTACATACAATCCTATGGGGGAAATTGCTTCGGTTCACGACCAACTCGGTTTACGACCAGAGTTTTGGAATAAATTATGGTCGTGAACCGAGGTTCCACTGTATACAGAAAATAACACCGCTGCTAAAGGAGTTCCGTCTCAGACATCCATCTCCCAAAAAAACACTTCTTAAAGGTTGTCAGAATTTCTGCTTTAACTTCATGGCTCAACAGTTTGTTCGAGATTCCTACAACTCTTTGTGTTAAGATGAGTGTGCTTCCTGGCTTCAGCCCTAAATGCACTTCCCCTTAATTTCCACTGGTGTCTATAAGAACCTGATTCACCCTTAAGCTGAAAGAATTCTGCTGGATCTGCTATTATCAATACTTGAAGGATTGTGAAGACCTGGATTAGGTCCCCAAGCAGTCTCCTCTGCTCAAGACGAAACAGATTTAATTCTCAGAGTCTGTCAACATAATGTCATTGATTCATATTCAATAGTTTATCTATACTAATAAAAGGCAAAGCCCTCACTGACTCACTCACTCACTCACTCATCACTAATTCTCCAACTTCCTGTGTAGGTAGAAGGCAATTTTGGCAGGCTCATTCCTTACAGCTTACTTACAAAAGTTAAGCAGGTTTCATTTTGAAATTATACGTATAACGGTCATAACGGTCAACAACGTCCGTCATATTGAACTTTCTTATTTATGGCCCCATCTTCACAAAATTTGGTAGGCAGCTTCCTTGCACTAACCGAAACCAATGTACGTACTTATTTCAGTGGTATGATGCCACTGTCGGCTGCCATATTGAACTTTCCAACTGTCTTTGTTACTTATGGGCCTATCTTCAAGAAATTTGGTACGTGGGTTCCCAACTTTAACTGAATCCTACTTACGTACATATATACGTCCATAGCCTGCAGCTCGGTCACCGTGTGAGGCGGCGTTGGGTTCCCCATCCCAACGCCTCCCACGTTGTTGGCAGCCTGCCTATATAAGGCCGTCCATCGCTCCGATCTCTACATTCCTTTCCTTGCTTCGCCATGGGATTCACATCTTCCTCCTGATAACTACAGCCTTTTTATTTAATCCACGGCTTCCCCGCTGTTTTATGGTTCTTTTATTACGATTATAGTTATTGTGTAGGTATTTTAGACTTACTTTACATTGTTCAGGTACCCATTTCTTTTATCGTTCCCACCATAGCCCTATTAACATGTCTATCAAGGTGATCACCATCGATCAAAGAACTGTCACTTACCGAGTGGTTTCCGTGCCCGAAGATGGCACCTGCCTTTTCCATTCTCTTTGTTACATATTGCACGGCCATATCAGGCTCACTCTTGATATCCTGAGGAACATTTTGTCTTATGTACTGAATGACTGGGACAGGTTCAAGGTGTGGACCGATGACAGTACAGGAGATAATTATACTACACAGGAGCACTACAAGAGTGAAATGGTTCAGCCCTTCACCTATGGTTCTTCATGTGAGCTGATGGCTGCCGCTGAATTGTTCGGTTGTCGCTTTCAAGTGTACCGAAATGACCAAATATTTTACACCTTTGGACAAGCGCCAATGCCTCTTAAACATCTTAGATTCACAGGTGACGATTTCAGTAGTGGACACTTTGATGTTTATGAATGTTTAAATTCTCAAAAGCTGGATGTGAAGTTATCGATGAAACCGGTTGTATGCTTACAACGTTTGACAGATGCCGAATGTCACTTCAACACAAGTCCTGCAAATACTAACGTTACTGAAACAAACCATGAAACTCAAACTGATTATGACAGCAGCAATCCAAGCTGTGAGATTTGAAACAAGATTACTTTTCACTTGGCCAACTGTACGTTGCATGCTCAAGAGTAAGCTCAGCGCACAGCTTGCTCATATTACAACCAGAGGGCCGAACTGACAATGTGGTATACAAAGAGATCCTTAACAAATAATTATTGCTATATTTTTCCTCAGTTTAAAACGGTTTAATTTTCTTCTTAATAAAAATTTTAAGGCAGTACTTCGCCGCTGCGAAGCGCGGGTATTTTGCTAGTCTATACTAATAAAAGGCAAAGCCCTCACTGACTCACTCACTCATCACTAATTCTCCAACTTCCCGTGTAGGTAGAGGGCTGAAATTTGGCAGGCTCATTCCTTACAGCTTACTTACAAAAGTTGGGCAGGTTTCATTTCGAAATTCTACGTGTAATGGTCATAACTGGAACCTATTTTTCTCCATATACTGTAATGGACTTTAGCTTGATAGCCGTGGGGGGCGGAGCTGCATGTGACATCATCACGCCTCCCACGTAATCACGTGGACTGACTGTGAACGCAGTATGTAGAAAAGAAGGAAGAGCTCCCAAAGAGCGCTGAACAAAAACACATACAAGCTTATTCATAAGTGCAGCTACTGCGGAAACAAAGTACGGTGTAAACTGTAAGTTTAAATTAAGTTTATGGACACGCTCCCGCTGCTGTTTGTCATGCCTTCGTCGAATACTTTATTAGTGAGATACAAGTTTAATGAGAAGACACGAGGTATAAACGAGACTTTGGATCACTTTGTAATGGAGTTAAAATCACTGTAGCGAGAAACTTTTAAGTGCCGGGTCTTAGCTAATATTAAATAAAGCCGTGGACATTGCAACATCACACAAGAGAGCAGCTCACATGAACTGACTGAATGCAGTACGAGTGATCACTTCCATGCATCAAAACTGTTCAAAAAAGGCATTACACAATTGACAAGGTAGGAAAAGAATATGCTCCACAGCTAACACGGTCTTGTGGAAGCAACTTCGTCACACTGCCACCAAATACTCACAGAAAAATCCACAAGTTAATACACACGCTGTCTCTAGAGTTTCTCCACACTCAATGCATTCCTCGCATCCCCGTTATACCCTCTGATCTCCCATTTCAATTCATCTGCTGCGCAATGACAAGTAATAAGTCTCATGGGCAGACCCTACAAAAGGTTGCCATTGATTTCAGGCAAGATTGCTTTTCTCCTGGACAACTATACGTTGCATTCTCAAGAGTGAGCTCGCGCAGCTTCGTCATATTACAACTGACAACGTGCTATATAAAGAGAACTATAACAATCGTAATAAATGAACAATAAAACAGCGGAGAACCCGTGGATTAAATAAAAAGGCAGCTTCCTTGGCGAAGCAAGGAAAAAGGATGGCCTTATATGTCATTCGTTTATAAAACAGCGGAGAAGCTGCGTAAAGGCTGCTTCACAAAAAACCAGTGGAGCGCCTTATATGAGCAGGCAGTCAGCTAAAGAAGGGAATCAATAAATATCTTTAATCGTGATAAACGAACAAAAAATAGCGTACAAGCCGCTGATTAAATAAAGGAAATGGGTACCTGAACAGTACAGTAAGTCTTGAATAGCTACACAATAGCTATAAGAATTGTAATAAACGAACAATAAAACAGTACAGAACCGCGAAGCAAGGAGAAACAATGGCCTTATATGGCGTTCGTTTATAAAGCAGCGGGGAAGCTGTGTGAAGGCAGCTACACAAAAAAACAGAAGAGCGCCACACGCTGAATGTATTCCTCACATCATCGTTATACCCTCTGATCTCCCATTTCAATTCAAATGCCTCAAATTTCCAGTAAGGCTCTGCTTCGCGATGACAATTAATAAGTCTCAGGGACAGACCCTACAAAAGGTTGCCATTGATTTGAGGCAACATTGCTTTTCAACTATACATTGCATTCTCAAAAGTAAGCTCAGTGCACACCTTGGTCATATTACAACTGGAGTGCTGAACCGACAATGTGGTATACAAAGAGATCCTTAACAGATAGTTATTGGTATATTTTCCCTCAGTTTAAAAAGGTTTTCTTTTCTTCTTAATAAAAATTTAAAAGCAGTACTTCGTCGCTGCGAACCGCGCGGATTTTGCTATATATATATATGTGTGTATGTATGTATGTATGTGTATATATATATATATGTAGATATGTATATATATATGTTTATACACTCACCTAAATGATTATTAGGAACACCATAATAATACGGTGTTCTGACTCTATCATTTGAATGTCTCAACAGAAATCGAGACTCATCAGACCAGGCAACATTTTTCCAGTCTTCAACTGTCCAATTTTGGTGAGCTTGTGCAAATTGTAACCTCTTTTTCCTATTTGTAGTGGAGATGAGTGGTACCCGGTGGGGTCTTCTGCTGTTGTAGCCCATCCGCCTCAAGGTTGTGCATGTTGTGGCCTCACAAATGCTTTGCTGCATACCTCGGTTGTAACGAGTGGTTATTTCAGTCAAAGTTGCTCTTCTATCAGCTTGAATCAGTCATCCCATTTTCCTCTGACCTCTAGCATCAACAAGGCATTTTCGCCCACAGGACTGCCGCATACTGGATGTTTTTCCCTTTTCACACCATTCTTTGTAAACCCAAGAAATGGTTGTGCGTGAAAATCCCAGTAACTGAGCAGATTGTGAAATACTCAGACCGGCCCGTCTGGCACCAACAACCATGCCACGCTCAAAATTGCTTAAATCACCTTTCTTTCCCATTCTGACATTCAGTTTGCAGTTCAGGAGACTGTCTTGACGAGGACCACACCCCTAAATGCATTGAAGCAACTGCCATCTGATTGGTTGATTAGATAATTGCATTAATGAGAAATTGAACAGGTGTTCCTAATAATCCTTTAGGTGAGTGTATATGTGGATATGTATATATATATGTGTGTATATATGTAGATATGTATATACAGTATATGTAGATCTGTATATATATGTATATGTATGTGTATGTGTGTATATATATATGTATATTTATATGTATGTATGTATGTGTATATGTATGTGTATATATATGTTGATATGTGTATGTGTAGATATGTGTATATGTAGATATGTATATACGTATATGTATATATGTTTATATGTGTGTGTGTCTGTGTGTGTGTGTGTCTTTGTCTGTGTATATATATATCACAGCAACACTCATCACTCACAGCAGTGACAAAACAATTACATTGACAATCATGTTATGTTATTTTTAAAATGTTTCCTTTTCTTTTTCATAACTTCTTTAACACACTACTTCTCCGCTGCGAAGCGCGGGTATTCTGTTAGTGATTTATAATCAACAGTTATATAACAGTGATATAACCAAGCATTGCTTAGATAATGAACGTATTGTGTTAAACATAAACCCATAAATCATTTTCACAGGTTGCTTCCTTTAGGACAGTGTCTCCCATTGCATATTTGTAATTGATGTTCCTCTTACCCATACATAGCATTTTTGCGCTTTTCTACATTAAACTGCATTTCCAAACTGTTCAACCAGCTCTGAAGTTGAAATATTTTTTCTGCTACCTCAGCTTCTGCCATCCTTCCAATTCTGGTATCATCTACAAATTTCACAAGTTTACTAACTACACTGAAATCTGTGTCATTAAACTGTCATGCTTTCCATCTATTAAACATTATTGTGAAATATTTTGCATTTGTCTTACTGTCTGAGTTTTTTTTTTTCAAATATTCCAATTGTGTTTCTGTTTTACATTTGTTTTTTCTTGTCCTGGAAGAATACACTCAAGTTTGTCTCTTGTTGTAAAGTGTATATTTCAACTTGTAATGTTGTAAATACAATGCTGCTTACTTTATGACATAAGGAGAGCTCTAAATACGCTCTACACTTTTCCTAAAAAATAAATAATAAAAACTTTTGTTAGTAAAGAATTTCAATGTACTGTTAACAGTGTACTCTCAGCAAAAATTCTTGTTTTGCCCAGTATGAAAGCTTCCTTGATTGTTCAGTCCCTGCTCTTTTTAGGTTTCATTGTCTTGTTTATTTTTTCCAACGCATCCACTCAGAAAATACAAACTAACAATATGCCCTTTCTTTTTAGGCAGACATTTTCCTAGGTCATGACAGCTTTGTATAACAACATTTTCAAATTGCTAATGTTCAACATGAATGACATAGTGAATACTGTTGTCTAAATCCACTAGGATACACGGTCTGAATCCCACCTCAGTCACTGTGGAGAATTTGCAAGTTTTCACCCTATCTGTGCTGGTTTTCCTTAGAAATATTTCCTCCCGCATCTCAAAATATATTGCAGATAATGTTGACTGTTGACCATAAATTGTAATCTGAGCCTTGTGCTTGAGTGCAGATGCTGCCTCTCCCATCCAGGATTGTTCCTTACCTTAATACTAGGATGGACTCCCCAAAGCCATGAACTGGAGTAGGAAAGTTTCAAAAAATGGATGATATTTTAAAAGGAACTTATCTCTGTTCCTAAATGTTGAATTATGTCATCATATTTTTTTTTATTTTCATGATTAAATTTCATGACAATCCACCCAGAGGACAGAACACAATATCAGGCATATGGTATTTAGTGCTCCACAGGTAAGAACTGAGATCAAACAAATTGCCGAGAAAAAGATGCTGTCATTGATACTGTTCTCAAAAGCCATTATTCTACCTTTGCTTGTATTAATCTTACTGTTATGATTTTCTTTGAGATTTTAATGTTTGGTCTTCTTCAAGCACTCTTTGTCACTAATTTACATTCTGGGCTTTCACTATGTCAGAAGTGAGTCTGTGCTCATCTACTGCATCTTCCCTGACAGTACCACATAACGTAATACTGAAGTGAGGCTAAATAATGAATAATTTAATAATTAATATGTGTTTTTCCTGTTAAATGAATTTTTGCAGAAGATATTATATGTATTATATATTAATTTATTTTATCAAAGGCAAAGGAGATTTCAGTTTTTTGTTTTTTTTTTTACAAACCGCGATAAAGCAACTAAATGAAACATCATAAGAATAGTTACCACAACAGCATGTCTTCTGAAGGCATTATAAACTTAAACGGGTTTAGTGCAATGAAGACGTTTTGAGTATGCGATCTGTATTGACATATAAAAAATAGCTATTAGCACCTTAACACACACAGAAACTGAATAAATGACTTTTCCCTTTAGGAATTTAACAGATTACACAACATGTTCATGCCAGATGGAAGGCTACAGCTGAGAGGTCTTGTTAGAGTTTCTGTATGCGCCTTGCAGCAATTTTGCTAAAACACATTGCAATTCCATATTTTGCAGAAACAACTGTATTAATCATTCTATACATTTAGTTAACCAAACAATGGTTACTTACTCTGCTGAAAGACTTGATAGTGGCAATTACTGTAGGCAAGGAAAGGTTGCATGAGACAAGGATGAGGTCTTGAAAGACTCTTAATGATAAGAAACAAATATATGTTGTTCTCAATATATACCACCATATATGCCCCATTGTGTCTAACTACATATTGCCATCCAAACTGAAAACTCTTGACCTTGCTGACTTGAGGAATTTGCCATGTATATTTTAGGTGGGTACTATTCACAACTGGAGGCAATTAAAATGCAATAGACAATACGAAAAGCTGTTTGTGCGGGAGGACTGTCTTGTTCAGTTAGCATTTATTTTATTTTAAAACATATTAAAACAGAACAAAACTCAATTAAACAAATGACAGCAAGATATGGACTGACTGACAATTTAAAAAGAACATAGCATTTAAACTCCCACCTAACAAAAACAGCAATGCAAGTAGGGACCTCATTTAAAACAGTTCTTTACTGAAGGTGAAACGGCCTGTAGATTAAAAAAGTAAAGTTAGTTTTTTACTTTGTTACTCCTTCGTGAAAACGAATTGTTAACTAAATTTGAAATTCTCTTTATACATTACGTTTTGTAAAAAATGACAAAAAAAGAAAATGAACAGTAATATTATGTAATCAATTCAGGTCTGTAGGACATTGTATGCTCTCATTCCTATGTACATTTTTAACATATACCCAGATTGCTCCATAATATTAAAAGGCAAATCAGGTAATGATGAACTTCATCATTTTAAAACTGAATACATCATCTCCCAAAGTACTCATTACTCTGTTCCCTTTGTCAGCTATTAGAAATGAAATGATGCATGAAAATGGGGAAAAATCCATTCCACTTATGTGGTAATGATGTGTGACACCTTTTATTTCATAGTTAGTGCCTAAGCTAATGTACAAGGTTCCTTCAAGGCACAAAGTGCAAAATTTTTTTTTCTTTATTAAGTCAGGAGAGCTTTACAGCCTTTCTTATCTCAATACCACTCAAAAAACCGACCCTGCAAAGAATATTCAATGATTTAATATTACTGCCTTCTCTATGTTTTCCCTTTTTTTCCAAGTCACTTTGTGATCTCTTCAGCAGTGCAAATATTTCATGTAGATGACAGAAGTCTTCTGCAAGGTTTTGCAATGAATCCTACGATAGATTTAAACTGCTTTGAAAAAAGCAGATATTTGTTCAGACTATTAACTATTATCGAAATCTTCTTGCAAAAACAGGCTATCTGGTGTTGAATCTTTATTCTGGGAGAGGTACACTTTAATAATAGCTCACCTAATGTTAATAACCAAGCTATGGATGGAGATGGTGCAGCAAGGCATGAAAAGAATGGGTTTTATCCCAACAAATGCCCACGATTATAGAGAGTAGATGAAAAAGATTTGAGAAGCTTACGGCTAACCTGGGTAAACCTAAAAAATATACGTTAAATCAGTAATGATGATGATGATCCCAAACAACAGAAAGGACCTCTTTAAGGTATCACAGAGTATCGTCTACTATAAACATCTTGTATGTAAAAATGAAATAAAAAACAAAATAAACATGTTACATTTCATAGTCTAGTAGGCTTGCTGGGTTACATAAAATTAACATCTATGTTCTAATATAGATACTTGGTAATGAGAGCCCAAGTTTCCTGCCAGGGTATGAAATGAGGACCCAAGAGATGGGGGTGGTTGTGCCCAAAAAACTTTATGTGTTCTTTTTTCACAATTGACAGAACATCCATCCATCCATTCCACTATATCCTAACTACAGGGTCACTGGGGTCTGCTGGAGCCAATCCCAGCCAACACAGGGCACAAGACAGGAAACAAACCCCGGGCAGGGCGCCAGCCCACTGTACTGACAGAACATCTCTACAAGATATTCTGTAGTTAATTTGAAATGTTCTGCTTGTCTCTGTACCATACATGGAATAATTAACTTTCTACCACGCGCGCAGTTGGCCCTTAAAATTAGTGTTGGGCAGTTATATGTATTTTTAAACAACGGAGCGCTTATTGAATTTCTTGTGGAGGAGAAGGAATCAGTAACAGGCTTTCAAAAGGTTAAAACATGCATGTTGATAAAAGCACTGCTAGTTCTTGGGCTAAGGCTGAGCAGAGCTCACTGACTTGCACTACCGTGATTTGCCAACAACATCAGTCATTCCAACATTTCTTGAACATGCTGATGACTGAAGTTCAACAGATTACAACCAATTTACAACCAGAAATCTTGCGACTAAGCTCTCAGTATCCTTGGGAGATAATGGGCAATATTCTGAAAAATGGGTGAATGAATTAGGATATTCAGAAGTACTACCATGTACAGTATACAGATTTGTACTCCTGTTACAAAACTAAGTATGAAAGTTTCTTGTTATAGATTGTCACTGGTTTGGGAGTGATAAAGGGGTTACTTAAGTAGTGCTGGCAAGCGTAGAACTCAGATTAGTACAAGAAGGTGATACATGCTGTTGTTTCTAACTGGTAAATGGCTGTTGAAGTTTATGGATGCTTATGTAAAAATAAGAAGTATGTTAAATACAGCTACGTGTTCTATAAGTATATTGATATCTCTCTATTATAAAAAAAAAATCTTGCGACAAGACAAGACTTTTTTCCTGTGACAAGACGTGATCTTTTGAAGAAAGACAGAAAGACAGAGACACACTTCCACATCCGGCGAGATGGGCAAGTCACGTCATACTTACAACCTTAGGTAGCAAGTCCCGTGATACACATGCAGAGCAGGTTAGAGATAATGGAAGTAGGAAAATTAAAAAAAATGAGAGTAAAGATCGCATTAGCGCAAACAAATGGAAAATATTAGTGAAATAAAAGAGATTGAATAGTGTTTGATGATGTCTGGGGGAGAAGAGAGACAAGGCAGTGAGACAAAAGGACACATGCTGTACAGGCTTTTAAATGTTTGAAGTGCCGCACAAAATGCAGATCACGCAGCATGGCAGCAGCAGCAAACCAGCAGCTGATCGAGCAAAGAGGAGGAAAAAAAAACAACTGTTATTTGTTTCCCATTGTATAACCGTTTTAAGAGGGGTTTTGGAGGAGCAACTGGGTCTCCTTGGGGTGCGTTCAGCACCACTTTTCACAATGGCACGTATCACTGAAAGGGGGGTTAAGGGGTAAGCGAGCAAAGTGCAGATCATCTGGCACGGCAGCATCAGCAAGCCAGCAGCTGATCAAGCAAAGAGGAGTTAAAAAAAAATTTGTTTCCCATTGTATCACTTTTTAAGAGGGGTTTTGGAGGAGCAGCAGTGTCTCCTTGGGGTGCATTCAGCCCCCCTCTTCACAATGGCGCATGGCACTGACAGGGGGGGAAAGCGGTTGGCAAGTGAAGTGAGCAGGGGGCAAAGCCCCCTAGTAATTTTCTAATAAATAACTACCAGTAAGGGTGGGACGGTGGTACAGTGGGTAGCGCTGCTGCTTCGCAGTTAGGAGACCCGAGTTTGTATGTTCTCCCCGTGTCTGTGTGGGTTTCCTCCGGGCACTCCGGTTTCCTCCCACAGTCCAAAGACATGCAGGTTAGATGCACTGGCGATTCTAAATTGATCCTAGTGTGTTCTTGGTGTGTGTGTGTGTGTGTGTGTGTGTGCATGCCCTGCGGTGGGCTGACGCCATGCCCGGGGTTTGTTTCCTGCCTTGCACCCTGTGTTGGCTGGGATTGGCTCCGGCAGACCCCTGTGACCCTGTAGTTAGGATATAGCGGGTTGTATAATGGATGGATGGATAACTACCAGTAAAGTTACTGTCTTTCAAACCTTTGTGAACAAACCTAATGCATTACATTTGTATCCTGTGAGAGTTAATGATCACCTGACAAACTGATTTCATGAAAAATGCAAGCTGTTTTGATGTGGGACTTGCTTTACCAAGAGCTGCTGATACATGGCAAGTGCTTCTGGGTAAAACTGTAACTCTTTAAATAGTCCCGGTATCAGATGACACAGCAAGTGAACACATCACAAACACCAGTAATGAGGTCAAGTTATTATCTTTTATAAAGGAAAAAGATGCAAAATGATGAAAGTGAGGCAATTATTGGCATATGAAGTACTTTACAGTGTATCGAATGACTTTGTCTTGTCTTGTGTTACTTTAAAATATATTCCTGTGCGCTTACTAAGATGACTTGTAATGATTTCCTCTGTGAGAAGTACAACATAAAATAAAAATTGCTCAATATAACAAAAACACTAGATAGGCAATATAGTGTTAATTTATATGGATATTATTTATGCCTATTTGTGCATAGACCAATTGCACAATCATTTCTGCAAGTATTTTAACAATTATAGATATCATATATATCATATCATATCCACATCATATCCTGAATTGGCATAAAGAAATCAGTTTCACAATCAGAGAAATTAAATACTGTATTATAACAGTGTTTATGGTATCCAGAAAAGATTTTAAGAAAGTATAGAGGGCATTATAATTAATATCCT
This sequence comes from Polypterus senegalus, assembly GCF_016835505.1. NCBI lineage: Eukaryota > Metazoa > Chordata > Cladistia > Polypteriformes > Polypteridae > Polypterus > Polypterus senegalus. The sequence goes on from NC_053157.1 coordinate 48,210,116, forward strand.
TTATTTGACAATCAGTGATTCAGTTATGACCTACCAAGCACCCTAAAAAGAAGTACACATTAAAAAATATATTGTCACAAAAAGCAGACACAAGAGTCATAAAAAGATTTGGGACAGCCACCCGTATAATATTCCCTGGCTGCAAATGGGTAAATTGCTAGCACTGAAGTGCTCAGAACGGAGTCCAAAACAGAACTGATTAGGATAGTTAAATATAAATATAAAGGCCAGAAAAGGAATTGAAGTCATCGAGGGCGGAAGCGGAAGGATCCTCTTCCATAGGTTTGGACCCGGATGTAACGTCATCAAAAGGGCCAGAACCAGAAGTCTCTTTGGTCATGGCTTCTTCGCCGGAAGTGACGTCATCCAAGGGTCTGGAACCAGATGTGATATTATTCTGCCTAGAACAGGGCCAGGCAGAATTTCCCATGAACCCTCTGCAGGAGTGTGAGAAAAGAGGTCAGTGCACTCTGCCAGTCCCTGGTCTGGTGTGGAATTACTCTCTTTTAGACCCTTTAGCTGCCTCCCATGTGCACGTGTGTGACAATATTTTTTATCCATTTACGCCATCATCAGCTAACCAACCAATATAAAGAACACGCAGAATGTGTGGACATGCATGCTACAAATTCCAGATTTACTGCTGCTGAACTACATAAAGCAACTTTGGGTCTTACGTTTAAATATGTACTACATGTGCCACAAGTGCCACAAATCCAAAAAATGACTCTTATGGAATTGCAAGCTCATCACTTAGAAAACTGACAGGCAGCTTCTGGGAAATTAAATGCTTGATGCACGCAAATCAAAAATTGCTTTGACCTTTTTCATCATCATAATAGAATCATCCATCCACTTTCAGAGGTCACTTTTTTGCGGGTGCATGGCAGGAATCCAGTCCACAGTTTCAATTTGTTCAATTTATTTATTCTTATACAGTGCACTTCACAGTATGCAGCCTCACAGCTCTGTATCAATATGTAATTTAGAATGCAAAACATAAAAATTTAAGAAGTTTGAAAAACAAGAGTCCACTGAGTCAATCAAGCTTGTTTGATTATCTAATAGTAAAGTTATCCCAATAACTCATCCAGACACTACTTGACATTCAATTTTTTCCAGGTTCCAATGATCCTTTGTATGAAGAAATATTTCCTGGCTCCCATTATAAATACACTTCCCCTCAACTTCCACCTGTTTCCTCATTTTTCTGGATCATTTTCATCAATGTCTTTGTGAAATTTGAAGAGCTGAATTAAGTCTTCCACAAGAACAGAATACGCAGACACCTAACCAGATTACTTCTTCTTCTTTTGGCTGCTCCCGTTAGGGGTTGCTACAGAAGATTTCGACTGCTCCCGTTAGGGATTGCCACAGAAGATCATCTTCTTCCATATCTTTCTGTCCTCTGCATCTTGTTCTGTCACACCCATCACCTGCATGACCTCTCTCAACACATCCATAAACCTCCTCTTAGGCTTTCCTCTTTTCCTCTTGCCTGGCAGCTTTATCTTTAACATCCTCTTTCCAATATACTCAGCATCTCTCCAATGCACATGTCCAAAAAAATGCAATCTCACCTCTCTGACTTTGTCTTCCAACCTTCCAACATGATTACTATATACTGAAAAATGAATTAATACAAAAGATTATTTTATCATATTATGTAATTCCACTCTATCTATCTACAGTGGTGTGAAAAACTATTTGCCCCCTTCCTGATTTCTTATTCTTTTGCATGTTTGTCACACAAAATGTTTCTGATCATCAAACACATGTAACCATTAGTCAAATATAACACAAGTAAACACAAAATGCAGTTTTTAAATGATGGTTTTTATTATTTAGTTTGAAAAAAAAATCCAAACCTACATGGCCCTGTGTGAAAAAGTAATTGCCCCCTGAACCTAATAACTGGTTGGGCCACCCTTAGCAGCAATAACTGCAATCAAGCGTTTGTGATAACTTGCAATGAGTCTTTTACGGCGCTCTGGAGGAATTTTGGCCCACTCATCTTTGCAGAATTGTTGTAATTCAGCTTTATTTGAGGGTTTTCTAGCATGAACCGCCTTTTTAAGGTCATGCCATAGCATCTCAGTTGGATTCAGGTCAGGACTTTGACTAGGCCACTCCAAAGTCTTCATTTTGTTTTTCTTCAGCCATTCAGAGGTGGATTTGCTGGTGTGTTTTGGGTCATTGTCCTGTTGCAGCACCCAAGATCGCTTCAGCTTGAGTTGACGAGCAGATGGCCGGACATTCTCCTTCAAGATTTTTTGGTAGACAGTAGAATTCATGGTTCCATCTATCACAGCAAGCCTTCCAGGTCCTGAAGCAGCAAAACAACCCCAGACCATCACACTACCACCACCATATTTTACTGTTGGTATGATGTTCTATTTCTGAAATGCTGTGCTCCTTTTACGCCAGATGTAACGGGACATTTGCCTTCCAAAAAGTTCAACTTTTGTCTCATCAGTCCACAAGGTATTTTCCCAAAAGTCTTGGCAATCATTGAGATGTTTCTTAGCAAAATTGAGACGAGCCCTAATGTTCTTTTGCTTAACAGTGGTTTGCGTCTTGGAAATCTGCCATGCAGGCCGTTTTTGCCCAGTCTCTTTCTTATGGTGGAGTCGTGAACACTGACCTTAATTGAGGCAAGCGAGGCCTGCAGTTCTTTAGACGTTGTACTGGGGTCTTTTGTGACCTCTCGGATGAGTCGTCTCTGCAGTCTTGGGGTAATTTTGGTCGGCCGGCCACTCCTGGGAAGGTTCACCACTGTTCCATGTTTTTGCCATTTGTGGATAATGGCTCTCACTGTGGTTCGCTGGAGTCCCAAAGCTTTACAAATGGCTTTATAACCTTTACCAGACTGATAGATCTCAATGACTTCTGTTCTCATTTGTTCCTGAATTTCTTTGGATCTTGGCATGATGTCTAGCTTTTGAGGTGCTTTTGGTCTACTTCTCTGTGTCAGGCAGCTCCTATTGAAGTGATTTCTTGATTGAAACAGGTGTGGCAGTAATCAGGCCTGGGGGTGGCTACGCAAATTGAACTCAGGTGTGATACACCACAGTTAGGTGATTTTTGAGCAAGGGGGCAATTACTTTTTCACACAGGGCCATGTAGGTTTGGATTTCTTTTCTCCCTAAATAATAAAAACCATCATTTAAAAACTGCATTTTGTGTTTACTTGTGTTATATTTGACTAATGGTTAAATGTGTTTGATGATCAGAAACATTTTGTGTGACAAACATGCAAAAGAATAAGAAATCAGGAAGGGGGCAAATAGTTTTTCACACCACTGTATCTATATATATATATATATATATATATATATATATATATATATATATATATATATATATATATATATATATATATATATTATAAAGGAAAAACAAACTTAGCATAGAAAAAGCCACTGTACATAATGCAAATCAAAACTGGCAACTGTCACACACATGCACATGGGAGGCAGTCTAAGGGCTTAGCTAAGGGTAACAGAGACTGGGGTTGATGAACAGCACTGAGGCCTTTTCTCCCTTTTCCACAGACCTACAGAAGGGAAGACTACTTATAAAACTCCACCCACTTCAGGTTCCAGACCATGCCCCTCTACTGACCTCACTTCCCTTTCTATCCTGCCTCTTCCTGCAAAGAGAGTATAAGAATGAACCCACCACTCATTATATTAGTCTCATATAACTCAATCTTTTATCACTACTTGTGACCATATTGTGTTGGTAGTGACAATATATGGGATGGATTCCTGAAACCTTTATAATTGTTTTCTTCTTAAGTGTACACAACTTAAATAGAGTTACAATAATCATAAGTAAAGTCAACATATATAAATAGATGTATCTGTTTATATATACAGTATATCTATACATACACAAATGTAGAATGTTCCCATGGATCAATATGTTACCCACTCAATTAGCCCATATGTCTTACAACAAAACGTTTCAAACCCATTAAAAAATGTCTTCTCCACTCAAAAATCCCCTTTAGTCCTGGGATGTATTTGGCTGTTTTCCTCTGCCCTCCTTCTATGCGGCTATGTCTTTTTTGTACTGTGGTGATCAGAACTGTACAAAGTGACAGTGCTTCAGATTTGGTCTTACTACCCTTTGGGTTATAGATAGATACTTTATTAATCCCCAAGGGGAAATTCACATACTCCAGCAGAAGCATACTGATAAAAACAATATTAATTAAAAAGTGATAAAAAAAAACCCAATGCATGTTAAAAAATGCAAGGTGGAGAGTGCGAGGCAGGTATAATTGTCTATAATCTCATATAGTGTTAACGTTTACCAAGGGTGGAATTGAGGACGGGATAGTGTACGGGAGGAACGATCTCCTCAGTCTGTCAGTGGAGCAGGACAGTGACAACAGTCTGTCGCTGAAGCTGCTCCTCTGTCTGGAGATGATACTGTTCAGTGGATGCAGTGGATTCTCCATGATTGACAGGAGCTTGCTCAGCGCCAGTCGCTCCACCACAGATGTCAAACTGTCCAGCTCCGTGCCTACAATACAGCCTGCCTTCCTCACCAGTTTGTCCAGGCGTGAGGCGTCCCTCTTCTTTATGCTGCCTCCCCAGCACACCATTGCGTAGAAGAGGGCGCTTACCACAACCATCTGATAGAACATCTGCAGCATCTTATTACAGATGTTGAAGGACGCCAGCCTTCTAAGGAAGTATAGTCGGCTCTGTCCTCTCTTGCACAGAGCATCATTATTGGCAGTCCAGTCCAGTTTATTATCCAGCTTTACTTCCAGGTATTTATAGGTCTGCACTCTCTTTACACAGTCACTTCTGGTGATCACGGGGTCCGGGAGGGGCCTGGACATCCTAAAATCCACCACCAGCTCCTTGGTTTTGCTGGTGTTCAGGTGTAGGTGGTTTGAGTCGCACCGTTTAATAAAGTCCTTGATTAGGTTCCTTTACTCCTTTACTCCTGATGCAGCCCTATAGCAGTGTTGTCAGCGAACTTTTGCACGTGGCAGGTCTCCGAGTTGTATTGGAAGTCTGATGTATATAGGATGAACAAGACTGGAGAAAGCATAGTCCTCTGCGGCGCTCCTATGCTGCTGACCACAATGTCAAACCTGCAGTTCCCGAGATGCACATACTGAGGTCTGTCTGTAAGACAGTCCACAATCTATGCCACCAGGTATGAATCTACTCCCATCTCTGTCAGCTTGTCCCTAAGGAGCCGAGGTTGGATGGTGATGAAGGTCCTAGAGAAGTCCAGAAACATAATTCTTACTGCACCACTGCCTCTGTCCAAGAGGGAGAGGGATCGGTGTAGCATATAGATGAAGGCATGCTCTGCTCCCACCTTCTCCTGGTATGCAAATTGCTGAGGGTCAAGGGCGTGGCGGGCCTGTAAACCGCAGGTGGTGAAGTAGCAGCGCTCCATGGACTTTATCACATGTGATGTCAGAGAGACAGGCCGGAAGTCATTCAGCTCACTAGGACGTGATACATTTGGGACTGGGGTGATGGAAGATGTTTTCCAAAGCCTCAGGACTCTCCCCTGTTCTAGGCTCAGGTTGAAGATGCGCTGTAGAGGACTCCCCAGCTCCAACGCACTGCCCTTCAACAGTCGTGGTGTTACTCCATCTGGACCCACTGCTTTTCTGGCACAAAGTCTCCTCAGCTCTCTGCTTACCTGGGCTGCTGTAATTGTGGGATGGGGGAAACTCTCTCCTATGCTGGTATCAGCAGAAGGATGGGTGAAGGATGCAGTACTCTGAGGTGAGAGTGGGTTAGAATGGTCAAACCTGTTAAAGAAGTTGTTCATTTGGTTTGCTCTCTCCACGTCTCTCGATGGTGGCACCCCGCTTCGAGCTGCAGCCAGTGATGATCTTCATCCCATCCCACACTTCCTTCATGCTGTTATTCTGCAACTTCTGCTCCAGCTTTCTCCTGTACTGCTCCTTCGCTGCCCTGAGCTGGACTCGGAGTTCCTTCTGCACGCGCTTGAGCTCATGCTGATCACCGCCTTTAAAAGCCCTTTCTTTCTGGTTCAAAAGGCCCTTGGTGTCACTTGTAATCCATGGCTTGTTCAAGGTTCAAGGTTCTTTTATTTGCTATTTGTGCGTAAAACCAACAGTCAAAGCACATTGGAATTCTTGTGCAGAGCTCTGTCCGTGTCATAGTAAAATATTAAAAAAATGTAAAAACAGTAAAACAATATAATAAATAATATAGATTATACCAGCACTATACAGAAAGGTGGTAATATCTACACAAAAAATACAATATATTGTAGGTATTGCACAGTTAAAATATTTCACATTTTTCACTCGGCATTTACATGACAAGTGTAGTGAGGTAGTGTGAGGTTATTACACATATTCAATAATTTTGTTTTGCCATCAGTCTGACTGTGGTTGGGAAAAAGCTTGTTGTTAGCATAGCAGCATACTGTTCTTACTGGAACTACAATGTCCACACAGAAGTAGTCAGTAGTGCAGTCAACAACCTCCTCGATGTTCTCGCTATGTGACCCCTGCAGGATATCCCAGTCTGTAGTTCCAAAGCGGTTTCTCAGAGCCTGCTCTGCCTCAGGGGACCACTTCCTGAGTGAGCGTGTGGTTGTAGGTAGCTTCCTCACTCTTGGTTTGTAGTGAGGCTGAAGCAGAACCAGGTTATGATCTGCTTTCCCAAGCACAGGCAGCGGGGTGGCGCTGTATGCGTCTTTAACGTTTGCATACAGTAGGTCGATAGTCCTGTTTCCCCGAGTGTTACAATCCACATACTGGGAGAAGGCAGGTAATGTTTTGTCCAGCGTCACATGGTTAAAGTCTCCAGAGATTAGCACAAGTGCCTCGGGTGCTGAGTTTGTAGTTTAGCCACAGCGGCGTGGATGACATCACATGCTATCTCCACGTTCATCCGAGGAGGGTTATAAACAATAACGACAATGACGTGTCCAAACTCTCTTGGCAAGTAATAGGGACGCAGACTTATAGCCAACAGTTCGAAGTCGCTGCAGCAAGTGGAGATTTTAACATTTACATGTCCAGAGTTGCACCACCTTGTATTCACATAGAGAGCGAGTCCTCCTCCTTTCCGCTTCCCACAGGTATTTGCATCTCTGTCCGCTGTAACTGTGCTAAACCCGGGTAGCTCCACGTTAGCATCTGGGATGCTAGTCGTTAGCCACGTTTCACAAAAACACAACAAACTGCATTCTCTGTAGTTCCTGACATTTTTCACCAGTGCAGCCAGTTCGGCGATCTTATTTGGTAGTGAGTTCAGATTTCCCAGGATCACAGAAGGCACCGAAGGCTTGTATTGCCACTTCCTCACTAGCCGCTTAGCCTTTAGCTTAGCGCCGGCTTTGCTGCCACGATACCACCTTCTTACCTCGTCTCGTCAGGTAAATAGGGAACCACACTGGGACCGGCCTTTCCCCTCAGTGCTAGAAATTGACTTTCTGAATAGAGTCTTGGCGTGTAAAAATCCATGTCCTAGTAGTAAAAAGTTTCCAGGAAACGAGTCCACATAAAGGAAAGTGGTAGGAGTGATCAGAGAGACAGAGAAAAAGGTAGAAATATAAAGTTGTACACGGAGCTGCTGGAAAGGCTGCCACTGGTGCCTAACTGACAGAATTTAAAATAATGATAATACTCATCAGTTTTACAATATGACCTAATATTTTCATTTGCCTTTTTAATGGCCTCATCAATGTGACCTATAAATCTTTCTCAGTGGTTGCTTCCTGTAAATCATATTTGTCCATCTTAGTATTTTTTGCCAGCTTGTAGCTTTTTGTATTATTCTGAAGTACATTTTCCAGGTGTTTGTCCAGTTTTGAAGATTGTCTTGGTCTTTTTGAATACTTTTGGCTCTGTCTCCAGTTTAAGTGTAATCTATGAATTTAGTAACCAATTCACTGCCTTTGTCATTAATATTCATTAAAAAGTCATTAAAAACTGTATGGGTTTGAAACAGTAAATAATTAAAATATATTTATAAAGCTCATTTTAACACAGCTTTCACGGAAGTGCTGAATGCACAAATGAGAAGAAGAAGAAGAAGAAAATGTATTGAAAAGTCATCAATATTTATTAAGAATCTAAAAAGGCTTGCGAGAACAAATTTAAGCCTAGATATAAAAATAAAAATGGAGGAATCACACCTAGCAAACTATTCCACAACTGTGGAGCCACAACAGAAATTGATCATTCACCTTTTCATTTTAAACATGTCCAAGGCACATGCAGGATTAGTTTGGTTGAGGAGACCTGGAAGCTAAATAAGTACAGAGAAGATCTTAAATATAGCTTGAAACCATCCCATTTAAAGCTTTAAAAACAATCAGTAATGCATTAAACTGAATTCTGTACAGAGCAGGAAGCAAACAAACAGAAGCCAGGACTGGAAAAATATGCTCACACTTTTTAATGCCAGTCACAAGACATGCAGAAGCATTCTGGACAATTTGTAAAATGACCAAGTAGTCCAGTTGTGATGAAATGAACATAAAAATTAGTTTTTTATAGATCCTCATAATAAAAAATTGATTTAATTCTAAAAATTAACTATTAACTGGTAAAAACTAATTTTAACAACCGAGCCAATTTGTGTGTCAAAATGACGCGTGGAGTCAATAGATGGTTTCTGACTCAGTAGATGGTTTCTACTTTCAGATGGGTTTTGCAAGATGAGTTTTTTACAAATCCATCCTAGCCATTATTTTGTACATTACTTTCAGACAGCATCACTGTGAGAAGATCAGGACTCTCCCTTACTGTTAAATGTAGATGGTGCTTCTAGGTTAAACATGGAAATTAGTTTTAATTAACGTGCTTTTTGAGATTCTTGAGTTCTTCAATTTAAAATAACTGCTCATTAAAACGCACAGCATTGGATAGCAAAGGATATGAGATTGTGGCTCTCCTTTCGCATCCAAAGTCATTTGCACCTCTGTCTCTTCCACTTTTTAATGGTCAGTATCTGGATAAAATTCAAGGGAGCATGCTCCACAGGAAAATGAAAAAAGCAGAAACTATTCCAATTAATTAAACAATAAAATGATCTAAATGTAATAATGACTTGTACATCTGATTACAACAAAAATATCAAGCCACAGGAGCATACCAGAAATTAATTTGTGAATCACTACTGTTATGGATGCCACCACTGCATGTCTTCAGCCCATTGTCCAAACAGTTATTCTGCAAACTATAGAAGTGAAGACTGAAACAGGCACTCATTAACCCCCAGTTCTCCTATGGAAAGATCAGATCCATACTGCTGAGTATGACAGCTTTCCTGTAATCATTTCTAGCATGACTGTCAAATTTGTCAAGCTATGCTAACTCGCCGCCTCACAATACATTTACTAAAGAATGGGTTCCTGCTAACACTTTGGGACTACATGTTCTTGGTGTGCTTTTTCAGTACTAAAAGCATCTCATGGTTATCTTGCTGTTACCCTGTCCTCTTTCTGTATTTCTATGGTAAATACAATGTCTTCAAGGGCCTGACAAGTGATGATCTCTATAATGCCAATTTTAATAAAAGAGAACTTACATAAGTATAAACATTCATTAGTGACTCACAGTACAAATACAGACAAGAAAACATGGGATACTAATAAACACAAAGTAAAAATAAAACTTTAAAGTATCCCATGATGTAACACAATATTTTTACATACTATGGAGGATAGGGAGGCTTACCCACTTTCCTACCAAAACAACTTAAATATAACCTTCCTCACCTCCATAATCTAACACTACCTGTTTATCTGAGACTCTCTGCTTCAGTTCTTAACAGTGTATTATTAGATGATGGCATGAAGTATATACTGTAACACCTCTCTAATCACATAACCATAGCTTTTCCTCTGGATACTTCACTATCTGTATACATGTTTCTGACACACCACACGTTGGAAAGAATTTTCAGACAGTGTTCTGAAAAAAGAAGACATTTCAAATAAATACAAAAAATGCATATGTGTTTATTCCAGAAGATTCAGGTTGGGTGAGGTTGGCATTGTAAAGAACTGGGTAGTACTATTATGCAACAAGCTTTCAAGTCCTGGTTTCAGATCTATTCAGATCATTACCTATATTTTGTTTTATATTTGCCGGAATTGGATTCCTCCTGCATCTCAAAAATGCGCAAATCAGGATGGTTGGCAGCTCTCAACTGGCCTAGTCTAAGTGAGTGAGTGAGTGAGTGAGTGTGTTCTGCAATAAACTGGCATCACATCCACCATTTACCTTACAAATGATTCTACTGGGATTAGTTTCAGCTTCTTTAAGTCCTATGCCAGATTTAACAAGGTTTATAAAAAAGGTGGATGGATGGATGGACTGGATGACTAGAATTTAAAATTTATATTGTTTGTCACTACCCTTTAAAAGGCTAAGAGACAAAATATTTCCCCAAATTGCATAGATATTTACATACTGCTAACATGATCATTATTTTCAAAAATTGGTGTTAACTGCATTCTGTCAGAGGACTATATAAATAAACAGCAATGCCTTGGTGCTTGATGCACTTTCATAGCAAAAGCGATAAAACAAAAAATTAAGAGGGATTCAAATTGTCTCCTGGCGTTTCTATTCATATTTTCCATAATGGAAAGAAACAGAGATATGCTTTTCCTTAAACATGATGCAATGCATTTGAGAATCTCATCACATGATTTCTGCAGCTCTCTCCTTCCCTCTCTCTTATTCTCTACCGTCAGAGTGAAACAGCAGTATTCTCAGCATCAAAGCTAGATTTTGTCTCTTAAGACGTCGGCTGAATTAATTGGCTAGTGCATCACTTGTAAATATTTTTCTTCATAAATGCATAAGCCCAATTATTAAAACTACCACTGCAATACATAACAACCCCCAAACAGCATTCTGTGAATCTCAAGGCTGGTTTTAAATGGTTAGAAAACTCATTATTTTAACAAAGTGGCTCAATTGAGAAGTTGCAATAAAATGACTCCTCATTTAGACAGACTGAACAGAGGCAAATGTTAATATCTCCTAAAAACAGGCCTGTTGTGTTTCTCCAGGTTGCACTGTGTTAGGAAGAAGAATCAATTTGTGTTATGTAAGACAGTCACACTGAATTACAGTGTATCTGTGGCCTTTCTCGCCCCTTTCTTTCCTCTTAAAGATATGCTTGACAGGATTTTGATTACACAGGGTTTATTAATACTCTGAAAAGGCTCAATTAGACTTCTTTTCAGTCCACTTGTGTGCTATCACACAGTGCTTCATCGTGTCACATCAGTGAAGTTCTCAGTTTAGCATGACTGCAGCTTGCCCCAATATCAGTTTTGGTGAAGTCTTTGTTTCAATACAACAGCAGCATTGGATTATCTGAAAAAAAATGAACAGTACAGCCCTGTGATGGAGTGGTGTAAGCGTGCCGAGTTTCCACTGTTGATGAGATAGGCTTCAATTCCTATGGAAAATGGAAGGAGGGAATAACTGCACTCAAGACCCAGGAAGTCCTCCCTATCTACAATTCACCTCTCCTGCGATCTCCGTTAGTATTTTGCAAAGCACAAGTAGCCTGATCTGCATTTAGCTGAGCCTTTCTAAATGTTTAGCAGTAATTGCCTGGGCAAGAAATTAGTGGACAGAAACATGTCTTTGGGGTTGAGAAACAAATGTGGAATTGCTCAAACACAATCTATTGACATGACTGAAAATGATGGTTTGAAAATAAAATAAAAAGAAAGAAAGGAGAAAAGATATGGATTTTTCACCTCATGCGACATGCATGTTAACTTAACTGCCATTTCTAAACTGAAAATGTGGGTGAATTTGGGATTGACTGGCTCCCTGTCCAGGTTTGGTTTCTGTTCTGCATATCACTGTTCATGTTCATTCCACCATTTTACTTGAAAAAAGTGCATTATTAGATGTAAAGATTGGTTTATGTTCTGCAAGCTAATCATAGTATCTTTCTGTGTGAAACCTCCTGATCCCACCCTTGGTTGACATTTGCAGTCAACTTATCCAGAGTCACTTGCTGGTATTCCTTGAATCTTGAATTATGATCAAAGAGTTTGCACTTGTCCACAATTGCTCCTAGCTTATGATTTCTTTCCTTTTACCTTCTTCTCAACAACATCTCAGCCTTTATTTTTCATGAAACACCAGCATGTAGGGTAGACTTCACAACTGAAGCTCCTGTCAAAACTACCACAGCAATTGCTCATCTCTCAAAATCAAAGGCACCACAGGCAACAACTTTTTCCATCATTTTTACAAGTTACCTTAAGTAAAAGACTTGTATTCTTTTGTAAAGAGTAGGGTGTTCCTACCACATCACAGACATGTCCTTTCTGGGCCCATAATCAACCCATGTCTCTAATTGGCTCTGCCTCTCACCCTTCACCACCTAATAGCTAACATGTGGTGAGCATACTGGAGCAAAATGGCTGCTGTCACATCTTCCATTTGGATGCTGCACATTGGTGGTGACAGAAATGGGTTCTCATTGTCTAAGCAAAGTGCTTTGAAAAGTTAAAAAAGCCCTACATTAATATTAGCATTTATTATTATTATTATTATTATAATTAACATTAAGTTCAGTTTAACAGTCATGAAGGATAAACAAACTAAATTACACCCAAGACTAGATGTACTATTTAAATGGTATTTTACTACTAACTAAGTTCATGGGCAGAAGAATAATGCAGGGGCTAATGTTGCTAGCTGACTTGTAAGTGTAAATTCCCTTGATTTGGGAGAGTGAGGTCTATTAAAGACTAGTGTCACATCCTGGGTTTGCTTTCTATTGCCTTAATTGAAAAATCAGGTAAGATTTTAAAGGATTAATAAATGATAAAATAACACATTCATTTTAAAGGCTGAATGTCTGGGAGAAGCAATCTGTAAAATTTTTACAATAAACTCTTTAATTATATTCTCAATAATCACCACTCACTTAACTTAGTACCTACCTAACACCATGAAAACATAAATGAAGTGAGCTGGAAAAACGGAATGGATGTTCCAAACGTTTATGCTGACCTACTGCACAAGCATTCTGCAGGATCACAGCTGGAAAAGCTGGGTGTAGAGTATACACCTACAGCATTAATTATTTCTCATATCAGTTAGCTGAGGATGTGCAGCACTTTAGTGATCCGCAGGAAGTCAGAGATAATGTGGCTTTAATCAATAATTCATGCAATGCACAGTATTTGGAAATTTGATGCCTAATGGATAATAAGGCTTAGGCTGTTCAGCTCAAAGTTCACTGATACTTTTTCTTTAATTTTTCAGGCATGTAATTCATTGACCACTCCATATATTAACAAATGAATGACACAATAATATTTTAAAAAGGGATGGCAATACAAAATACATATTGAGGGAAATACCTTTGTGGAAGAGAGAAAAATAATCGAGAAGAAATTGAAGAGTCGTAAAGACAAGTATCTTATAGTATCCATCCATCCTCTTCCGCTTAACCCTAGATCGCGGGGGCAGCAGCTTGAGCAGAGATACCCAGATTTTCCTCTCCCTAGTCACTTCTACTAGCTCTTCCGGGGGAATCCCAAGGTCGTTCTCAGGCCAGCCGAGAGACATAGTCCCTCCAGCGTGTCCTGGGTCTTCCCCAGGATGCCTCATGGACACCTCCCTGATCAGATGCCTGAGCCACCTCATCTGACTCCTCTCTATGTGGAGGATCAGTGGCTCTACTCTGAGCTCCTCTCGGATGACTGAGCTTCTCACCCTATCTTTAAGGGAAAGCCCAGACACCCTGCATGGGAAACTCATTTCAGCTGCTTGTATTCGCAATCTCGTTCTTTCGGTCACTACCCACAACTCATGACCATAGGTGAGGGTAGGAACATAGATCGACCTGTAAATTGAGAGCTTTGCCTTACAGCTCAGTTCCTTTTTCACCACGACAGACCAATGTCTGTCGATATGCCGCTCCATTCTTCCCTCACTTGTGAACAAGACCACGAGATACTTGAACTCCTCCACTTGGGGCAGGATCTCGCTCCCAACCCTGAGAGGGCACTCCATCCTTTTCCGGCTGAGGACCATGGTCTTGGATTTGGAGGTGCTGATTCCCATCCCAGCCGCTTCACACTCGACTACGAACCGATCCAGAGAGAGCTGAAGATCACGGCCTGATGAAGCCAACAGGACAACATCATCTGCAAAAATCAGTGACCCAATCCTGAGCCCACCAAACAGGACCCCCACAACGCCCTGGCTGCGCCTAGAAATTCTGTGCATAAAAGTTATGAACAGAACCGGTGACAAAGGGCAGCCCTGGTGGGGTCCAACTCTCACCGGAAACGGGTTTGACTTACTGCTGGCAATGCGGACCAAGCTCTGATACCGGTTGTACAGGGACCAAACAGCACTTATCAGGGGGTCCGGTACCCCATACTCTCGGAGCACGCGAGACTGGTTGGGCAAACTCCCATGCACCCTCCAGGACTCTGCCAAGGATGTAGAGCTGGTCCACTGTTCTGCGACTAGGACGAAAATCACACTGTTCCTCCTGAATCCGAGGTTCAACTATCTGATAGACCTTCCTCTCCAGGACTCCTGAATAAACTTTTTTAGGGAGGCTGAGGAGTGTGATCCCTCTGTAGTTGGAACACACCCTCCGGTCCCCTTTCTTAAAGAGGGGGACCACCACCCTGGTCTGCCAATCCAGAGGCACTGTCCCTGATGTCCATGCGATGTTGCAGAGGTGTGTCAATCAAGACAGTCCTACAACATCCAGAGCCATGAGGAACTCCAGGCGTATCTCATCCACCCCCGGGGCCCTGCCACCAAGGAGTTTTTTGACCACCTCGGTGACCTCAGTCCCAGAGATGGGGCTCTGAGTCCCCAGGCTCTGCTTCCTCATTGTAAGGCATGTTAGTGGGATTGAGGAGGTCTTCGAAGTACTCTCCCCACCGACCCACAACGTCCCGAGTGGAGGTCAGCAGCACACCATCCCCACCATACACAGTGTTGAAACTGCACCGCTTTCCCCTTCTGAGACGTCAGATGGTGGACCAGAATTTCTTCGAAGCTGTCCAGAAGTCATTCTCCATGGCCTCACCAAACTCCTCCCACGCCCGAGTTTTTGCCTCAGCAACCACCAAAGCTGCATTCCACCTGGCCTGCCGGTACCTATTTGCTGCCTCCGGAGTCCCATAAGAAAAAAAAGTCCTGTAGGACTCCTTCTTCAGCTTGACGGCATTCCTCACCGCCAGTGTCCACCAATGGGTTCGGGGATTGCCGCCATGACAGGCACCAACCACCTTACGGCCACAGCTCCGGTCAGCCGCCTCAACTATAGAGGCACGGAACATGGCCCATTCGGACTCATTATCCCCCACCTCCCTCGGGAACTGGTCAAAGTTCTGCCGGAGGTGGGAGTTGAAGCTACTTCTGACAGGGGACTCACCCAGACGTTCCCAGCAGACGCTCACAATACATTTGGGCCTACCAGGCCTATCCAGCATCCTCCCCCACCATTGAAGCCAACTCACCACCAGGTGGTGATCAGTTGACAGCTCCGTCCCTCTCTTCACCTGAGTGTCCAAGACATATGGCCGCAAGTCCGACGACACGACCACGAAGTCGATCATCGAACTGAGGCCTAGGGTGTCCTGGTGCCAGGTGCACATATGGACACCCTATGCTTGAACATGGTGTTCGTTATGGACAATCTGTGATGAGCACAGAAGTCTCCTCCTCGAGCCGCCAACTTATCATGGTGGAGGGGTTTGCGTGTCCCAATGATCCTAGGAGCTCTGCTGTCAGGGGCTTTATGCCCCTGGTAGGGTCACCCAAGGCAAACTGGCCCTAGGTGAGGGACGAGACAAAGAGCGGTTCAGAAAACCTACCATGAAGAATAAAAACTTTGGACAGTGTTTTCCCTCGCTCGTCACCGGGGCCCCCCTCTGGAGTCAAGCCTGGAGGTGGGGCTTGATGGCGAGCGCCTGGTGGCCAGGCCTGCACCCATGGGGCTCAGCTGGGCACAGCCCAAAAAGGCAACATGGGTCAAAGTCAAAGTCAAAATGAACTTTATTGTCATCTCACCCATATACAAGTATACAGAGAGACGAAATTGCGAAGCTCAGGGTCCACAGTGTAACAACATGATGTGCAAATAATAAATTAAAAAATGGATCCCCCTTCCCATGGGCTCACCACCTGTAGGAGGGGCCAAGGAGGTTGGGTGCAGTGTGAGTTGGGTGGTGGCTAAAGGCAGGGACCTTGGCAGTCCGATCCTCGGCTACAGAAGCTGGCTATCTTATAGTATGCCTTTTGTCATTTAATTAGCATCTCTACACAAATGCACAATACTTAATAAAGAAGAGGTAAACTATAATGTATATTATGCAAAAGATTACAGAGTTTCATTATACTGTACTTGGAAAAGTATTGCAAACTATTCAACACAGAATCCATTTAAGTTATTCAGTGTGACATATTAGTCAGTGTTGCTTGCTTACCATAGCAATAGAGTTCTCTCTATGGTATTCTGGTTTCCTTCAACATCTAAATGGGGATGCAGGTTGGGGTAATTGATGTATTTTATGATGGCCCAGAGTGTGAGTGTGTCAGAAGAAGTACTATTTCATCCATGTTCGGTTCCTGTTTTGTAGCCAAAGTGACCAGAATAGGCTTTTGCTTTCCCAAAACTCTGTACTCACCAAAGAGAAACCAAAATAATCTTTGGTAATAGTTGACTGCTGAATGAGTCTCAGTACAGTAGTGTGGGGGGTTAGAACCGCCACCTCATGTATCCAGTATCCTGGCTCCAAATCCCACACTTAGTCATTGTCTGAGTAGAGTTTGCACATTTTCTCTTTTTCTGTGAGGGTTTTCTTTCCATGTCCCCAAATATGTGCAGGTGGGCTATTCAGCCAAACAAGCTAATCAATCCAGATAAGGTTAACCGGTGACTCGACATGACTGCATATGTCATGTGTGTACTGGCACCCTATCCAGGGTGGTGTCACGCCTTGTGTCCAGTGTTTCTGAGGCACCATGTGATCACAACTGTGTAAGTTGGGTTTTAAATGGTATGTACTATATTGTCCAGGAAAATTTGAGAGATCGTTTAAGAAAAGAAAGCAGAATTAACCATTTGTGTAGCTCAATCAGGGAGTTACAAAGCTAAATATAACAAGGCACTTCCATTAAATTAATTCTTCAGTGTCAGACTCAACTGAAACTAAGGCAGCATTTAAGATTACAAGGAAAGAAATAGTTAATGTTATATACTGTACTTAAACAATTTCATTATCAGCACACATACAAATAGCTCTGTGATTTTTTAAGAATCATAACATTATTACTAGTTCCATTTCCAGGATCTCAACAATGCAAATTTTCTTGTGATTTTTTCTTTAGGTATATTGCCACAAAAAATTTAGTTTCTCCATACGGATGGCTTGTGCAGAATCTTATTCCTACCACTGAGAAAAAATGTATTGAATTATTTTGAAAAAGAATTGCGGTATTATCCAACAATTATTGCATTATTTTACAAAAGCATAGTATTATTTCACAATAATTATTGCTTTATTTCACAAAGCTAGTGCCTGCTACTGCTGATAATATTGTTCAGTACATGTGCTTTGCTCATTTAATGACAACTATTGAGGGAAAGATTAAGCATTCACATGGTGTACAGTACAATCAAGTGACAAGATCTAAACATTAAGTTACAGGTATACATAGCATGCCTGGCAGAGTGGTAGCACAGAGCTGACAGCAGGAGCATCTGCATAGGGACTGCATGTTTTTATCGTGGACTGGTATCAGTGAGTCTGCTTATCTAAGTATAATTACCTGTTTTAACACTGTATACTAGACAAATCTTAGTTATACTTCTCAGCTGTCAAATTACACTTAGTTATTTACTTCACAGCGCATAAAGAACATCCATCCCCATTTATTATCCTCAGTCCAAGCACCAAAGATTTGAGTTCTCAGCACTAGCCGTTGCATCACCAAATCCATTTTTATATATATATATATATATATATATATATATATATATATATATATATATATATATATATATATCAAATAACTGGATTAAAACTAAACATATAATTTATTTATAGGTTTCTATTACTGTACTTGATTGCATGCAGTATACTCTTTTCTGATTGGCTGTGTGATTCAGCTCCACAAAGGACTGGCATACTGTCCACGATGTTTGCTTCTTGCCTTACAGTCATATGAAAAAGTTTGGGAACCCCTGTTAATTCTTTAGGTTTTTCTTTATCATTGGCTGAGCTTTCAATGTAGCAACTTCCTTTTAATATATGAAATGCCTTATGGAAACAGTAGTATTTCAGCAGTAACATTAAGTTTATTGGATTAACAGAAAATATGCAATATTCACCATAACAAAATTATAAATAATTTGGGTGCATAAATTTGGGCACCCCAACAAAGATTAGAACATTAGAACACTCTAGACGAGAACAGGACGTTCAGCCCAACAAAGCTCGCCAGTCCTATCCACTTATTTCTTCCAAGAAAACATCAAGCTGAGTTTTGAAAGTCCCTAACATCTTACTGTCTACCACACTACTTGGTAGCTTATTCCAAGTGTCTATCGTTCTTTGTGTAAAGAAAAACTTCCTAATGTTTGTGTGAAATTTATCCTTAAGTTTCCAACTGTGTCCCCGTGTTCTTGATGAACTCATTTTAAAATACAAATCTCGATCCACTGTACTAATTCCCGTCAGAATTTTAAACACTTAATTTGTCACCTCTTAATCTTCTTTTGTTTAAACTGTAAAGGCTCAGCTCTTTTAATCTTTCCTCATAATTCAACCCCTAATTCAACCCCTGTAGCCCTGGAATCAGCCTAGTCGCTCTTCTCTGGACCTTTTCTAGTGCTGCTATGTCCTTTTTGTAGGCTGGAGACCAAAACTGCACACAGTACTCAAGATGAGGCCTCACCAGTGCATTATAAAGGTTGAGCACAACCTCCTTGGACTTGTACTCCACAGATCGTGCTATATAACCTAACATTCTGTTAGCCTTCTTAATGGCTTCTAAACACTGTTGGGAAGTTTATAGCTTAGAGTCCACTATGACTCCTAAATCCTTCTCATAAGGTGTACTCTCGATTTTCCGACCGCCCATTGTGTATTCAAACCTAATATTTTTACTTCCAATGTGTAATACTTTACATGTACTGACATTAAATTTCATCTGCCACAAATCTGCCCAAGCCTGTATGCTATCCAAGTCCTTCTATAATGATATAATGGATTCCAAATTATCTGCTAATCCACCTATCTTGGTATCATCTGCAAACTTAACCAGCTTGTTACTTATATTAAAATAGCAGCGGCCCTAGCACTGACCCCTGTGGAACACCACTCTTAACATCGGCCAGTTCTGATGAGGTTCCTCACACCATCACCCTCTGCTTCCTGTGTCTGAGCCAATTCTGCACCCATCTAAAAACATCACCCTGAACTCCCACTTCTTTTAACTTGATGCCAGACCTCTCATGTGGCACCTTATCAAATACTTTGTGAAAGTCCAGATAAATAATATCATAAGCTCCACTTTGATCGTATGCTTTTGTTGCAACCTCATAGAATTCCAACATGTTAGTAAAACACAACCTCCCTCTTCTGAATCCATGCTGACTGTTCAGAATAACTCCTGTCCTTGCCATGTGTTGCTCAATCTTATCCTTAATAATTCCTTCCATTAATTTTCCTGTGATGCATGTTAAGCTTACTGGCCTGTAGTTGCTTGGATCTGCCCCGTCACCCTTTTTATATAATGGGATGATATTTGCCAATTTCCAGTCCTTCGGAATCTCTCCAGTGCGCAGTGACTATATTACATCATATTGATTACATATTGATATTACATCAATACTTAGTTGAGCCTCCTTTTGCAAATATAACAGCCTCTAGATGCCTCCTATAGCCTTTAATGAGTGTCTGGATTCTGGATGGAGGTATTTTTGACCATTCTTCCATACAAAATCTCTCCAGTTCAGTTAAATTTGATGGCTGCCAAGCATGGACAGCCTGTTTCAAATCATCCCATAGATTTTCGATGATATTCAAGTCAGGGGACTGACGGCCATTCCAGAACATTGTAATTCTTCCTCTGCATGAATGCCTTTGTAGATTTCAAACTGTGTTTTGGGTCATTGTCTTGTTGCCATATCCAACCCCTGCATAACTTCAACTTTGTGACTGATGCTTGAACATTATCCTGATGAATTTGTTGATATTGGGTTGAATTCATCCGACCGTCGACTTTAACAAGGGCCCCAGTCCCTGAACTAGCCACACAGCCCCACGACATGATGGAACCTCCACCAAATTTGACAGTAGGTAGCAGGCGTTTTTCTTGGAATGCGGTGTTCTTCTTCCGCCATGCAGAGCGCTTTTTGTTATGGCCAAATAACTCAATTTTTGTCTCATCAGTCCAAAGCACTTTGTTCCAAAATGAATCTGGATGTATAAAAGAGCATTTGCATACAACAAGTGACTCTGTTTATGGTGTGAGTGCAGAAAGGGCTTCTTTCTCATCACCCTCCCATACAGATGTTCTTTGTGCAAATTGCGCTGAATTGTAGAACGATGTACAGATACACCATCTGCAGCAAAATGTTCTTGCAGGTCTTTGAAGGTGATCTGTGGGTTGTCTGTAACCATTCTCACAATCCTGCACTAATGCCGCTCCTGTATTTTTCTTGGCCTGCCAGACCTGCTGGGTTTAACAGCAACTGTGCCTGTGGCCTTCCATTTTCTGATTACATTCCTTACAGTTGAAACTGACAGTTTAAACCTCTGAGATAGCTTTTTGTAGCCTTCCCCTAAACCATGATACTGAACAATGTTTGTTTTCTGATCTTTTGAGAGTTGCTTTGAGGATCCCATGCTGTCTGTCACTCTTCAGAGGAGAGTCAAAGGGAAGCACACCTTGCAATCGACCACCTTAAATACCTTTTCTCATGATTGGACATACCTGTCTATGAAGTTCAAGGCTCAGTGAGCTAATCCAACCAATTTGGTGTTGCAGGTAATCAGTATTGAGCAGTTACACGCATTCAAATCAGCAAAATTACAAAGGTACCCAAATTTTTGCACAGCCAATTTTTCACATTTGATTTAATTTCATACAACTAAAAACTGCTTCACTAAAAATCTTTGTTCAGCAAACACCCCGGTAATCAGATGTTCCTAGGAAATGAAAGACATACCACTGTTATCTTTTTTGATGAAAGTAAATTATTATGCAGGCTGACAAGGGTTCCCAAACTTTTTCATACTGTATATCCATGGCTGCTGGACTAATCACTGACTCCCGTTGACTCTAAACTGGGCAGATTAAATTCACCTTTCAGCATATTCAGGATTAAATGTATAATTTTAACATCTGTTTATTGCTTGTTATTGCAAGCTACATGTGCGCTTAATCTCCTCTTCAATAACTGTCACTAGACAACCGTGGTTCATTCGTGCATGTTGTTAGTAGGAGCAGCAAGCAATATCTTTGTGAAAAAACACAATAGTTTTTACAGAATAACTCAAAACCTTTGTAAACTACTATAGTAATTACTGTGAAATAATGCAATCAAAATTTTATTTGAGTGGCAGAAATAAATTTCGGCAGGCTTGTAAGAAATCTTCCTAGAGATGCTCAAGAGCAAACTGTCACCAAAAGGCATTAAAAGCAGAAATGGGGACAAACTGTGGTTGTATATCACAAGAGAATAAAACAAGAACTCTTCTAGAGACCAGTGTTGGCAACAAGTTGCTATTGTGTGGATACTGTCCAGCTTTGCTAACTTGTAGCCTGGAAATAACGTTACCAAGGGCACTTGTTGAAACACAATAAATAAAGTAAATATAGAGGGGTGGGTAAACATCTTCCTTCTTCATAAATGCTGGAGTTAAAACAGGGGAGAAATACACAAACTTACACAATAAAACCATCACCTCTTAACCTGTTGCATCGTCACTCAGAGTTCATGACCTCTGAGGACATGCACGGCAGAGCTGTCACAACGATGGTATGACCAAAACTGAGTTGAAAAAATACTTTACAACAAAAAATAAGCTTTCAGTTGAAAAACTGATAAAGAGATTCGGAATCTAGCACGCCAAAAGCCCAAAAAATGTCATAAAAAATACATAAAACTAATAATGAACCCATTTACAACCATAAAAAAACATTCTCCACTTATTAGCCAAACTTTCTTGCAGAACGCCTACATCAAGTGCGAGAAAGGTTACTGTATAATACATGATCTGGTGTGCAGGGTTTGTGACTCACCCTAGAAAGACAAGTCAAGACATTTACAAATTAACGTTTTTTAACTTTTCAAAGTAAAACAGAGTATGTAGAAACTGTGAATTACTACTTTAAAACTGTCTCAGTTAATGTTGGAGGATCTTTTCTCTTAAATATAACATACACAAAGATTCACAATGCACCAACTGTGTCATCCAAAGTCTGTGAGGTAAAGTTGAATGTTGAGAAGCCTTCAACTACTAGCTTGCTTAGCCTGTTGGTAAACCTGTAGGATGTGAAGCTGACTTTTTGTTTACAGAGAACAAGAATCCATTAGCTACCATTATTTCTTTACAAAATACTGCTAGAATCACTTTTGACTAAACCTACAAATTATTTTTTTTACTTTGACAGAAAAAGCTCTATTTTAATGCAAGCAGTGAAAAGGTTTCTTTTCAAACAATTATTTCACTTAATTTAATTAGTTTGGAAAAAGAAAATGACCTTTTAATCTTTACCTTGCTTTTACAAGTTACCTTTATGCTGCCCTGAGGTAAATTAAATATTCAGTGCTCCTCATTAACTCCCACCTCCTTTGTCAAATTAATTTATTTTTTCAAAGATTTGAGTAGCCAGGAGCTTTTTTATTACAAAGTTGTTTTTTTGTAATTATATAAATTGTTTCAATTAAGCTTACCTCATTTCTTTAAGGTACATACCACATGACTGCACATTCACAGGCAGCCACCTTGTCATTGCACCTTTCCAGCTGCTTCTTCTCAGCAATTTCAAGATAAGCTGACTTGAAGAAAGACATGGTGAGGCAAAAACAAATATGTTTATGTTTCCTTGGTAATGCTGATTTGTCTCATGTACTTCTTCAGTTATTTAATTCTTATGAATCTGTATCAGAGAACAAAATTAGCTGGAATAAATATACCCTTAAATCATTCCTGCCAGTATAGTTTCCTCATTATCCTTTATTCCCTATAGAAAATATTTTAAGTATTTCAGCACTGATACGACTAATTGTGTAAAGGCCACAATTACTGTAGTGCCGTTAAAAATAAAATCTTTTTTCTTTCTGCCTCATCACTTCTTCTGCTATATTCCCACTCCCAACTGTCCATTATCAAAAGAAATGTTGCAACAAGCACAAACTGTTTTTAGCTCTATGTACCCTAACACCCTACCATCAAGTATCGGTCTGAAATTAGAACCCTTCTTAAGCACTTTATATACAATAGCAACCAAGACTGCGTTAACCATACCATTCTAATCTGTAGTGGCAGGGGGTTACTCTACCACAGGGGTGCCCAAGACGTTAATCGCGATCGACCAATAGATGGCAAAGGTAGTGCAGGTAGATCGCACTGCATTCAAAAAAAAATAATTTTTAAACGTTCGTCTATCATATATCCTCCCTATGGCATTTGCCACTTGATTGACATACAGGGCGGCCAGTCTGTTATCTCTTTTTTTCTAACACACTGGTCATCCCGCACGCACAATCAAACGCGCGAGCTACTGCAAAACTCTAAGTGATCTAGTTAGCCTTCCAATTTATATCGACTAAAGAAGGGATTTAAAAAAAAATTGTTTGGGGAGGGTATGAGCTGAATGTGGAACTGGATGAGGATTTTTTTTTCTCACAATGTCACACTCGAAGTGTGTTTGTCTGATCTGTCAATCTATCATTGCTACCAAGAAGGAAAATGTGGAAAGGCATTTTTGAACTGTTCATAAAAAACTACAAAAATGACTTCCTTGCGAAAATGATCTGAGAAAGAGAAAGGAGAGGGAACTAAAATCACAGTTAATCGGACAGCCGTCATTTTTTCACTCGGCTGAATTCAAAAAGCAAAAAGCAAAAGCAAAGGCAGACACAACGAAGCATCGTTCCGGATGAGTCACTCGATAATTAAGCATAAGAAGTCCTTCCAAGAGCTACCTCCTTGACTGCATTATTTGACTGTAATGACTGTACTGTACTGTAGTGACCATAAATGTATTGAATTGTTATTGTGTTAAAAAGGTTATTCAGTTATGCAAGGTACAACAACATATATCTTATGTATAAAGTATACTCAGTATATATATATATATATATATATATATATATATATATATATATATATATACTGTATATATATATATGTATATATATATACTAGCCAAATACCTGCGCCTCGCAGCGAGAAGTAGTGTGTTAAAGAAGTAATGAAAAAGAAAAGGAAATATTTTGAAAATAACGTAACATGATTGTCAATGTAATTGTTTTGTCACTGTTATGAGTGTTGAGTGTTGCTGTCATATATATATACTAACCAAATACCCGCGCTTCGCAGCGGAGAAGTAGTGTGTTAAAGAAGATATGAAAAAGAAAAGGAAACATTTTAAAAATAACGTAACATGATTGTGAATGTAATTGTTTTATCACTGTTATGAGTGTCGCTGTGATATATACTGTATATATAGCAAAATACCCGCGCTTCGCAGCGATGTCGTCCTTTAAAGAAGTTATGAAAAAGAAAAGGAAACATTTTAAAAATAATGTAACATGATTGACAAAGTAATTGTTTTGTGTATTTGGCGGCAGCGTCACAAAGTTGTTTTCGTCTAGCTGCATCAGAAAATGTACCATGACGTCGGACACGCCTCCTTTTTACTGTTTTCTCACAGCTTGGATTGCTGCTGTCATAATGGGTTTGAGTCTACATATATATATATATATATATATATATATATATATATATATATACATATATACATATATATACACATACATATCTTCATAGCTATATACATATATACATATCTATATACAGTACTTATCTACATATAGACATATATATATATATATACATACCTATCTACATCATATATATACACACACATACATACATACACACACACAAATTATATATATGTGTGTGTGTGTATGTATGTACTGTATGTATGTATGTGTGTGTGTGTGTGTATATATATACATATATACACATACATACAAACATACACACAGGTATATATATATATATGTATATATATGTATGTGTCTATATGTGTGTGTATAGCTTTGGTCACTGAGTGCAAGGGAAAAATAATAAAATATAGTCTATAAGTTATTAAACAGTAAAACATTAACGTTTTAAGAAGTACAGGTACATTGAGCACTACTGGAGTGGTTATGGTAAACTACATTTTAAAGACTGTGTAACACAACAGGTAAGTAGTACTAACAGCAGCTAAAATGTGTATGGATCATCTCTCGGTAGTTGATCCCTTTTGAAAGGCGCTACACAACGGCTGTGGTATAGAAATTACATTTTCTATGTGAACGACCAAATTTCTGCCTCTGGTAATGTGCCTTGCCAGCATTACCAGCAATTAAAGAAAATTAGTTTTGTGTCCTCTGCAGTGTTAAGAGAGAAAGGCTTTGGTTTGGGATAAAAGGAAAAAAGTTGTGAAGAAAGGAAAGTTGCCTTTTTCTTTTATATACTGTAGTATAGAGAGATGTGTTCGCTGACGTTATGATCGCCTTTTGGGGACAGTCGCGGTGGGTCTTGTGTAGACTGGTGAGACGTCCCGCCATTAATCGGCTGTGATGGCACTGTCAGTCCTCCACTCCTGTGCGTGTCTTCATAATCCGAGCTGACGACCTCATAATCGTATACGTGCAAAAGAAAGTGCGAATCGCCTTAATATTAGTTTGCCGCGGTGTAGAAAAGGGGTCCCGTGTTTGTACTTGTCTGGGGTATAGCTCAGGGGGAGGATGAAAAAAATTAAAAGTGCTCACTTTGACTTAAGGCAGAAGCGCAGTCAGCGTGTCACAGGCGGCACAGCTATGCGTGCGCTGGCTGCTCAACTTTGCTGGGCAGGAGACCCCAGTTTTGCAGACACGTTCATGATATCAAAAGTCTCAGCGCTCTTTGGAGGTCATTTATATATATATATATATATATATATAGCAAAATACCTGCGCCTCACAGCGGAGAAGTAGTGTGTTAAAGAAGTAATGATTGACATTGTCATGAGTGTTGCTGTCATATATATGCCTGCCTAAATAAGTCACCCTCGCTTCGCTCTTACTTTTTTACCGTTCATTTAATCATGGCTAGTGGCGGAAAAATTATAAAATGGAAGGAGGATTACACTGAGTATGGCTTTACCAAAACAATTATTGATGGTGAATCGATTATTCATAAAGCTTGAATTGGTGATCTGTTTTTCTGTGTTAACATCATATTTTTTCATACTTCTTCTCAAACCAAGGTGGTGCGAGGGTAAAATGAATAGGGATGCGCTGATCAAAGTAATCGGTGTACCAGGAAATCATGCATTGACAGAAGTTCCCCTTTGCTTGTAATGCAAAGTGTGATTAAATGCATTATTTTTTAACGTGTTATGGAGCACATGTATCGAAGCTTCTCAGCTGTGCTTGTGCTAAGAAAAGGAAAGATTTTAAAAATAACGTAACACGGTTGTCAATGTAACCTTTTGTAAGTAGTGCCTGGAGGATTCAGTGTGGAGAAACTCTAGAGACAGCGTGTGTATTAACTTGTGGATTTTTCTATGAGTATTTGGTGGCAGTGTGACGAAGTTGCTTCGAAAGATGGCGTTAGCCATGGAGCTCAGCTCAGAGCGAAATGAGGTAAATGGGAGGGGAGTTGACGTGACTCCCCCGCCTTAACTGTCAATCCCCCACAAACACAGTCTCTCGGAATTTGCATAAGCACAGCCCTTCACCTGCAATTTTAACTTAGTTACAAAGTGATCAAAACTCTCGTTTATGTCCTGCGTCCTCTCATTAAACATGTATCTCGAATTACCCGTGGACATGACAAACACCAGCGGCAGCCTGTCTATGAACTTAATTTAAACTTTAAGTTTACACCGTGCTTTGTTTCCGAAGTAGCAGCACTCATGAATATGGTTGTAAATGTCAGTCGCTCGCTACTTATTTTTTCGCTGCCTTCTCAATTATATAATGCATGTTTTCTTCAGCGCTTTTTGGAGCTCTTCCTGGTTTTCTACGTACTGCGTTGACAGTCAATTCACGTGATTACGTGGGAGGCGTGATGATGTCACACGAAACTCCGCCCCCACGGCCATCCAGCTCAACTCCATTAAAGTATATGGAGAAAAATAGCTTCCAGTTATGACCATTACGCGTAGAATTTCGAAATGAAACCTGCCCAACTTTTGTAAGTAAGCTGTAAGGAATGAGTCTGCCAAATTGCAGCCTTCTACCTACACGGGAACTTGGAGAATTAGTGATGAGTCAGTGAGTCAGTCAGTCAGTCAGTGAGTCAGTCAGTCAGTCAGTGAGGGCTTTGCCTTTTATTAGTATAGATATATATATATATATATATATATATATATATATATATATATATATATATATACACATACACACACATATAAACATACATATATATATATATATACATATATACACATACATCCACATACAGTATATATACATATATATATATCTACATATACACACATACATATACATACACACATACATACATATACACACAAATAGATTTATATATATACATACACACACGCACATATAAACATATATATACATATACATACATATCTACATATATACTGTAATAAATAAAGAGTCTTCAAAATAGAAAAAGGTTTGGGGTTTTATCCCCGTATATTGTCGTCCAGACAAAAATGAAGTGAATGATCCAAATATGACCTTTTCAGTACACAAATGAATGAAATGCTATAACAAAATGGCGTTTATATAGAGGATGGGATGATGGGAGGAAGTGGTTGGCAGGAAGTGACGTTTGGAGGCGGGACCACGGAACCAACGTCACCAGGAGCAGACTGAAGTAATCGAGTTGGAACCGGAAGTGACGTCATCAGATGGAAACCGGAAGTGATGTCATCGCGGCCATTTTGGATTTGTGAGTTTGTGACTGTTTTACTTGTCTTCCGGTTTTCTGTAGATAGAAAGAGAGTCAGGTAAGCACCACGTGATAAACCCTTGTCTCGCGAGATTTCACTCACCTTTAGGCTCTTTGACTGCCTCCAACTCGCACGTGTGTGACATGACCCCCCCCTCAGCCCAGACCCATCCGGTCGGGCGACCTGCACCGAGAGGTCGTGAACCCGGGAGAGAGCATCTGCGTTGGCCTGCAAGGAACCTCTACGATAAGTAACGCTAAAACGGTACGGTTGAAGATCCAAAAACCACCTAGTGACGCGAGGATTCGACTCCCGATGAAGGGACATCCACTGTAAAGCGGCATGGTCCGTCACCAGAGTAAACTCTCGCCCCAATAGGTAGTACCTCAATGATGTGATAGCCCACTTAATCGCCAAGGCCTCTCGCTCCACCGCAGCATACTTTGTCTCACGGTCCAGCAGTTTCCGGCTCAGATACATAACGGGGTGTTCAGCACCGTCGATACATTGACTCAACACGGCACCCAGTCCTGTGGCCGATGCATCGGTCTGGAGAACAAAAGGAAGAGAAAAGTCAGGAGATTTTAAAACAGGTGCTGACGTAAGGGCCAATTTTAAGTCACTAAATGCTTTATCTACTATATCATCCCATACCACTTTTATAGGTGCCCGCTTTTTGTCAAATTAGATAAGGGCTAAGCAATTTCTGAGAAATGTGGCACAAAGCGGCGATAGTAACCAGCTAAACCCCAAAATGCTTGTACTTGCCGCTTATTAATCGGACGGGCCAATTTATGATGGCATCAATTTTAAGACATTGTGGCTTCACGACACCTCCCCCCACCAGATAGCCCAAATATTTGGCTTCTCTCAACCCAAAGAAACATTTCTTTGGATTAATACGAAGCCCGGCTGCTGCTAGTGTGGAAAGTACCATTTTCCCCTGCCATACATGATCCTTCCATGTGCTGGAATAGATGACGACGTCATCTAGGTAGGCGGCACAATAGGAATTGTGGGGCCGTAGCAGTGTGTCTACCAGACGTTGGAAAGTAGCTGGCGCCCCGTGCAAACCAAATGGAAGGACTCTGTACTGCCAATGTCCACTGGGAGTGCTAAATGCGGTTTTTTTCTTTAGCAGAATCCGCTAAGGGAATTTGCCAATACCCTTTTTGTCATGTCAAGGGTAGTTAGGAATTGAGCGCCTCCTAGCCGATCAAGCAGGTCATCCACTCGTGGCATTGGATAAGCATCAAACTTAGAGACCTGATTGAGTCGTCGGAAGTCATTACAAAACCTCCAAGACCCATCGGGTTTAGAAACTAAGACAATTGGACTAGACCAAGGGCTATAGCTTTCCTCGATAACCCCTAAATCCAGCATTCGTCTAATTTCCAACTCTACTTCCGCTTTCTTTGCCTCCGGGAGTCTGTAAGGTCTCTCCCTGACAATCACTCCAGGGTCCGTAATAATATCATGCGCAATCAATGCAGTACGTCCAGGTAATTCATCTACCACCTTAGGTACAGACAAGATAGCCTTTTCGAGATCTTGTCTTTGTTCTGATGTTAAGTTGCAACCAAAATTAAGTTTGGCACAGGACATAAAAGTGAACTAGGCTGTCCGGAGGAGGGGTCGGGTTCCCTGTCCTTCCACGGTTTCAGCAAGTTAATATGATATATTCTTTCACTCGGTCGACGATTTGGTTGTTTAACTAAATAGTCGACGAGACCTTTTCTTTCTTTAATTTCATAAGGTCCTTGCCAATGGGCTAACAATTTATAATGGGATGTTGGGACTAATACCATAACACGATCACCCGGGACAAATTCCCGAATGGTGGTGTTTCTATTATAGTAACGTGACTGCGCTGCTTGCGCTTTTTCTAAATTCTCTTTTAGGATAGGCCTAATTTTCTCTAGTCTATCGCGTAATTGCGCGATATATTCAAGAATATTTGAGGTAGGGAGTACCTCCTCCTCCCAACCCTCTTTTAGCATGTCCAAAATCCCCCTGGGTTGTCTTCCGTATAATAATTCAAAAGGAGAAAACCCTGTTGAGGTTTGTGGCACCTCCCGGTAGGCAAACAAAACGAGAGGAAGCAACTGATCCCAGTTTCTCCCGTCCTCGTTAACTACCTTGCGCAACATCTGTTTTAACGTCTGGTTAAAACGTTCAACCAATCCATCAGTTTGAGGATGATAAACCGATGTTTTTAGATGTTTTATCTTGAGTAATTTGGCCACTTCCCTGAACGTTTCTGAAGTGAAAGGAGTCCCTTGATCTGTTAAGACTTCTTTGGGGATCCCAACACGCGCGAATATCCCTACTAATTCCCGTGCGATATTTTTGTATTAGCTGAGCGCGGAACAGCTCTGGAAAGCGAGTGGCATAATCTACTAAAACTAAAATATATTTAAATCCTTTTAACGAGGGTTGTAAAGGACCAACGAGATCGATACCTACTCGTTCAAACGGGACATCAATGAGGGGAAGGGGAATAAGAGGAGCTTTAGTCCTTCTAGGTATCTGGCGAATTGACACTCGGACATGAAGCGCAAAATCGCCTGACCTCCTCATTAATTCCCGGCCAAAAAAATCTGAGTTTTATTCTCTCTAAAGTCTTATCGGAGCCGAGATGGGCTCCTAGAAGGTGGGCGTGTGCTAATTCACATACTTTTCGCCGAAACGTACGTGGAATTAACAACAAAGCCCGCACTTCACCCTCGTGTTCTGCCACTCGATATAATAATTCATTTTAATTACAAAGAACGCATCGGTGGCATGGGATCTAGGTTTGTATAACCGTCAGTAGATACTATTGCATTTCTAGCATTTTTTAATGAATCATCATTCCATTGTTCTTTTTGAATGATGACGGGTTAATCTAAATTGTGCCGTTAAATTTTGAATAGGATCTTGTTCTAATTCAATGGGAGGAGCTATTGCCTCTACGTCTTCTGCGTCGACTGTAGCAGCTCCCGCAGAGGACGATGGGACATCAAAACTTTCGCACTGGGTACCCGTATGGATCCGTGCTACTGAGGGACACGGCGTGGAGGCAGTCGGAGCAGTATTCTCCATTACTAAGCCCAAATTCTTATTAGATGCAGTTACGTTTTTACCGCTGTTAATTTTATTCCAATCTCTTCCTAATATGACTGGAAAAGGGGGATCGGGCAATACTGCCATAGCCATAGATATTATTTTATATTCTACGGATATGACACACCTGGCGGTTTTGTAATATTTAATATCCCCATGTATACACTTTAGACTAGATTTCTCCTTAGTCCACTGTTGCGGTAATACGTAACGGGTAGCAACAATGGAAATGTTACTCCCGGAATCAAACATTGCCCTTACCTTTCTGCCATTTATAATAACTGCACCTGTATATGGAAGAGACAGAGGGTTATTCACTGTGGCACAGTACCTTTCTCCCCTTACTATCGAGCAATCCATCGGCTCGTAGGCACAGCTCGGGGACAGATGTCCGATCTCCCCGCACTTGAAACAGCGAGGGGGGCCGGCTGGTCTGTCCCTTCTACGAACGGCAGGTTCGGGAGTTTGTCGGGGGGGCTCAGGGACTGCCCCACGTATCTGTTGGGTTCGGCGAGAAGTCCGTTCCGACCGCCCCGATTTACTGGCCGCCCAATGACGCTCCGTTATCTGAATCAGGGTGTCCATATCCTCGTACGTTGTTTTCTTATTTGGTGGGCGATGTGGTCAGGGAGGGCATGGACGAAGGTCTCACATGCAAGGAGCTCCGCTATTTTATGGGAGGAGTTAATGTCGGGCCGTAGCCAGCACACACCTTTCCCCAAGCTTCAAAGCCCTGCGTTCTTATCGGCCTTCGGGATCAAACTGCCACTCCCTCCACTCTCGCCTGTTGTTCGGATGAAACGCCGTAGCGCTTAAACACCTCAGTCTTCAGAGCGTCATAGTTGGCTGCCTGTTCCTCGGTTAAGTCGTAATAAGCCCTCTGCGCGTTCCTTCAAATAGGGAGCCAGTAGGTACGCCCACTCCGACCTCGCCAAGCATTCGCTTGCAGGTTCTTTCAAAGATCAAAAAATAGGACTCTATGTCATCACTTTCAGTTAAAGGTGTTAACTGGATTGGCTGTGACCGAGCCACCTCCGTCCGTGCACCAGCACAGGAACGAGCCTCGCTTCTGCCAACTGGGTTCGGGTCTCCCCCATCTGGATCTTCAGGGTTTGGAGATCTCCCATGATCGTATTCAGAACAGTATTCAGGTCTTGTTCCTCGCTCATGATGAACAATTGTATCCTGCCGACTACGCCAACTGTAATAAATAAAGAGTCTTCAAAATAGAAAAAGGTTTGGGGTTTTATCCCGTATATTGTCGTCCAGACAAAAATGAAGTGAATGATCCAAATATGACCTTTTCAGTACACAAATGAATGAAATGCTATAACAAAATGGCGTTTATATAGAGGATGGGATGATGGGAGGAAGTGGTTGGCAGGAAGTGACGTTTGGAGGCGGGACCACGGAACCAACGTCACCAGGAGCAGACTGAAGTAATCGAGTTGGAACCGAAGTGACGTCATCAGATGGAAACCGGAAGTGATGTCATCAGCGCGCCATTTTGGATTTGTGAGTTTGTGACTGTTTTACTTGTCTTCCGGTTTTCTGTAGATAGAAAGAGAGTCAGGTAAGCACCACGTGATAAACCCTTGTCTCGCGAGATTTCACTCACCTTTAGGCTCTTTGACTGCCTCCAACTCGCACGTGTGTGACAATACATACACACACACAAATACATACATACATACATACATACATACATACAGTACATATATATATATATATATATATATATATACTTTGGGGTGCGAGCAACTGTTGCTGGGGGTGCCAGAATCCATCAAGGGAGAAAAATGAAAAACATTTATCCATTCCTAAATAATTAAATGGGCAGGCTATTTCGTATCCGTGCAATACGCTGTTTGTTAAAACGGATGACTCCCGCTCTTACGTGCAAGTCTGCGTGGATATTATGAACTATCGTATGTGTTCAGGTTCTATTTAAATTTTAAATAGAAGGAATTTTTATTTAGTCGACAGAAATATCTTTGGTAGGAATGTAAGTTAAATGTAGGCATCATTGCATAAATTTTTCTTCACCATACAAATGTAAAGAGTAAATTCGCCTTACATTCCAACCAAAGATATTTGTGTCGACTAAATAGAACTTGAAAAGATATATTTTTCGAATGTGATCGCAATTCAGATCGAGTTGACGCTGACAGCATCAAGCCCGCATGCTATTGTGGTTTCGCCTGCGTGCCTCAATAAGTCACCCTCCCCTCGCTCTTACTTTTTTACCGTTCATCTAATGAATACACTGAGTATGGCTTTACCAAAACAATCATTGATGGTGAATAAAGTATCTATTATTCATAAAGCTTCAATTGGTGATCTGTCTTTCTGCGTTAACCGCATATTTTTTCATACGTCTCAAACCAAGGGGATGCAAGGGTAAAATGAATTGGGAAGCGCGCGTACATACTCAGTGCACCCTCTCTCGGGAATCAAACCTCGGTCGTCAGCAGCGAAGCCTCTATCATTGCGCCACGGCGTGTGGTTTGTCTATTTGAGAGTATGTAGATCGGGATATATATATACTGTCACAAAACGAGTCAAAGACAGAAAAAGGTTTGGGCAGCCACCCATGTAATTTGGTATCCTGGCTGCAACTTCGTTTTCTTTCAAATACCAGCACTGAAGTGCTTACAACAGAGTCCAAAACAAGACTGACACAGAAGGGAAAAGGGAAGGCTTTTAAAGGGGGAGACAGGAAGTGAGGTCATAAGGGTCGGACACGTGTTCATTGTTCATTGGTTTAGTCCCGGATGTGACATCAGGGGGGCCGGAGCTGGCAAGGTCTGTCTCCATTGGCTCGGTCCCAGAAGTGACGTCCAGAGAGACAGGTGGAACCTCCCGGTTAGGTCTACAGGAAGTGAGAAAGAGAGTTAGTGCGCTCTGCCACATCCCGGCATGGCTCAGAACTGCCTTCACTCGAGCCCTTTAGCTGCCTCCCATGCGCGCGTGTGTGACAATACATATATATATATATATATATATATATATATACCCGCAGTTCGCAGCGGAGAAGTAGTGTGTTAAAGAAGTTATGAAAAAGAAAAAGGAACATTTTAAAAATAACATAACATGATTGTCAATATACAGTAATTGTTTTATGAGTGTTGCTGTCATCAAGGATTTGATTATCATTATTTCTTTCAATCAGGTTCGTATTTGTAGGATGTGTTGTGTTCAAGTTACATTCCGTGTTTGTCAATCGTTGATAACAGGTTTCTTTCATCGATTTGTTTCTTACTGAATCAATAAACAGCTCGTCTTCCTCTTTATCTGAGACGTGACACAATGCATGCACTGTTTTTTTTTTACAGTCTTCCTTTAGCGGGACATTGACTTTTTCCACCGTGTGCTTTGTTTCTACAGTAGCTGCACTTATGAATATGTTTGTATGTATCAGACGCTTCATATTTTTTTGCTGCCTTCTCAATTGTGTAATTCGGTTTTTGTTCAGCACTCTTTGGAACTGTTGCTTTTTGTCTGTGCACTGCGCAGTTCACGTGAGCCGCCGTGTACATGCATCGAAGTTTCCCAGCTGTGCTGGTGCCATCTCGTGCGATGTCCACGGCTGTCTTTAATGTTAGCTAAGACCTGGCACTTAAAAGTTTCTCTCGCAGTTTCGCTGAGTTTGTGCCAAACACCACCCTGACCATCTCATTTTTCTCTGCATAAGCACATTCCTTCACCCGTGAATATTTAGCGGCAGTGTTTCTATTGGATTGGCACTGACCTGACTTTGCTATTTTTCTTATTTCAAAACTGTTTTTACAGTATACGGGGTCAGAAACCCCAAACCTTTATAGTTGTTTTGTCTTTCTTTTACAGTGGCGTAGTCGGCAGGAGAGTCAAGCGTCCGAAAATGTCAGAAGGACAGGACCTGAATAGCGTGCTGCAAGGAATGGCTGCCCAGATCCAGTCCCTCCAACTCGAGCAGGCCGCCACAAAGCGGGAATTAGAGGAGTCCAAAGCAAGATTGGCAACGGCAGAGACGGTAAGACCGGATCCACCCCGGCCTCCACCTCCTCTGATTGTTCCACTTACCAACGCGGATGACATCGAGCCGTATCTGGGCATCTTTGAAAGGATGGCCACCCAAAACCAATGGCAGCAGACCGAGTGGGTGTCCATATTAGCTCTGTACTTGAAGGGTGCCGCGCAGCAAGTCTATTATGACCTCCCCGAGGAGGAAGCCGCGAATTATGACCTCCTTAAAGCGGAGATCCTCGGACCAGCAGGCAAGTGAGTGGCGAACTTGGCAATTTGACCCCGATCGCCCGGCCAGAGCTCAAGCCTTCGAATTCTGGGGCAAGATGGGACGCTGGCTACAGCCAGAAGGTCCCCAGGCTCGTAAGGTGGTCGAACAAATGGTATGTGAGGGGCTAGTTAATGCCATGCCTAATTATCTCGCCCAGCAGGTCCGCAGACACCCCTTTACAGATATGAAAGGACTCCTGGACATCCTGGAGCGTCAGCTTGCGGTGCACTGAACTGGGGGGTCAGAAAGGTCAGCTCGCAGGGCCCAACAGGGAAGAGCCGCTACCCCCGAGCCCACTCATCGCGCTGCGGAAGCGCCTGTAAGGCCCAAAAAAAAAACAGCCTCACCGCGCTGTTTCAAGTGCGGTGAGGTTGGACATCTTCTACCAGCCTGCCCATTAAATGTGGAACCGATGGACTGCAGTTGGGCCACTACTGAGAGGTACTCTACTCTGTCTCATCCCCTGGCAATCCCGAATACGGGAGTGGTATTGGTGAACGGGCACTTGGTAGTGGCTGTATTCGATTCCGGCAGCAACATAACCATTGTGGCTCGCCGTTATATTCTACCGCGACAGTGGCTACCCCAGCATTTGCAGGTCACTTGTGTACATGGAAAGACCAGATCATATCGCTCGACGAAGTGTTTCATTTCCTGGGAAGGGGACTTAAGCTGATTGTCGGTTGCTGTGTTACCCGAGCCCCCTTTTCCAGTGATTTTGGGACACGACTGGTCACACAATAATAGCGGTAGAGTTACAACCACTCCTGTAGCCTCGTTGGGTCTCGTGATGGATGGGCGGGGCACCCTCCCCGCGGCCCCCACACCGTGCACTCAGGCAAACTCTGATGACGTAGATAACCAAGGGGGAAATTCTCAGGTGACAGACCTAAACCCGGAAATATCCACCGGGGAGGGCACAAGCTGAGAAGCCATGATTTCCCCGGAACAACAAGACCCTTTAGACAGCATGGACCACCAATTTAGGTCTACACCTGCGTCATTTAAAAGGGAGCAGTGGAATGACGACTCCCTGTAGTTTGCCCGGAATGCTATCGTCTCCGTGGACAGCCGCTCGGCTGATAGTTCCATATCAAGGGAGCCCTACTTTGTGTTAGAAAATGATCTGTTGTAGCGAGTCGCGACACATGAGGGAGAAGTACGGAAGTTGTTGCTAGTACTGCGTACCTTCCGGCAGGAGGTTTGCGAACTAGCTCACGCCCACCTCCTAGGCGCCCACTTAGGGGCCGGAAAAACTTTGGAGAGGATAAAACTCCGTTTTTATTGGCCTGGAATTAATGAGGAGGTCCGGCGTTTCTGTCAGTCCTGCCCGGAATGCCAGACACGTCAGATACCCAGAAGGGACCATGCTCCTCTTGCTTCAATTTCCCCTAATAGATATTTCCTTTGAGAGGATAGGGGTAGACATCGTAGGACCCCTGGAGCCCTCAAACCATGGCCATAAATATATATTGGTCATGGTTGATTACGTGACTCGATACCCGGAGGCGGTTCCATTGCGCTCTGCTAATACAAAAAGCATCGCACGGGAGTTAGTCATCCTATTTTCTATGGTGGGAATACCCAAAGAAGTCATCACGGATCAGGGTACACCCTTCACCTCGGATACATTCAGGGAGGTTGCCAGGTTATTTCAAATTAAGCATCTGAAAACATCGGTCCGCAAACTGACGGACTGGTGGAGCGTTTCAATCAGACCCTCAAACAGATGCTGCGCAAGGTAGTCAGTGCGGATGGTAGGAACTGGGATCAGCTCTTGCCTCTTGTGCTTTTTGCTTACCGGGAAGTACCTCAAGCCTCCACGGGTTTCTCCCCGTTTGAACTATTACATGGACGCCAGCCCCGGGGACTATTGGATATAGTAAAAGAAGGATGGGAAGCCAAGGCTCTTCCCTCCCCTAATGTATTAAAATATGTAGCGCAACTGCGCGACAGGCTAAACAAAATCAGACCTCAACTAAAAGAGCACATGACTTGTGCGCAAGCAGTGCAGGCGCAGTGTTATAATCGTAACTCAACTCTCAGGGAATTTCAGCCCGGAGATCGAGTAATGGTGCTCGTTCCCACCTCCCACTCTAAACTATTGGCACACTGGCAAGGACCCTACGAGATTAAGGAAATCATCGGCCGAGTGAGAGGATATACCATGTTTATCTTTTAAAACCTTGGAGAGAAAGGGAGCCGTCTCCTGACTCCGGTAGGACCCTCTCCCTTTTCGCTTGCACACCTGCCCTTAATCGAGGACCTGACCTAACGCTTCTTCAACGACAGGAACTAACACAAACGATCCTATCCGTCCCCAAAGTGGTGAGCGAGACACCAGGCCGTACTGCGCTGATTGAACACGACATTGTCACCGAACCCAGAGTGGTAGTCAGGGAGAGACCCTATCGCCTCCCGGAAGCAAAATGTGCTGAGGTTGAACTCGAAGTCCAACGGATGTTGGACTTGGACATCATAGAGGAAAGCCACAGTCCCTGGTCTAGTCCTATCATCCTCGTTTCTAAGCCAGATGGCTCTTGGAGATTCTGTAACAACTTTCAACGTCTTAACCAGGTCTCCAAATTCGATGCCTACCCGATGCCCAGGGTAGATGATCTCATTGAGAGATTGGGCACGGCTCGATATTTGACTATCCTTGACATGACTAAAGGGTACTGGCAAATTCCCCTAACGGCATCCGCCAAAGAGAAAACTGCCTTTAGTACCCCTAGTGGGCATTGGCAATATAAGGTCCTCCCATTCAGGCTGCACGGGGCACCAGCGACCTTCCAACATCTGGTAGACAGAGTGCTAAAGCCCCACCAGTCCTATTGTGCCGCCTACCTGGATGACGTTGTCATCTATTCCGGCACCTGGAAGGACCATATATTGCAGGTATTTGCTGTCCTCACGACGCTAGCGAAGGCCGGCCTCCGCATCAACCCCCGCAAATGCTTTTTTCGGCTTAACGGAAGCCAAGTATTTAGGCTACCTAGTAGGGCGGGGACAGGTAAAGCCGCAATGCTCCAAAGTAAAAGACATCCTGGAATGGCCCCGTCTGAGTACCAACAGACAGGTGCAGGCTTTCTTGGGGTTAGCGGGATACTACCACCGTCGTGTCACGTTTGTGCGAATAGGGGGCCGTGTACGGACCAGAAACGATATTGTGAGTTTGTATGCCAGAAGAGTGTGACGGGGTACTAACTTTCCTCTCTTTGTTTTCGCAGAAAAAAAGATGCACCGCCACCATGAAGCGGTCAGAATCAGCCTCCACACTACTACTTCCGCCCTTCCTCTGTCAGTCCCTGATGACGTCACCAATCCCACTAACCACCTCGGCTCCTACCCAGCATTCACCTCCACTTCCGTCCCGCCATAAATATTTCCGCTCAGCCATCTTTGAGCGGTCAACTGTATAACACGGATGTATACTGACCTGACTTTGCTATTTTTCATATTTCAAAACTGTTTTTACAGTATACGGGGCCGGAAACCCCAAACCTTTATAGTTGTTTTGTCTTTCTTTTACAATATATACAGTGCATCCGGAAAGTATTCACAGCGCATCACTTTTTCCACATTTTGTTATATTACAGCCTTATTCCAAAATGGATTAAATTCATTTTTTCCTCAGAGAAACACACAACACCCCATAATGACAACGTAAAAAATGTTTACTTGAGATTTTTGCAAATTTATTAAAAATAAAAAAATTGAGAAAGCACATGTACATAAGTATTCACAGCCTTTGCCATGAAGCTCAAAATTGAGCTCAGGTGCATCCTGTTTCCCCTGATCATCCTTGAGATGTTTCTGCAGCTTAATTGGAGTCCACCTGTGGTAAATTCAGTTGATTGGATATGATTTGGAAAGGCACACACCTGTCTATATAAAGGTCCCACAGTTGACAGTTCATGTCAGAGCACAAACCAAGCATGAAGTCAAAGGAATTGTCTGTAGACCTCAGAGACAGGATTGTCTCGAGGCACAAATCTGGGGAAGGTTACAGAAAAATGTCTGCTGCTTTGAAGGTCCCAATGAGCACAAAGCTTGTGGCATCATATTCAAAAAGACTTCAGGCTGTAATTGCTGCCAAAGGTGCATCGACAAAGTGTTGAGCAAAGGCTGTGAATACTTATGTACATGTGATTTCTCAGTTTTTTATTTTTAATAAATTTGCAAAAACCTCAAGTAAACTTTTTTCACGTTGTCATTATGGGGTGTTGTGTGTAGAATTCTAAAGAAAAAAATGAATTTAATCCATTTTGGAATAAGGCTGTAACATAACAAAATGTGGAAAAAGTGATGCACTGTGAATACTTTCCGGATGCACTGTATATATATATACTAGCAGAATACCGCTTCGCAGCGGAGAAGTAGTGTGTTAAAGAAGGTAACAAAAGAAAAGGAAAAATTTTAAAAAATAACGTAACATGATTGTTAATGTAATTGTTTTGTCATTGATATGAGTGTTGTTCTCGTATCTATCTATATATATATATATATGTATATATATATGTATCTATATATATATATGTTGTTCTTATATCTATCTATATATATATATCTCTATCTATCTATATATATATACCCGCGCTTGGCAGCGGAGAAGTAGTGTGTTAAAGAAGAAAAGAGAAAGAAAAGGAAACATTTTGAAAATAACGTAACATGATTGTCAATGTAATTGTTTTGTCACTGTTATGAGTGTCGCTGTGATATATATATATATAGCAAAATACCAGCTTCACAGCATGTCATGTGTTAAAGAAGTTATGAAAAGAAAAGGAAACATTTTAAAAATAATGTAACATGATTGTCAAAGTAATTGTTTTGTGTATTTGGCGCAGCGCCACGGTTGTTTTCGCAGCTGCATCAGAAAATGTAAATACCACGCCTGACACGCCTCCTTTTTACTGTTTTC
The DNA here is from genome assembly GCF_016835505.1 of Polypterus senegalus. NCBI lineage: Eukaryota > Metazoa > Chordata > Cladistia > Polypteriformes > Polypteridae > Polypterus > Polypterus senegalus. Next base: position 48,250,619 of record NC_053157.1, read on the forward strand.
TCACAGCTTGGATTGCTGCTGTCATATATATACACACACACACACACATATATATACACATACATACATACATACATATATATATATATATATAGACACATATATATATATATATAGACATATATATATATAGACATATATATATAGATATATATATATATATAGATATATATATACATATCTTCATATCTACATGTCTATATACATATCTACATATACACATATATATATAAATACATACATACCTATCTACATCATATATTCACACACATACATACATACACACACACAAATTATATGGCAAAGGCTGTGAATACTTATGTACATGTGCTTTCTCAATTTTTTTATTTTTAATAAATTTGCAAAAATCTCAAGTAAACATTTTTCACGTTGTCATTATGGGGTGTTGTGTGTTGTGGTTCTCCTCCTTGAACCGTCACCTTATCGTGGTGGAGGGGTTTGCGTGTCCCAATGATCCTAGGAGCTATGTTGTCCGGGGCTTTATGCCCCTGGTAGGGCCACCCAAGGCAAACTGGTCCTAGGTGAGGGATGAGACAAAGAGCAGTTCAACAAACCTCCAATGATGAGTGAAACCTTTGGACGACGTTTTCCCTTGCCCGGACGCGGGTCACCGGGGCCCCCCTCTGGAGCCAGGCCTGGAGGTGGGGCTCGATTGCGAGCACCTGGTGGCCGGGCCTGCACCCATGGGGCTCGGCCGGGCACAGCCCGAACAGGTAACGTGGGTCCTTCTCCCCATGGGCTCACCACTATGGGAGGGGCCAAGGAGGTTGGGTGCAGTGTGAGTTGGGTGGTGGCGGGCGGGACCTTGGCGGTCTGATCCTCGGCTACAGAAACTGGCTCTTGGGACGTGGAATGTCACCTCTCTGAAGGGGAAGGAGCCTGAGCTAGTGCGCGTGGTCGAGAGGTTCCGGCTAGATATAGTCGGACTCACCTCAACGCACAGCTTGGACTCTGGAACCAATCTTCTTGAGAGGGGCTGGACTCTCTACCACTCTGGAGTTGCCCCCGGTGAGAGGCGCCGAGCAGGTGTGGGCATACTTATTGCCCCCATCTGAGCCTGTGCATTGGGGTTTACCCCAGTGGACGAGAGGGTGGCCTCCCTCCGCCTTTGGGTGGGGGAAGGGTCCTGACTGTTGTTTGTGCGTATGCGAACAGCAGTTTGGAGTATCCACCCTTTTTGGAGTCTCTGGAGGGGTTGCTAAAGGGCATACCTTCTGGGGATTCCCTCGTTTTGCTGGGAGACTTCAATGCTCACGTGGGCAATGACAGTGAGACCTGGAAGGGCGTGATTGGGAGGAATGGCCCCCCCGATCTGAACCCGAGCGGTGTTTTGTTATTGGACTTCTGTGCTCGTCATGGATTGTCCATAACGAACACCATGTTCAAGCATAAGGGTGTTCATATGTGCACTTGGCACCAGGACACCCTAGGCCTCAGGTCGATGATCGACTTTGTGGTGGTGTCGTCGGACTTGCGGCCATATGTCTTGGACACTCGGGTGAAGACAGGGGCGGAGCTGTCAACTGATCACCACCTGGTGGTGAGTTGGCTTCGATGGTGGGGGAAGATGCCGGTCAGACCTGGTAGGCCCAAACGTGTTGTGAGGGTCTGCTGGGAACGGCTGGCAGAGTCCCCTGTCAGAAGTAGCTTCAACTCCCACCTCCGCAGAACTTCAACCACGTCCCGAGGGAGGTGGGGACATTGAGTCGAATGGGCCATGTTCCGTGCCTCTATTGTTGAGGCGGCTGACCGGAGCTGTGGCCGCAAGGTGGTCGGTGCCTGTCGTGGCGGCAATCCCGAACCCGTTGGTGGACACCAGCGGTGAGGATGCCGTCAAGCTGAAGAAGGAGTCCTATAGGACTTTTTTGTCCTGTGGGTCTCTGGAGGCAGCTGATAGGTACCGGCAGGCCAAGCGAACGCTGCTTCGTTGTTGCTGAGGCAAAACTCAGGCATGGGAGGAGTTTGGAGAGGCCATGGAGAACGACTTTCGGACGGCCGAGGAGATTCTGGTCCACCGTCCGGCGTCTCAGGAGGGGAAGCAGTGCAGTGTCAACACCGTATATGGTGGGGATGGTGCGCTGCTGACCTCGACTTCGGGGCGTTATGGGTCGGTGGGAGGAGTACTTCGAAGACCTCCTCAATCCCACTAACATGCCTTCCAATGAGGAAGCAGAGCCTGGGGACTCTGAGGTGGGCTCTCCCATCTCTGGGACTGAAGTCACTGAGGTGGTCAAAAAACTCCTTGGTGGCAGGGCCCCCGGGGTGGATGAGATACGCCCGGAGTTCCTTAAGGCTCTGGATGTTGTAGGACTGTCTTGGTTGACACGTCTCTGCAACATCGCATGGACATCGGGGACAGTGCCTCTGGATTGGCAGACCGGGGTGGTGGTCCCCTCTTTAAAAGGGGACGGAGGGTGTGTTCCAACTATAGAGGGATCACACTCCTCAGCCTCCCTGGAAAAGTCTATTCGGGGGTTCTGGAGAGGAGGGTCCGTCAGATAGTCGAACCTCGGATTCAGGAGGAACAGTGTGGTTTTCGTCCTGGTCGCGGAACAGTGGACCAGCTCTTCACCCTTAGCAGAGTCCTGGAGGGTGCATGGGAGTTTGCCCGACCGGTCTACATGTGTTTTGTGGACTTGGAAAGGCATTCGACCATGTCCCTCGGGAATCCTGTGGGGGTGCTCGGGAGTATGGGGTACGGACCCCTGATAAGAGCTGTTCGGTCTCTGTACAACCGGTGTCAGAGCTTGGTCCGCATTGCCGCAGTAAGTCGAGCCCGTTTCCAGTGAGAGTTGGACTCCGCCAGGGCTGCCCTTTGTCACCGATTCTGTTCATAACTTTTATGGACAGAATTTCTAGGCGCAGCCAGGGTGTTGAAGGGGTCCGGTTTGGTGGACTCAGGATTGGGTCACTGCTTTTTGCAGATGATGTTGTCCTGTTTGCTTCATCAGGCCGTGATCTTCAGCTCTCTGGATCGGTTCGCAGCTGAGTGTGAAGCGGCTGGGATGAGAATCAGCACCTCCAAATCCGAGAGCATGGTCCTCAGCCGGAAAAGTGTGGAGTGCCCTCTCAGGGTTGGAGGAGAGATCCTGCCCCAAGTGGAGGAGTTCAAGTATCTCAAGTATACAAGCGGCTGAAATGAGTTTCCTCCGCAGGGTGTCTGGGCTTTCCCTTAAAGATAGGGTGAGAAGCTCAGTCATCCGGGAGGGGCTCAGAGTAGAGCCGCTGCTCCTCCGCATCGAGAGGAGTCAGATGAGGTGGCTCGGCATCTGATCAGGATGCCTCCTGGACGCCTCCCTGGTGAGGTGTTCCGGCACGCCCAACCAGGAGGAGGCCCCGGGGAAGACCCAGGACACGCTGGAGGGACTATGTCTCCCGGCTGGCCTGGGGACGCCTTGGGATTCTCCCGAAGAGCTGGAAGAAGTGGCCGGGAGAGGGAAGTCTGGGCCTCTCTGCTTAAGCTGCTACCCCCGCGACCCGACCTCGGATAAGCGGAAGAGAATGGATGGATGGATAACACGATTGTCAATGTGACCTTTTGTAAGTAGTGCCTGGAGGATTCAGTGTGTAGAAACTCTATAGAGACAGCGTGTGTATTAACTTGTGGATTTTTCTGTGAGTATTTGGTGGCAGTCTGAGGAATTTGCTTCGGAAGACAGCGTAGCATGAGCTCAGCTCAGAGCAAAATGAGGTGGGAGGGGAGATGATGACGTGACTCCCCCACCCGCCTTAACTGTCAATCCCCCACAAACACAGTCTCTCGGAATTTGCATAAGCACACCCCTTCACCTACAATTTTAACTTAGTTACAAAGTGATCAAAACTCGCTTATATCCCAAGGCCCTCTCATTAAACTTGTATCCCGCATTACCTGTGTGTATGTGAAACGCCAGCGGTAGCCTGTCTATGAACTTAATTTAAAGTTTAGGTTTACACCGTGCTTTCTTTCCGAGCTGGCAACACTCATGAATATGGTAGTATATGTCACTCGCTCACTTCTTATTGTTTCGCTGCCTTCTCAATTATATAATGCATGTTTTCTTAAGCGCTTTTTGGAGGTCTTCCTGGTTTTCTACGCACTGCGTTGACAGTCAGTTCACGTGATTACGTGGGACGCGTGATGATGTCACACAAAACTCCGCCCCCCCACGTCATTCCAGCTGAACTCCATTACAGTTAATGGAGAAAAATACCTTCCAGTTATGACCATTAGGCGTAGAATTTCGAAATGAAACCTGCCCAACTTTTGTAAGTAAGCTGTAAGGAATGAGCCTGCCAAATTTCAGCCTTCTACCTACACGGGAAGTTGGAGAATTAGTGATGAGTGAGTGAGTGAGTGAGTGAGTGAGTGAGTGAGTGAGTGAGTGAGTGAGGGCTTTGCGTTTTATTAATATAGATATATAGCATTTTTAATGTAGGTAGATCATTTCGATCTGGTCATTTTAAAAGTAGCTTGCAAGCCGAAAAAGTGTGGACACCCCTGCTCTACCAATCTACAGTTATTCCACTGGGCATACGTTCTCTGTCCTATATGGGACTAAACTCACCCCCTGCTTACCACACTTTAAGGGTTACTATTGAATGTGGACAGGTTGCCCCCATTACTTACCAGTCTTTACCTTTACTTTCTTAAAGATAAAGTCCCTTTATCCCAGTCTGGATGCTATTATCCCTATGCATTAAAGCCATATCACGGGGTAGAGGGGCTCATGAGCCCCAACCCCAGATGGCACTCCCACACTATAATTTTTAATATGAGATTTTCCAAATTGCTGGATGCTCCACCTTCAGTAAATCATGATATGAACAATCATGGGCATGTGCATGGGGATACATTCTAATCACTGAGATCCAGGTTCTCTACACTCTTCTCCTCCTTTAACTAATTCCTATTTTTCTGCTCACTTTATTTGCTTCTTCCCTTTCCCTCTTAAAATGCAATGCGTCCTCTAGGTCTTTATCTTTAAATTAAACAAAAATGGTCTTTCATCCTGTAACAGACTATCCTGGAGTACTAGTTTTAAAAATATCATACTGTCACCCAAAAACCCTAATCTTCAAAATACTCACTTCTGATTCATGCACATTAATGTATCTTACTCCCCATAAGCTGTCTTGTCTCTTTTGTTCTCTAAATGTTCCAGACCGGGTCCTCCCTGCGTGGAATTTGCATGTTTTCCCCGTGTCTGCGTGGGTTTCCTCCAGGTACTCCGGTTTCCTCCCACAGTCCAAAGACATGCAGGTTAGGTGCATTGGTGATTCTAAATTGTCTCTAGTGTGTGCACCCTGCGGTGGGTTGGCGCCCTGCCTGGGATTTGTTTCCTGCCTTGCGCTCTGTGTTGGCTGGGTTTGGCTCCAGCAGACCCCCGTGACCCTGTAGTTAGGATATAGCGGGTTGGATAATGGATGGATGGATGGATGGATGTTCCAGACACATTTCTCCATTCTAGTGGTGCCCATCTGTGTCTCCTTGTTTTATTTCCTGTTTCAATAAACATTTGATCACCAGAAAATAAAAGTGTTTTAGTTTCAAAGAGTATGAGCCAGGGCGGCACGGTGGCGCAGTGGTAGCGCTGCTGCCTCGCAATTAGGAGACTCGGGTTCGCTTCCCGGGTCCTCCCTGGCGTGGAGTTTGCATGTTCTCCCCGTGTCTGCGTGGGTTTCCTCCGGGCACTCCGGTTTCCTCCCACAATCCAAAGACATGCAGGTTAGGTGGATTGGCGATTCTAAATTGGCCCTAGTGTGTGCTTGGTGTGTGGGTGTGTTTGTGTGTGTCCTGCGGTGGGTTGGCACCCTGCCCAGGATTGGTTCCTGCCTTGTGCCCTGTGTTGGCTGGGATTGGCTCCAGCAGACCCCCGTGACCCTGTATTCGGATTCAGCGGGTTAGACAATGGATGGATGGAGTATGAGCCAAATGAAAAACAAACAGACAGAAGGCCATACACAATTAAAGCATACTTTATTTCCAAAAAACAAAATAGAAAGCACGAGAAACCAGAATACTGAAACATTACATCAGCAGGGAAGAAAAATGTTGTGTATTGGAATGGAACAAGGGAACACGTTGCTAGAGCAATGCCATCATCTGAGTTACTTACCCCTTTCATTCTAGCCCTTTTCATTATGGGACTGCTTTGTGATGACTGTGGCCTGGCAACAAACACAATCACAATTAGGAGGGGCCAGGGCAAATGCTGGGCAAACAGAAGGACAAATGGCTGAACCCCTGCTCAATCCTGACAAGTAATAAATTAAATAATTTCTATTCTTAAAATTCAGTATTACAATACCTGCAATCAAGTTTCACCCAACAATGAAAAAATACGACCAGGCAAATCAAAATGCAATAAGGGAAAGTATTTGGTACTCATTGGATAGAGGATTTAAAATTAGAAATGAACACACAATGAAAAAGCAAAGGAAATGGAAAAACTATCAGTGCCATCGTATATGTGTTTAATCAATAGAACCTATATTTGGCGTATTACAGCCAATCCTGTGATACTGTACTGTGCTGGATGGAATTCTCTTTGCTGTAATCTGTTACTTATGAACTCTCAAGCACATCTGTTTTGAAACAAAAATAATGTAGGCCTTATGAGTACTGTAATCAAATTCCAATTGCCAACTCTGTCCTGGTGCTACTGACCTTGCTTGGCGGTCAAGCAATTTACAGTACACAATATAATTTTCACAGCCACCAGCAGATCAAGCACATATGTTAAGAGTCCTTGTTTGCAGTGTATTTCTATTTTATTGATTAACTTAATATTAATGCAATTCAAATTTGGATACTTTAATGCATGGTTTCAGATAATATAATTTTTAAATAATATAGATCTTGAACTCTGATTAAATGTAAGTAATGCTGAAATTACATCTCATAGTAGTTTAGTATACAGACTATATAAAAAAACAAACTAAACATTATTCTTTTTGAAATATATAATATCAAACAACTTCAAGATTAAAGAACATAGAACCCATGTGTGTTTAACAAACCCTTATCTAATCGCGCCTATCTCAGTGATTAGCACTGATGCCGCATAGTTCATAAGTCATGGCTGTGAATTGTGTTATCAGTTTGAATGTTCTCTGTGTCTCCAAGCACTTATGTTCAGGTACATTCGTTTTCCATCCACATTATAAAGATATGCATGTTAGAGTAATTAGCAACCCCACCTCACTGAGTGAATGAGCCCTGCAATAGACTGGTACCCACTGCCAAGGTTGCTTCCCACCTTGTGCTCATATTATTAGGAAATCTTCAGCTGGATTAAACGGCTGGGTGGACCATTTCTTCATTCATTCATTCATTTACTTATTTGGATGACGCCTTTATCCAATGCGACTTACAACATTTATGATACAAGTGGTTACATTCAAATTCACAAATAAGATTTTTTAAGTTTTATTACACATCATTCTTGGTAGGAATAGAATAATTACTTAGTAACATAAAAACATAATGAAGTGGAAAAAAGATTGAAATTCAATGGCTTCTCACTATTATAGGGGTAAAGCATAAAACATAAATTACAATTAAGTCAGACATTACCTTTCATCCTTTTTCAGATATTAACAAACTTGTCTGCTAGTCTACATGCATTAAATTAAATCTGAAAGTAGCAATACTGTATGTTATTGCACAAATGGAAAATTAGTGTTAGAGGCATAAAATTGTCTTGTTTGGTTTCATGTGAAGGTTGAGCAAAATGTTTTTCTTACATTTTTATCTGATACCTAAAATGTACACATGAGCAGTACTCTTAGAAACTGAAATCTTTCATGAATTGCATATTGAAGCAAGATGACAAAGCATATGACTAAAATATGTATTTTCAGCATATAAATTATTGTATTATACTTTATTTGGCAGATGCATTTATCTAAGGTGGCTTACAAAAAAAATAAACACATGCAACATTTGAGTGATTAGAAAAGTTAACAGTTAATACAGAACTTTTTTTATTCTGCAGACATCTAACACAATGTTCTCAAGACTGTCAGTGCTGTTCACAACAGATCTGTGCAATTAACAGCCCTTGGGCCATAAACATCATGCAACACTACCTGCCATGCCAAACATGCTATGCACTTAGGGTTATTTATTTTGCAGGTCATATGGGTTCCCTAAAAATATTTTCTTTAATCTCAAAATTCACTGCTAAAAATACACATATAGTGTACCCCTCAAGAGAGACAGCATTCAAAAACACTCAAACTTTAGAGAAAAACAACTTCACTTTTAAAGGTGATTTAACTTATGAAACAAACAAGACATTAAGGCACAGGAAGGCAGCACATCAATAGGACAAAACTCCATGGAACAGCATGAACTCTGACAAGTTTCTCGTTTGTGGCTGAGGTCTTAGATGGAAAAAACTCAAAAACTAGATGACTGAAATTTGTACATGGGAGCACTCAAACGTAAACCACTATAACAGCCAGACAACCAATGAGCTGTAGGATATATTCACTGTTTTCCCCACAGCTCAAATAGCTGTTAACATTTCAAGTACAAGCAAAATTATTTTATATGCGTACCATACGCCGCATAATCAGGCCGGTTTTTTAACGATTTTTAAGCACAGGGAGGAAATTAACATTTGAAAAATCTGTAAGGTAATAAATCAGCAAGAAAAGCAACATTTTAACAATGCACGGAACGAACCAACACACAATCATCCGTGCGGTGCTCAGGCGCGGAGGGTGGAACAGGAGGAGAGGAGAAGGACGTCCACTCCGCTCCCTCCGTCATGCTAGTCTGCTGATTTCGTCCAGTATGCATTGCCTGCTCATGTGCCCACCTCCAACTCGTCACTCGAGTCGTTGTTGTCTTTGTACAGTCCAGATGCAGCTGTGACTCACGTAGAATTTTTATTGCGCTGTGCGGTTTTGGCTGCCTTTCTATATATAATCAACCAAGACACCCAACCACGGTAGTAGCGAGGTGGGTGTGTACAAAGTGCAGGAGCATCTAAGAAGACGCATGATTGTCGCGCATGCGAATTGCTGTATGTAGCGTGTACAGTTTGCTATGGTGCATGCGGTCGTGTGTCGTAACCGAAAACTCGGTTTTTAAAGACTGCTTACTTCATTGTGTTTTAACCTCAGTTGTAAAGGATTGTTTTAAGGATCCCATGGGATACGCCTCGCAAACCGTTTTACACGCTGCATATGGCGACTCACCTCCGTGAGAAACATGCCTCTATGAACAGTCAAGTGGCTTGGAGGTACATGAGGCCTCTATGACAGACGAATATAAATGACGCCGTTGTTTCTGTGTCGTCGCGTCCGAATTGGTGGGCGTGGCTCCTCCCTGCGTGCCCCATAGGTGTCTTACTTGTCGGCGGCTTAGTGAATCCATGCTTTCCATGGGTGTCTTGCCTTAGTGAATTATATATATAGGTTGATCATATTCATGAAACACTACACATAGCAACCAAACAACATAGTAGCTTTAACAAAATGAGGGTACTACTCACCAGTGTGTTATGACACAAGTGAACTCCCTAACTCCTGTGACACAGGCTGTGCTAGCCCCTTTCCAGCAGTTCTAACCCTACACAGATCAAGAGGTAACACCACAAAGAACACCACAAAGAAGCCTTGAAGGCCTGGTTCCGGGGATCACAGCAAGGCTTCTAGATGGACTAGCTGGTCATACTGTGTTTCCATTAATTTAAGGAGAGAAAGCTTCTTGAGATTTTCTAACTGAGCAACCTGAACAAGTCATCTTTTAACAAAACTTCATTTTTCTAATGAATCAGCAAAGAAAACAACAAGATACTGTTATCTCATATCAATCTCAAAATCAACTGGCTCAACCGTCTTTCAGGTTATTTTTAGAAAACATAACCAGTTTGTTCTTTTGTCTTTTAAGTAAAAACATTAAAGACATTGTAAATGGCACTTTCAGTTTGTTGCCTAAAATAGATGACTAGCGTCATTTTGTAAACCTTTAAAATCCCTCATACAATTCAGCGTAAAATGGGCTAATTCTCCTCAGTTTCTCTCATGCTCTCAGACATGTATATACCATACAAGAATTAAATAGTTATAATTTTTTCCTTTTTTTTACAGTATGACGTGCTAAAAATATAATTTTAATGTTAAAATCAAATTAAATTATTGCACAAGCACACTATATTTTGCAAATCAGGGATAAGGAAAGCAGAATTAAAATCTTTAGGAAAAGCTAATTTGTTTAAGTTCTCTGTGATATCTTTATTAATTTTGGGTTAGATTAATTCTTTTATGTTATTCTGCAGAAAATACAAATGAATAAAGCAGGCTCAGAAAGCCATTTTCTGAATTTTGACCAAATCCAACAACTAATCCCTCAGATAGCCTGAACATATTGGCATCCTTTCTAGTGCAAAAGTATCATTAAACAGTGGGACAATGCTTTTCCTTATACAAAAAACTACTTTATCTTTCTTAAATAGTTTAGAGAGCAATTGTAATGCACTTTATAATAGCAAATGCATTTTAACTATACTGCCAGTCAGCTGGAGTTTTCAAATTGTTTTGCCTGTGAATACATTTTCAGGTTTTATCCAAAGTTGACTCCCTATTTTTTCTTAATATATCTTGCATTCATTCATTTTATTTTTCACTACCAAATGCCCCCATCTACACTATAATGTTCTGGGTTGCACTCTATTGCAATTTTGACCTAATTTTTTTTCAATCTCCATTTAAGTCTTAATAATAAGTAAAGTTATGTTTACCTATTATTACCTTAGGTGTGATTTTAAGGGGGTTCCAAGAAAGAAAGAAAGAAACAAACAAACTTTGGCCGTGTTCCTCCAAGTCTGCTCCTTCACCAACACAGGTCTGTAGTAATGTATTGTGAGCCACATAAAAGTTTTTGAGTTCTTCAGGTTTAAGTTTTTGATAAGCACGAGCCTAAAAACGTTTCACAAGCCAATTCCAAAAAACGGTAGCATAAATCAATCCAAGTCAAACATCACAAATACTCTTCTAAAGAGTGCTGATCCTAAAAAATTACCTCATATTAGCATATTAGCATATTTTTCCAGGATGATGACGAAGGATCTGCAGACACCTCTAGCACTGAGAGTGTTCATGAGACCACAGAACGAAAAATTTCTTAAGAAGAAAAGGGTACATGGGAGGTTAGCAAAAAAAAACTAATGCACTCTTTAAATAGAGTTGTTTAGTCTGTCAGAAGATTTAATATTTAAAAGGACAACGTGTGGATTCCACAGTGATTAGTGCTGGTGCTTAGAAACTACAGGAGAATGAGTTTCAATACTAGTCACATTGTTTAAACAATATTTTCGCTTTTCCATTGTCAGAATGAGGGATGGATTTTCAAAGACATAAAGGCTATTTTAATTGATGAAAATAAATTGGATTTGTTCAAAGCAACAAATGTACACCATGCCCAGAATTACATCCTGGTTTAAAAGCAATAAGCTACAGTATGATCTGGCTTTCTGTTCAGTGAAAGGATGAACCAAATTTGTGGAAAACCTCATTCTTTAGCAGTAACATTACACTTTGACCATGGTATATGCAGTTTGAAAAATATGACATTATTGTGACTGTACAATTGTTATACAAGATACACAACAGAAACAAATAAATATTTACAGTACAGTATTTTCAATTCTCCAGCTACATCCCTAAACTGTTTTTCTGACCAGTTATACAGACACTACAGTTTACTCCATGCAAACAATCAAAGGTTCTCCAAACAGAAGTGGAAATATGCACATTGTAAAGTATAGCCCGGCCACAGACAGACACGACACCAGTGTCTTAAACATACAGGTTTTATTTACACTCTTCAGTTCCCCGTGTCCCACAGCCCAGCACAGTCCCCAAAAAGCACTTAAAAGACCTCTGCACCGCTCCTTGTATCACCACTCCTCCCAGGCAAGCTCGTCTTATTCCTCCCAATTCTGGCTCCTGAGTAGTGGCTGCCGGCTCTTTTTGTAGCCCTCCTGGAAGTGCTCCAGGTGGTAATTGGCCTAATGAGGCTGCACTTCTGGGTGTGGCTGCATTCCAGCCCACAGAGGCTCGTTAAGCCATGCAGCTCCTCCAGGTGGTGGCCATGGAGCCCAACAGGTCTGAGTCCTGAAGTCCAACACCTGTGGCCCCGATGTAACCCAGGAGGGCTCCCACCAAGTGTTCCGGGGGACGTACTGAGGAGCCCCTGGCTGCTCCCCCGGAACATAAAATGAGATGGTCTATGTAAAAGTGCTATGAGTAAGTTACAAAAGTGTTATATAAATGGAATTATTTATTATTTTATTATTAAGAAATATGTATTTCCTCTTTTAAGAATAAAATCTGACCTTAAACACTAGCAAGATACCCAAATACTGTATAAAGATACAGAAATGCTGGGCCAAGTTACAGAGTAACTGTAGCCTTCCTAGGATAATCTGCATGTTTTTTTCCAACATACATTTTTAGGCATTCTGAAATAAGTTACTATGTGTATTACAAATAAGATTATTCACATTCAAAAATGCCTTTTAAATCTGGGCTGTGATGTAAGTTAGATTCATTTAAGAGTTCTGAAATAGCAATTCTGAAGTAACAGTAGGTACAACAGCTATAATGTACTGTATATCAGATATTCATTTATGTTCCAACAGAAAACAGATTATCTCTGTATTAAAGATATTAGTAACTTCTTCCCTCAAATTATTCCAAAGTTCTATTAAAATGTCTTTTTCAGAGCCAGCAGAAACTCATTGTACCATCATTTTGGGAAAACAGTGTGAAAGTATCCATACAGTGATATTTTAAAAATGAATTATGCACACTTTATTACTTTCTAAGCAGTATATCTTTTAGGATGCTGTTTACGTGTTTTTTCCAGATAAACCAAAAAAATCCATCTATCGAGAAGCACCACTCAACCACACTCTTTCTTAACTACATAATCCTCTCTCCTGCTGCACTTTCCTTAGGTCTCCTTAAATAAAAAGGATTATTGTTGAAGCAGCACACCAATCAACCAGCAAGTGTATGTGAACAGGAGCAGCATGGAGGGACCTGAAAGCAAATATCATCAGTCTATACATATCTAACTTACTTATGCATGTATAATAGGTGTTGCAAACCACGTCAAAGCCTGCTGCAGGAAAAACAATGTAATCTTACAACAACAGAAGTTTTGGGAGCTTTGTAAAATCTAAAAGAAATAGCAAGTCAATAATGCAAGCTTATATATAATCCAAGAGAATGTAAAACAGATGATGCAAGCAATTCTAGATACTTAGCAGCTTTACTATGGAAAGTATTTTAACATTAAAAAACTTTTAAGAATGTTTGAAAGCTGGCAAACCATCCAGGTGACCATGTGCAGGTAGATGTCCTCCATGGAAACTCCTCAAAAGAGGAAGATTCACCCTGGAAGAAAGAGAGCAACCTGGTATTCTAGTATGGAAAAGCAGAGAGCACTAATGGGCAGAAGACTCTATTATGTGGAGTGTAACAAGTGTAAAAATAGAGAGAGAGAGAGAGAGGCAGCCAGAGAAAAATGTAAAGAGACTCCTCCATGATACAGAAAGCCACCGGAAAAGGAAGCTAAGCCTTTGCTTTAAATGAAAGAGGGAAAGTGGACATGCTGGGCTAATAGGTGGCCTGAGCGCTCCAGGCCAGTCAAAGCAATAGACATGTCACATTTTGGAATAATGGGATTCTGCGGCCAAGGAGAAAGAATAAGCAGTGTGGAGGACTGATGATGGTGAAATTGGGCTTGTACACGTGATGTGATTATCAAAGATGGCTGTTATGAAAAGGCGATCACCACCATCCACCAAGCAACATCACTTCCATTAGCTCTTGAGTTTTCAAGTATGGGATCAGAAAGTGATGTAAAGGACATTGTAGACACATAAAAACAGTCTGATAAACTAATGCACATTTAATCAAAAAACAAACCTATATGACACAAACAGAAATGCCTTTAATCAGATTATGTGGTGTATGTTGCCAGGGGATGAATATGCAAAGCCTTCATATCTTGACACAAATGAAACAGATGAATTTATCACATGCACAATTTGAAGGTGGAATGTGTGGGAGTCGCACTTGTCATTTCTCCAGATACAGTATGCATTACTATCACTCGGTTATTCTTTACACAGCACACTTGTACATCATCCTTTTCACATAAAGACATGTTGTTGATGTTTGACAGCGCTTAAGCAGCTAGCAATTGTGTGAATGTTTTGTGCCATGTCTAAAATACAGCAAGCAGCACAACCAACAACAGAGAGAAATGGCCAACAATTTAGCTCCACCAATGCTCATACATGTATAAAAGGAGTCATGGAAGTATTATTGTATAGTAGAACTACAAACATTCCCATAATTAAATGGGCAGAAGCAGGTGTCACACATCCTCTGATTTCTAAAACATAATAAGTGCTTGAATTAATTGATGCAGATGAAAGTGAATACAGTAGTCTTTTTGAAAGAGTTACATTCTAAAAACAGCAGGAAAACATAGAAATGAATAAATAAATGAATAAATACAAACCAATACAAAAGCAGACCAGCTTTGTTGGACTCTTTACTAGACTATTAGTAATGTCTTTTTTACACAGTAAGTACAAGTGAGCTGTGATAAATGATTCATCCAAATACCATACTCTTTGTATTCTACAGACCAACAGCTTTTTGTTCCCATATGAAAAATGGAGTTCCCTCCTACACTACCCCCATTGTGAGATTTGTTGCTCCAATACAAAGAGACCAGGGCATTGATAAGGAGCAATAAACTATGAAACTTTTAATGATGGTGCTTAAATTATAACCTTATTTGTCACTAAAAATAATGTTTCATATATTTTTCATTTCTCAGTGCTGCAGTTTAAAAGGCATAAAGAGAAACTACAAAGAAATGAAATAACTTTGATGAGCTAAACAAACATGGTACCCTTATAAACTGCAAAATTGGTAAAAAAAAATGTATTAATGCCAGCATCTATTTTTCAATTGGACACAGAAAAACTTTTGATCTATAAGCTTGAAAGACACCAATGCCAGAAAGATGACAAAGAAACCACATCTTCAGACATAACAATGCTGTTTTCAGGTTGCCTGAGGACAGGCCAAGATTTTAATTACAATGCATTAGCAGGACATGTCCTGCCAGAGTAACACATCTGCCCAGAGATCGACTCAGTAGGAGCATATTGCACTACACCTCTTTATAATACTGTAATCTGCAACACGCTTCCAGTTTATGACAGCAGCTTGAATAAATATATTGTAGCATATGGAACAACTTGTTTTAGTTAAAAGGTCTGAAGCTTCCCTTTCAGCAACTGAATAAAATTGCTAAGATTGCTGGGTAGCCAGTTTAAGAATAATTCTTAACTCACAATACAGGTGTAAAAATCAATGTTGTTTCTCCCATAGAAAACATATTATATTATCTAGACCAGCAAAGTACACATATTTCATTTCACCATAAAACAGCAAAATAAAGTCTTTTCTTTATGATAAGAAATAAAGTACAGTACATCTGGCAATCATGGAGATGTCTATGAAATACCATTTATGTGTAATTATTACTACAGCTATATTATTTTGAACTCAAATTAGGCACATCTTTTGAAGAATTATATTCAGTAGCAACACATGCTTAGTGTTTTGTTGCTGAAATGTTTTTCATCAGCTACGTTTATCGAACAGATGATGGTATGCAGCAATCATATACTTTTTATTAAACATATTTCATAGCCTGTGATGAAAGAACTTTAAATTGTATTTTCTGCAGATTTGCCACTTGCCACATATCAAAGGTGTTCTACTGGATTCAGATCTGGTGACTGGGAAGACCACTGAACTCGTCATTTTCATGAAACCAGTTGGAAATGAGTTTTTGCTTTGCAATATGGTGCACATTGTGAACACAAAATGTAAGAAGCCATTACAAGATGGGAAAGTTGTATCCATGATGGGATGCACATGGACTGCAATAATAAAAATATCCTGTGGCATTCAAGTGATGATTGATTGGTATTAATGAGCTCACACTGTGGCAAGAGAACATTCCCCTTGCCACATACTATTACAACACTAACACCAGCCTGGACTGTTGAGACAAGGCAGGATGGATGAATGGACTCATGCTGTTGGCACAGAATTCTGATCCCATCGTCTGTGTGCCTCAGGAGAAATCGAGATTCATCAGACCAGGTTATGTTTTTCTAGACTTCAACTATCCAGTTTTGGTGAGCCTGTGCCCACTGAAGCCTCCAATTTATGATCTTGGCTGACAGAAATGAAACCTGCTGTTGTAGTCTATCCACTTCAAGGTTCAACATATTGTGCAAACTAAAATGCTTTTCTGCTCAACACAGTTGTTCAGAATTGTTAGCTGAGTTACTATGGCCGTTCTGGCTACTCAACCAGTCTAGCCATTTTCCCCAGACCTCAACAAGTTATTTCTTTTTGCAGAACTAGTGCTCACTGGATGTTTTTTGCTTTTTGCACCATTCTGAGTAAACTCCTGTTATGTGTGAAAATCCCAGGAGATCAGCAGTTACAGAAAATATGCAAACCAGCCTGACTGGCACCAACAATAACACCACAGTTGAAATTACAGTGTGAGTGTGGTATCACATATAATATGACATGTTTTAGATGTCAACTATCAAAATGATAGTGTTGTCATTTACCTACTTCTCTGAATTCTGCTGACAAAGAACAATTTGTATTTGGACATAAAACAACTCATTATAAATGCAAAGATTCATAATCTGATTCTGTATGTACAGTAAGTCAGAACTTGCAATGAAAATGCCTAAAAAATCTTTTTAAAAATCATATTGCCTTAATATTTGTTAATAAAATGACAATAAACCAACATTACTGTACATTAAATCATAAAACACAAATCATTTACACTAAAATAAACCATGGTTATGTATAGTATGATGACTTCTCGACTTGTTCTTGTTAGCTTGTTCCGTGATCCTAACCTCTCTCTCTCTCTCATTTCTCTCATTTCTCCTAGGGTCCGAAGTAGAAAATGGCCGACAGTGGGGTAACTCGCGTTGAAATCGTAATTGAGGAACTCCAAGCTCTTGATGAAAAGATTCAGAAACTCCTGTCCCGACGGAAATACCTGAGAAATCTGAAGGCCCGGCTGTTGGATAAACCGTCCTTGCCATCTGGAACCGGCGAAACATCAACCCCGCGTTGTGCCGACCTCACCCCCGCGTCTCGTAGGAGCGACGCCGCTGCTGACCTCGGTGGATTTCAGCTATGCAGGCGGGGGTTCAAGGCCAGAGCACCTCCATCGGCACAGGCGAGCATTTTATCTAAGAACCGGTTTGACCCTCTACGCGTCCCCATTTCGCCTTCAGCACCTGGTGATGTATTAGTGGTAGGTGATTCCATCGTTAGAAACCTTAATGTCGCATGCCCTAATGCAAAATCGTTTGTTTCTTGTTTTCCCGGTGCTCGTGTCCGAGATGTAATGAAGCGTCGCCAGCAGTCTACGAAAACACAAGGAGAGGGCAGTTGGATCAATCGTCTTGCATGCGGCGTAAGCGATATAAGGCACCGACAATCAGAAATCCTGAAGGCTGACTTCGCAGCTCTGATTAGAGACACGAAGGAGAGGACCCCATCGGCAAAGATCTTCGTTTCGGGTCCACTACCTCTCGTCAGACGATCCAACGAGTACTACAGTCGTCTGCTAGGGTTGAACAACTGGCTACAGGGTTTCTGCAAGAAGAAGGATGTCGGTTCATCAACAATTGGAATCTCTTTTGGAAAGGCGCGTCTCTTCAAGCGTGATGGCCTGCATCCGAACAGTTTCGGCGCCCGGGTCCTCTCCGAAAACATATCGAAGGTAATTCGTTTTCTTGACTATCTATCTCTGCTCTTAACCCCTTCCGAAATAATACTGCTGTGCCAGGACATGATGAATGTTTAATAGAGTCTTCCGTTAAAGTTCACACCATTAATACTGTAATAAGCAATCTCAATGCACGTAGAAAACCTAGGAAATACGGCATAAACTCCAATAATCTAATTAAAATCACTATTTTAGAGGAACAATGTATTAAAACTATAAAACAGATCACAGATTAAACAAAAATATACACAGAGCGCTAATAATAATAATTTAGTTCCTATTCCAAATAACAATAACGCACATAGTACTCATCTCTGCACCTCCGAAACATTAAATATGGCACTATTAAATGTCAGAGCTTTAACTAACAAAACGTTTTTTATCAACGATCTTATTAGTGATAAAAAATAGATCTTATTGCACTAAATGAAACATGGCTGAATTCAGATGCGCGTCAGTTTTAATCGAATCTGCCTCCGGATTACAGTTTTACTCATTCAAACCGCCAGGGAAAAGGGGCGGATTGGCTAACATTTACTCGAGCGATTAAAATGTAAAGATGTCAGTTTTGGTAAGTTCAAGTCCTTTGAGTATCTCGCCGTTGTTATTCATGGAGATTCTCAAGTTCTAGTACTATCCGTGTATAGACCTCCTAAATATAACGCGTTTTTTGAGGAATTCTCTGACTTAATGTCAATTTTAATTACTAACTATGACACACTCCTAATAGTTGGCGACTTTAATTTTCATATAGATAATCAGTGTGATCTAAAAGTAAAAGAATTTATGAACCTCCTGGATTCTTTTGATTTGAGACAACTCATAAATCAGCCTACACATAAAGCAGGTCATACATTAGACTTAGTGATTACTAAAGGACTGAAAGTTGATATAAAACAGATCATTGATATTGGTCTATCAGACCATTTTCTTCTACTTTTTAATATAGAAATAATGATAAAAAACACTCATGAGAAGCATATTGTTAAAAAACGCTTCTTTGATTCGGCAGCAGCTTTAAAACTTACAAACATTTTAAGCAATCAGTCCGTTTATAGTGCCAGCTATAATAGCGAGGACAATGTAAATAGTAAGGTGGAAAGATTTAATTCTAAAGTGAGAGCTGCTGTTGACATAGTTGCACCTGAAAAGACAGTGAAAAAATCTTCTAGCATTGTTATACCATGGAAGACCCAAAGAGTGTCTGATTTAAAGAGAACATGCCGTAGAGCTGAGCGTCAATGGAGGAAGACTAAACTTACTATCCACCACGAAATATTAAAAGTCAAAATAACAGAATACAATAACACTGTCCGTCTTGAGAGACGCTGCTATTTCTCTAATATTATAAATAACAATGCTAGTAATCCTAGAGTCTTATTTTCAACAATTGATCACCTACTAAACCCAGGTAGCTCAAAGGAATGCCTCCTAAGTGCTTCCAGTGAAACCTGTGAGGCTGTCGCTGTATTTTCAATCAAAAATTAATGATATTAGAAATAACATAGTATATCTCCCCAACACTAAGGATCCCCTAAACCCCAACATCCTGTTATAAACAAATTAAACTCTTTCACTAGGATAGATTTACCTGATTTACAAAAATAATATCTCAATTAAAACCCTCCACCTCGTCCTTGACCCGATACCAACAAGGTTTTTCAAAGAAGTATCAGGCGTGCTAATTGATAATGTTCTTGACATAGTAAATTCGTCACTAGATACTGGGGTCTTCCCAGACTGTCTTAAGACTGCTGTAGTTAAACCCCTACTTAAGAAACATAATCTTGACCCCTCAGCTCTTGAAAATTTTAGACCCATCTCTAACCTGCCTTCTTAAGTAAAGTTCTAGAGAAGGCAGTCATTATGCAGTTAAATGACCACCTAAATAAACATGCTATTCTTGATAAATTTCAGTCAGGTTTTAGAACAAATCACAGCACAGAAACTGCACTCGTTAAAGTAGTAAATGACTTGCGGGTAAATGCAGACAGAGGCCATTTATCTGTTCTCATCCTCTTAGATCTGAGTGCTGCATTTGACACCATTGATCACAACATTCTTAGAAATCGCCTTAGTCAATGGGTGGGCCTCTCTGGCAGTGTCTTAAATTGGTTTGAATCCTACCTGACAGGGAGAAAATATTTTGTTAGTTGTGGGAATTACAACTCGAAGACACATGATATCCAATATGGTGTTCCACAAGGCTCTATCCTGGGTCCGCTGTTATTCTCAATCTACATGCTTCCGTTAGGTCAGATTATCTCAGGGCACAACGTGAGCTACCACAGCTATGCTGATGACACACAGCTGTACTTATCAATAGCACCTGATGACCCGATTCTATTGATTCACTAACACAATGTCTGACTAGTATCTCAGAATGGATGAATAGTAATTTTCTCAAGTTAAATAAAGAGAAACTGAAATTTTAGTGATCAGCAATAATGGATACAATGAGGCTATTAGAAATAAACTGGATACATTAGGATTAAAAGTCAAGACGGAGGTAAAAAGCTTAGGGGTGATTGTTGACTGTAATCTGAATTTTAAATCACATATTAATCAGATCATTAGGACAGCATTTTTCACTTAAGAAACATAAGTAAAGTTAGACCTCTTATATCACTGAAAGATGCTGAGAAATTAGTTCACGCGTTTGTTTTCAGTCGACTAGATTACTGTAACGCACTCCTCTCAGGACTACCCAAAAAGATATAAATCGTTTGCAACTAGTGCAGAATGCAGCTGCTAGAATCCTAACTAGGAAAAGAAAATCAGAACACATTTCTCCAGTTTTGATGTCACTACACTGGTTACCTGTGTCATTCAGAATTGACTTTAAAATTCTGCTTATGGTTTATAAAGCCTTAAATAATCTCGCCCCATCTTATATATCGGAATGTCTGACACCTTATATTCCAAATCGTAACCTCAGATCCTCAAATGAGTGTCTCCTTAGAATTCCAAGAACAAAACTTAAAAGAAGTGGTGAGGCGGCCTTCTGCTGTTATGCACCTAAAATCTGGAATAGCCTGCCAATAGGAATTCGCCAGGCTGATACAGTAGAGCACTTTAAAACACTGCTGAAAACACATTACTTTAACATGGCCTTTTATAACTTCATTTTAATCGTAATTTAACTTAATCCTGATACTCTGTATGTTCAATTCATCATAACAACTATTCATGGTGGCTCTAAAATCGGTACTGACCCCTACTCTCTTTTCTGTTTCTTTTTCCGGTTTCTTTGTGGTGGTGGCCTGCGCCACCTCCACCTACTCAAAGCTTCATGATGCTCCAACAATGATGGACGGATTAAAAGGAAGAAGTCTACGTGACCATCATCATCATCAAGCCCTTCCGTGAGAACCCTAAATCCAAAGAGGACTGTTTCATTTATGTTAGGTAGAATGCCCAGAGGGGACTGGGCGGTATCATGGTCTGGAATCCCTACAGATTTTATTTTTTTTCTCCAGCCGTCTGGAGTTTTTTGTTTTTCTGTCCCCTGGCCATTGAACCTTACTCTTATTCGATGTTAATGTTGATTTATTTTTTATAATTATGTCTTTCATTTTTCTATTCTTTAATATGTAAAGCACTTTGAGCTACTGTTTGTATGAAAATGTGCTATATAAATAAATGTTGTTGTTGTTGTTGACCTTATGATTAAATATCCTTCAGTTTTTGATTATACTACGTAACTCATAGAGTTGGAAAAGGCATAATGATGGCAAGAAAGCCCACCACTAACTCCATCAGCAGAAGTATGAATTGAATGAATTGAAATTAATTGAATCGCCTATGAACAGTGTCCAGCATAGCTATTTTGCACTCTGACCCATATCTAGACATGTTCTAACATATTTTTATTCTTAATTCCTCCACATACTACATTTATGCTGTGCAGTTAATCAATTTCCATATATCTGCTATAGACATTATAATGTGTTTTATGTAAATCCATTTTTCACTGTAAGAATTTCAGAGTGTTTGAAATACATCTCTCAGGCTAAAGTGTCCTTTACTACAACATATATTCACTACACATTATAATCATGTTCAAATAAAGAGCCAGATGGCTAAGTGCCTCAAAGAGCTGCCCGTCTCCTATAATCAGGCTGCAATGGAGTGACAATATTTTTTGAAACGACAGGCTTTAGCTTTTACAGCCCCAGTGTCAACAATACCTTCTCTGTCTGCCATCTGAGGGAATGGGAAGAATTCCAATACCATAGATGTTGGCGGCATTTATTTTTTTCTGCAGGGCAAAGCCTAATTTATTTAGTGGTTCAGACTTCACAGATCTTGAGAGAAGGGAAAGTATATAAAAGCGGCAACCATGCTTGTTCACTTGGAAGATTTGCTCTCAAATACTAGGTTAGAATAAGTTGGTAAATGGAGAGGCTACATACCAAATAGAAAAAAATATTGTGACATTATTTACATTCACTTTCATGTTGTCTGCTGGTAATTATGACATTCCTATGTATACCATGCCATGGCATCACTTTACTTGCCCTTTATTTTCAGTGTTTGCCAAGTATAGAAATCAGGCAACAGAAACAAGCTAAATAATGCAAGAGGCATAATTTTCAGAAAAATATGAAGCACTAGAGACAACTTGTTAGGAGTATTGTGTGCAATTATGGTTACCACATGTAAGTGTCATGATGGATGGACTGGCATCACGACTGGGATGGAAGATGGATCATTACCTGGTAGAAGGCTGTAATGGAAGGACAAAAGGAAAGGAGGTACAATCCAACCAGGTTGACAGTAGATTCCTATCCCAATTGGGACAAACAAATAATGGATGGACAATTCATTCCCCAGTATTAAAGGGGGCAGTGCTTCTCTGGTTTGACCCGAGTATGAGTACCCAAAGAGTGACCTGGAAATTGTAGTTTTGAAGAGCAACCCTGTTGGTGGTCCCTCGGGTGCAACTCAGGGGCACTATTAGGAGTAACAATCCATGTTTCGGAGGACTTCTGTCTGACCCAGAAGTGCTACCGTTACGTAACACTGTAACCCCGGAGGGTCTCCCTGGTCCAGCATAAAGGAAGTAGTCTCACTCCAGAAAGGTGAACCTGACTTGGGAGGGAGTTAGACAACGCTTGTGGAGGAGGACAGAAGAAGACAACAAATTGGTGTGTGCTGTATTATTGATTTGAAGCCTGGAAAAAATATTGTTAATAAATCTTTATTTAAAAGAACATGGAACTGTCTGAGGGTGAGTTGAGTCTGAAGTCAAGGCAACGAGTCATCCACTGGTGGTCACACAAAATATAAAAAAAAAAAACAAAGTAACGCAGGAGTCTGTCTACAGACAAACAATCAAGACTATCCTTGGACAGAAAGGAAAATCCTACTGTGACAAAGGGAGACTGTTAAATAGTACATCATAGACTGAAGAACATTTGTGGAGTGTAGAAGTGAGTATCAGGATCGAAACCAGGAAACAATTCCTCTCCTAATGGGTTGTGGGAATTCAGAAAAAAAAAAACATTTAGACAACTCAGAATTTAGCTAACCAAATTAAATTGATGGAATGAGTTCCTTTTCCTCCTTAGTAAAATGTCTTATATTCTGACAGTAGATGCCCCATAAGTTCCAAACTTTAAATGTTTTGTGGATATTCATAGTTTTGCTTGTTAACCATTTGCATATAAATAAAAGTCTGGCAATTAATAATTTTACTAACTGCCCTGAAATCTGATTTTCTTCTCTTCTTGTTAAACTTCTGTGGCAAATGACTATATTGCCATGCTACTAACTTCTTCATGGAAAGTGCTACTAGAGATGCTGGGACCCTTGGCATTCAACGATAAAAGGATGCAGTTGCTCCAGTCTACTTCTACGTACCATATGACACATAATTATGATATTGAACATTGCCCAGGATGCACAGTGTAGGCAGCTGACCTAGGTTATCAGAACTTATGACCAGCAGTGGGCACCAGAAGGTTGTTGACCTGAGTATTAGTTTTCCTCCCCTTTGTTGTCAACATAACAAACCTCAATTGTCTATGGTCTTCTTCCTCAAATAAATAACTAATTCAGCCTCAAATGATTCCAAGTCAAAGTCAGAGGACTGTTTTTTATAAAGCATATCGGTTCACATAATGAGAAAAATAGGGTAAAGCTAAAATATTCAGTGTGATGCCCCGTGCCCACAACCAAGGAGCACAGACCCCTATTGGGGCATCTAGTGGTTCATAACCAAGGATGGACTAGGGCAGAAGAGGAGACAACCACAATTTTCACGTGCAAATAGTGCAAGCGTGGATGTTTACTAAGAGCAACAAATGTCCATATGCAGTAATAAATAAATACTTTAATAAAACAGTCTTCCAAAACTCATTCTGTAAGCGTCAACCCCCTTATCACTACATCATCTCCTTCCTGACGTTAACACTAACAACATAATATTTGCCCTGCTTCTCCACACTTATACTGTAACACTGTTGGACCTGCTGACAGCAGCTTCTCACTCCAGCGCATCTCACTCATCTTCTCAGATTTCTCCCAGAGAATCAGCAGACCTGACATCACTTCCCTACCTCCAAACTTAGCCCACTTCAAGTTCCATTCCTGCCACCTTAACCGGTACCACCCAGGTGCTTTCGGCCAGCTTAGTTGGTCGTTCATCTCCCATTCACTTTCTGTGACTCAGCAAGTTAGACACTTCTTCATTGGAAGGTACATCATGCTGCCAGGAAATTTATCCAGAACAGTTTCAACCATTGCTCTCTTTTCTCTGTCTTCTCTTTGAACTCCCCTTCCCGCCACTACTCAGACAATTCATCTACCTGAAGTAGACTGTT
The DNA here is from genome assembly GCF_016835505.1 of Polypterus senegalus. Lineage (NCBI taxonomy): Eukaryota > Metazoa > Chordata > Cladistia > Polypteriformes > Polypteridae > Polypterus > Polypterus senegalus. The sequence goes on from NC_053157.1 coordinate 48,275,336, forward strand.
ATGTCAATCACTCAGTTGCATTATTACCTTAAAGTACCATAGTATTACCATTTTAAAATGCTTTGCTTGCTTTTTCCCCAGTAAACTTAAACTTGCTGATCGGATCACTTAATTAAAATCTGCACTTCCCATTTTGCAACTGCCCCATGACAAAGTGTCACCCACTGAGCATTCAAGTTTTTTAAAGTACAGTAGTAGCTGTTAACTAACTCGCTACTAAAATTTATTTCCATTGCCCGTTAACAGTGCAGCAGCATTTGTATGTCAGAGGTCACAACTTCACATCACATGCATAGCTACAAAAAGCATGCTCAGGGCTACATAGCGCACCAGGGATGAGGTATGAAGTTCAGGTTTTATGTACCATTTCTTAACCTGGTGCCCTAGCAGTCTGCTTCAAAGTTGTAATAAATAACATTTTTTTAAATTCTCTAAACAACAAGTACAAAGCTTCTCATTAGGCACTGAGGAATTAGCCTAATTCATTGATGTGCAAGGAGACAGCATCAATGTTGTTAAGCTTTGCTAATGATCTCCTAGCTACAAATATGTTAAGGGACAAGCAAGGGAATCAATTTGAAAAAAATAAATACTTGCTTGGCTGGTGTATGCCGAGAGGATGAATCTTTTCATATGGAAACCTTACTAAATTATGTTGAGACGGCAAAGCTGAGCTCTGCTCTGAAGCTTTTACATGCATTTTTAATGTGACACATTTTTTAAGCTAAATGCTGCCATTCATTAAATGTCCTTCTAGCTTTACTGCTGCTGCTAATTTTTTTTCTAAGCCAGATAAGATTATGAGAAACTATTCAAGCATGCATTTTTTTGTTTAACGGGAGATATTGTTATTTGAAGAATTCTCCAGACATCTCTTCGAGTTTTACAGAAATGTGCTCATCGCCTGATTTTACTGTGATGTATTTGAGAGAAAGAAATTTTAAAATTGATACACCACTGCACTTCCTCAGGTCACAATTCAAAAGAGCAAAAGCAGAGTGTAAATGTGAAAGCAAAACCATGTTGTGCTCCGCAGGGATTCGACACGTGATGACTTCTAACTCTGAATGTGTAAAGCCTAAAATCAAGTATGCAACGAAAGAAAGATTTCATATTAACCTGGATGTAAAATTTGTAGTTAAATGGCAGTACTACTCTGTGGTATAGTCAAAAGAAATCACTACATGATGGGCAAATGAGGAAATATGTAATGATAAAACTGTAAACTGAGACAGTGATTTTGTGTGATTTAGTCTAAGAGTCCCTTGATTAAACACATTCATTTCACAAATTTCCATAGTATAATCCATGATCTATAATTAACAGAATGGATTAATAAATAACAAAAATTATAGATAAACTGGGGAGGGCTGTTGGCCCAATCTGAGTTGGTTCTTGCTTTGTGCCTGATGCTGCCAGTATAGTCAACCCAAAACTGTTTGGTGCACCATTGACATTTCTCCTCGAGAGGACACACAGTAGGATCTGTACAAGTGGCAGGACTCACACCAACTAAGAGCAGTCCCAGTGATGCTAATGTCAGAGAGTGTGGCAAGGAGGATCTGGTGGTTTTCCATGTCAAAGGGAGGGGAGACACATACTGTACAGGATGAGGACAGATGACATTGCATTGGCTCTAGCCTGCTGTTTTTTTTTTTTGTGGTATAAGTATTGTCATTTCTTTGCTTTTAATAGTTTCATTGATCGTTTTGCTTCTGATACTAAATTCTGCTTTCTGGATTTGTATATTGGAACCTGATCAGCTTAGGATTGTCTTTTGGCAACTCTTTTTTGTTCCTTTGAACTTTGTTTTTTTTCTGTTTATAAATACATATTTTTTTTCATTTATATTAAATTATCAGTGCCTTTTTGTTACAAGCTGGTTTCTTTGACTTGTAAGACATTTTTGAAATATGAAGTGCGGTTTGAACTATTAAGCCAGTTTTCTCCACTTTGGGACTAGCCTGGTTTAAGCTTACTGTAACAGTTGAGAGTAAGCTACACTGAGTGAGTCCCTTCTGGGATGGCCAATGAAGGTTCTAGCCTACTCGTCTGGACCCTTTTGGAGGCCTATAATCGTTTTTGCATTGTTGATACTTCAATTAACGACATCAGCTAGTGCATTGTAGAAGTCATTAAGCAACCTAGCTACAAGGAATAGCTGTTTTCTGTCATTGAAAATGTGCGTACTGAAGAACAAGAATTTGTTATGCTTGAGGGCTAAGTTGTTTCACATTTACTCTAGTTATTTTAATATCCTTAAAAAGTAATAAATATAAATTGCAATATCTTTAGAAGCTGGAATCTAAAGAGATGCCATGTAAAAAAATCATTCAAAAGAGCAAAAGCAGAGTGATAATGTGAAAGCAAAACCATGTTGTGCTCCGCAGGGATTCAACACATGATGACTTCTAACTCTGAAAGCCTAAAATCAAGTATGCAACGAAAGAAAGATTTCATATTAACCTGGATTTAAAATTTGTAGTTAAATAGCAGTACTACTCTGTGGTATAGTCTAAAGAAAATGAAAATCATGAAGCTGTACAGAATGGAAGAGAGGTCACATAGAGACAGACCTTACCTGCAATCACTTAGGAGGTACTCTGCTACTACTAAAATCCATTGGTCTGGGTGTGTGGCTACTAGTAAGTCTCCATAAGGATGCTACCTTGAATCATCTTATGAACATTGAGGAAGGTGAGTCAGAGAGTGTTGCCTCTGACCTCAGGTTGGAGCCAGCGTCGTGAATATGCTGACTGTTTAAGATGTAGATGAGGGGACATGGAGTCACATTAAAAGGAGATGTGGAAGATGAAGGAGGTGTCAGTATTTTTGGAGGGCTGGCCAAGGAAGATCTCAGCTTCTTTGATGATCATATTCAGATACATGTACTAATTAACAGATCAATTAACAGATTTATTGTACTCAATTAGGATTTTCAAAGTTAAAGATTACATTTATGGTGAAAGTTTTCCTATAATTCAAGTACTGTACTTAGAATTTTGTTATTTTTTTGCCATTTTGCTTTGGTATTGGGTGCTGCCATTTTCTGTACTTGTTATAATGCAACTCACAGTTCAGATATTGTGACCTTGACGTTATAATGTGAGGGGTTAAAAGGTCGTCAATTAACATCTTTTTCTGATCTGAGACAGTGGATAACGTGAACCTTCGCAAACTAATTGCTTTCTAAAAGTATCTCTCTGGTTTTAAGCTCTTGCTTTCTACTTTCAACTTCAGATTTTGCTTAACTTTTTCATTTTGACATTATGGTCCTTCTGATTTTCAATGTTTCAACCCTAACTTTCTTACTTAACTATGCCTTATCTTCTGGTCATTTTCTTTCTTCCTGGTGGTCTTCACTAATATAACAGTTTTGGCACAGTCACAGAATAAACAACACTGCCACCACCCCTTGAGGAAGCATTGTAACATGTATCCATATTCATCCTATGGTACATCTACATCCGATAAAGTTTCTTACAGTGAGCTAAAGTCCTAGTACACATATATACTTTATTAATTGAGGTATTACTGTACCTTACTTTTTTTCCAGTTCAGGGCAGTGGGAACCAGCGTTTATTGGAAACGTCATCTTATTCTTGTGAAGAGGAGCCCAGAGCAATGCACATATACAAATTTCCAGTACAAGGCAGAGACAGAATTGAACAAGATGACAACGACACAAAAGGACTGCAGTCACTTACAGTGGTTCCATTTGGAATCTCAGATCAATTCATGACACAGTCTTTGTGGAAAGAGACTGCAGTTCCTTAAAGAAACCTACGTGAACATGGAGAGAACATGTACAGAAGGCATCTCAGCCTGAAGTCAAAGTACTGTCCAAGTCCTGCTGGACAGCAATGTAACTGCAACTACTAGGTTGCTATTTATTTTTAAATTTATATAATTATTTTTTTGGATTAACTGATATAATAGAAATAGAACAGACATAATAATTTTCTTACATTCCTCAACTGAGCAGCCCACAAATAATGAGAGAGGCATATACTCAATTTTTACAAAGAATTTTTGGACATGCTTCTCTCTCATGCACAAAAGCATTATCTAAAAAATTGGTTCATTTAACAACGTTGTTGGCAGGATACATGTATTTTTGGACACTGTGAGCCTACAACTGGATACCTAACATTTGGGCTATACAACACAAGTAATCTGACATTTTTTTCATAGACGTGTTCATATTGTTTGCTGTTATTCAATTTTAGTCTCTAATGAAGTCCTTTTTATCAGCAATTTTCTGATATCTGCTTTCCATTAAAATCTGGAACATTAAAAGTCTTCTTGGCCATCACTACAAACAACATAAGGCAGGTAACTATTTTTTGAAGGAGTATTCCTTCAAGTTTTCATACTTTTAACATGTTTTAATAAGTGTTCTTATACAGTATATACTTGTGATGGACTGGCAACTCAAATTGGAACTGAAATGAGTCTGTGGATTAAAAATCTCCAAACATCAAATTCTTTTAAAAATGTAAAAAAGATTAATAAAAATATTGTAAGCAAACGCAATATTTTAACTGAATCTTTGGCTTTACTGATATTACTATCTGATAATATTAATATTATAATGTGTCACTAAAAACTATTTTGAATACTGAATCATATATACTTAAGCATTTTAACAAAGGAATAAAAGATTTCGTTTTCTATTGAGACAACTTGATTGTCATGAAACAAATTATATTTTATCTCAGACTGCTTAAAGATATTTTTCCTACATGCAACACCAATCAATTAGGAAATAAATACCACCACCTCCCCAATATGAACATTATAGTCAAGACTCAAAGACATTTTTATAATGTGCTCTTGAAAAGACATTCACACAGGGGTGGCTACAGTGGCTCCTTCACCTTTACATTAATTTGCCCAAATTTCCTTTCCTCCCTGATCACTTCGGAACACTTGTGCATCTCTCCTTTCCATTGTATGAAAACGAAAAAGCAATTATAAGCAACATGTCTTGTGAAAGCTGGGTGAGCTACTGTTTACTATCCACATCTAATAATAATACTAAATTTATATAGTACCTTTCACATGCTGGAAATAAAGTGTGATCTATGATAATTATTGCTAATAATGCCTCACAAAACTTGTATGCTGGTCGTTTTGGTTTGTATTACATCAATCTAGCTACCAAGGAGCAAAAAAAGCCCAACTTGATGATGGACAAACAGAGAGGCTTATTGTCAGAAAAGGCATCAGGCTGTAAAGTTTTAGTCAAAACTTTTAATGATGAAATTAGTCAAAACAATTGTGAAAAATGCTATGGTATACCACATGGGCGACACATAGGGGCCTAACCTTTTTCTTGAGGGAAGTGAGCAAGAACTACCAAGCCAAATTTTTGCCAGCTAAAAGAAGTTATTGCAGAAGAAGCAGAAGAAGGAGACAGGAAAGGAGAAAGAAAAAGGTAAGCCGAAGTTAAGAGTAGGGACACTAAACGTTGAGAGAATGGCTGAGAAAAAAGAGAGCTGGCAGACTTGATGGATAGGAAGAAGGTTGGAGTGTTGTATGTACAAAAAATTAGATGGAATGGGAATAATGCAAGAGATTGAGAAAAGAAAGTACAGTACATTGCTGTAGAGTGGAGCAAATGAGGAAGGGAGACATGGTGTAAGGATAGTCATATCCCAAAAACATATGGATACTCTTGTCAGAGTGAATAACAGGAGTAATAGGGTAATGAATGTCAACCTGAGGTTTGGTGAGACTGTAGTAAACCACAGGAAGCAGAACTAAGCATTAAGTGGTGGAGAATTAAAGAGAAAGGGTTAGGAACAGGTTTACGGAAAACATTTTAAATGAAATGCATGCAAAATTTTAACTTTTCATTTAACGTCGTTGGTTCAGTGTGAACAATCAGTGATCTTAGTACAGCGGCTCGCATTTAAAAGTAGAAAAAGAACAGATGAAGAAGAATTTGCACTTACTGTTTATTAAACAATAGGCTTTTCAGCTTAATAGATAAATACTAATCTAATTTACTTGAAAATGTCTTAAACTTGTTAGCCTAATATCTTCTTGATAAATGTCTTAACAGTTTATTAGGATTGTGACATATAAATATAATTAAAATTGTTTTTTCTTTTATGCATTATGAATAAATGTTTTGCGTACATTTTTTATTATATTAAAAAAGTATGCATTTTAAGGAAATTTTTATTATTTTAGTATTTTTATTGTCATTGAACAGTAAACCTAAATAATTTAATTTTGTTAATACAAATAATGAAGTAACAACCCAGCCACAGGGGATGCACAAACCAGTGTGTTTCTTCGTGCCGGTCCCAAGCCCGGATAAATGGGGAGGGTTACGTCAGTAAGGGCATCCGGTGTAAAAATTTTGCCAAATCAATATGGTAACAACAATACAAATTTCCATACCAGATCGGTCGAGCCCCGGGTTAACATCGACCGCCACCGGTACTGTTAGCCAACAGGATACTGGCGGAAATTGGGTTACTGTTGGCTAAAGAAGAAGAAGGAGAAGAAGAGGGGAGAGACATGTCCAGAGGCAGGTGGAGAGGAGGAAAGTAAAGAGAGTGGAAATGAGGGTAGGAACTTTGAATGCTGGCAGTATGACTGGTAAGGGGAGAGAGTTGGCAGATATGATGGAGAGAAGGAAGGTTGATATAATGTGCATGCAAGAGACTAAATGAAAGGGGAGTAAGGACAGGTGGACTGGAGGTGGATTCAAATTGTTCTATCATGGTGTGGATGAGAGGAGAAATGGGGTAGGGGTTATTCTGAAGGAACAGTATGTCAAGAGTGTTTTGGAGGAAGAGTGTCAGGCAGAGTAATGATTATGAAGCTAGAAATTGGAGGTGTTACAATGAAAGTTGTTAGTGCATATGCACCGCAAGTTGGGTGTGCAATGGGGAGAAAGAAGATTTTTGGAGTGAGTTGGATGAAGTGATGAACAGTGTACCCAAGGGACAGAAACTGGTGATTGGAACGGATTTCAATGGGCATGTTGGTGAAGGGAACAGTGGAGACAAGGAGGTGATGGGCAGGTATGGTGTCAAGGAGAGGAATGAAGAAGATCAAAGGATAGTGGATTTTGCCAAAAGGATGGACATGGCTGTGTTGAATACGTATTTTAAGAAGAGGGAGGAACATAGGATTATGTACAAGAGTGGAGGAAGATGCACACAGGTAGATTACATCCAATGCAGAAGAGTTGATCTGAAGGAGATTGAAGACTGCAAAGTAGTGGCAGGGGAAAGTGTAGTTAAGCAGCATAGGATGGTGGTCTGTAGGATGACGCTGGAGATCAAGAAGAGGAAGAGAATGAGGGCAAAGCCAAGGATCAAATGGTGGAAGTTGAAAAAGGAAGACTGCAAGGTTGAGTTTAGGGAGGAGGTGATACAGGCACTGGGTGGCAGTGAAAAGTTACCAGACAGCTGGGAAACTACAGCAGATGTAGTAAGGGTGACAGCAAGAAGGGTGCTTGGCGTGACATTTGGAAAGAGGAAGGAGGAAAAAGAAACCTGGTGGTGGAATGAGGAAATACAGAAGAGTATACAGAGGAAGAGGATGGCAAAGAAGAAGTGGGATAGTCAGAGAGATGCAGAAAGTAGACAAGAGTACAAGGAGATAAGGCGCAAGGTGAAGGTAAAGGTTGTGAAGGCTAAAGAAATGGTGTATAATGAGTTGTATGAGAAGTTGGACACTAAGGAGAGAGAAAAGGACCTGTAACGATTGGCTAGATGGAGGGAACGAGCTGGGAAAGATGTGCAGCAGGTTAGAGTGATAAAGGATAAAGATGGAAACACTCACAAGCGTGGAGAGTGTGTTGAGCAGATGGAAAGAATACTTTGAGAGGCTGATGAATGAACAGAACGAGAGAGAGAACAGGTTGGATGATGTGGAGATAGTGAATCAAGAAGTGCAACGGATTAGCAAGGACGAAGTATGGACAGTTTTGGAGAGAATGAAAAATGGAAAGGCCGTTGGTCCAGATGACATACCTATGGCAGCATCTAGGTATTTAGGAGAGATGGCAGTGGAGTTTTTAACCAGATTGTTTATTGGAATCTTAGAAAGTGAGAGGATGCCTGAGGAGAGGAGAAGAAGTGTACTGGTGCCGACATTTAAGAGTAAGGGGGATGTGCAAGACTGCAGTAACTACAGGGGAATAAAATTGATGAGCCACAGCATGACGTTATGGGAAAGAGTAGTGGAGGCTAGGTTAAGAAGTGAGGAGATGATTAGCAGTATGGTTTCATGCCAAGAAAGGATGTTGATGGAGAAGTTTAGAGAAGGCCAGAAGGAGCTGCATTGCGTCTTTGTGGACCTGGAGAAAGCATATGAAAGGGTGCCTCAAGAGGAGGTGTGGTAATGTATGAGGAGAAGTACGTAAGAGTTGTACAGGATATGTATGAGGGAACTGTGACAGTGGTGAAGTTTGCGGTAGGAGTGACAGATGCATTCAAGTTGGAGATGGGATTACATCAGGGATCGCCTCTGAGCCCTTTCTTATTTGCAATGGTGATGGACAGGTTGACAGACGAGATAAGACAGGTGTCCCCATGGACTATGATGTTTGCTGATGACATTGTGATCTGTAGCAATAGTAGGGAGCACATTGAGGAGACCCTGGAGAGGTGAAGATATGCTCTAGAGAGGAGAGGAATGAAGTTCAATAGGAACAAGACAGAATACATGTGTGTAAATGAGAGGAAGGTCAGTGGAATGGTGAGGATGGAGGGAGTAGAGTTGGTGAAGGTGGATGAGTTTAAATACTAGAGATCAACAATACAGAGTAATGGGAATTGTGGAAGAGAGGTGAAAAAGAGAATGCAGGCAGGGTGGAATAGGTGAAGAAGAGTGTCAGGAGTAATTTGTGACAGACGGGTATCAGCAAGAGTGAAAGGGAAGGTCTAAAGGATGGTAGTGAGACCAGCTGTGTTATATGGGTTGGAGACGGTGGCACTGTCCAGAAAGCAGGAGACAGAGCTGGAGGTGGCAGAGTTAAAGATGCTAAGATTTGCATTGGGTGTGACAAGGATGGATAGGATTAGAAATGAGTACATTAGAGGGTCAGCTCAAGTTGGATGGTTGGGAGACAAAGTCAGAGAGACGAGATTGCATTGCTTTGGACATGTGCAGAGGAGAGATGCTGGGTATATTGGGAGAAGGATGCTAAGGATAGAGCTGCCAGGCAAGAGGAAAAGAGGAAGGCCTAAGTGAAGGTTTATGGATGTGGTGAGAGAGGACATGCAGGTGATGGGTGTAACAGAACAAGATGCAGATGACAGAAAGATATGGAAGAAGATGATCCGCTGTGTCCACCCCTAATGAGAGCAGCCGAAAGAAGAAGAAATGTTGAAGAAACACCTGTTGTCAGCAGTTTAATTGTAAAAACAGTAAAGCACTAGTACTGTCTGAATTCATTATGAACTAAAATATCTGTATGTTATACTTAAGTGACCGTAAAAACTAATGAGTTTGCATTTCTAAATGAGGTTACTCTGTCTGGGTATATTTACTCTACAGCGGCTCACAACAGAGCAGCGGTTGGTTAGACTTGAAATGAATATCATAAGGTTTAGTATCTAGGTTGATATTTCTATTTTCTTTGCCTTTATTCCTCTTGTACTTTTAAAAAAATAATAGAAAAGGTTCTATATATAAAATGAATTACTGAACTGCTGCCTCGCAGTTAGGAGACCCGGGTTCGCTTCCCGGGTCCTCCCTGCGTGGAGTTTGCATGTTCTCCCGTGTCTCGTGGGTTTCCTCCGGGCGCTCCGGTTTCCTCCCACAATCCAAAGACATGCAGGTTAGGTGGATTGGCGATTCTAAATTGGCCCTAGTGTGTGCTTGGTGTGTGGGTGTGTTTGTGTGTGTCCTGCGGTGGGTTGGCACCCTGCCCAGGATTGGTTCCTGCCTTGTGCCCTGTGTTGGCTGGGATTGGCTCCAGCAGACCCCCGTGACCCTGTATTCGGATTCAGCGGGTTAGAAAATGGATGGATGGATGGATTACTAAACAGGGTAGTCCAGATCTAATTACACAATTTTCATTATGCTATAACTTATTAAGTTTATTACTCCAAGCCTGTATCCAACTGAATGGAGGACAAGTGGGACATTATATGGAAAATCAGTAAATTAATTCAATGTAAATTCATTTTCGTTTATTACAAGATATTTTGAACAATTCTTTTGTCTTGTAATGTTTTCCTGCATTGCATTAAAAGTTGCATCATTAGATCTGGACCACCCTATACTATTATGTTAATATTAAAATACCAAGTATAACACTTTAATGTAGAACATAAGGCTCCTACATACGCTGGTTATGCAGTAGTTTAGTGTAAAAAATGTAAAAGAATAAACAAAAAAAAAAGTCAGTATTGGAAATTTGTTATTGGTACTGGCCCTAAAAAAACACCTGATTGGTGCATCCCTATCTGACACAAACGAGGACCAAGTCATAAATTGAACCTAGCAGTTTGGAGGATATAATGATAATAAATCCACTGTGACATCACATTTATTCATATAATCTAGCTAAACATATAACCTTATTCATTCATTTATTTTTCAAATGTATTCCTAAACAAGATTGTGGAGAGCCTGAGCTTATGAAGGCAATATTGGACACAAGTCCAGTAAAATGGATTTTGCAGCAGCAACACAAAACATTGAGCAACCAAGTAAAACTTTAATTTATTAGCCCCAAGGATCCACGAAGCAAAAACTACTGTATATATTATATAGCATATGTGTATATATTACATACTTTAAATATACAGTCATGCTCATATGTTTACTTACACTGGCACAATTTGTGAAATATTGGCCATTGTTTGTAATATATAAGTAATCATGCAGAAAGATTTCCTTTTAATTTGGGAGTGTGCTCAGGCGAGGCAATTTATTATCACATAATTGTGTGTGCCCTTTTTAAATTATAATGGTAACTGAAATCTCCCAAGTGGGTCATATCAAAAGCTTACAAACCCTTGAATGTTGGGGCTTGTAATATACACACAAGTTGACACACACACAGGTTCAAATTAAGGGTAAGAGTGCCCACACCTGTAATCTCTTTGATTGTAATCAGTGTCTGTGCATAAATAGTAAATTTAAATTCAGGCAGAGCTGCACTGACATTGCTGGATACCAAGCCATGGGGAATGCTAAAGAACTGTCAAAGGACCTGCAAGAAAAGGTTATTGATTTGTATAAATTAGTAAAAGGATATTAAAAGATATCCAGAGATCTGAAAATACCTGTCAGTTGTGTTCAAACTCAGATAAGTTAGGGGTTGTTACCAGGCCATGGTCAGGTAGAACAACTGAAATTTCACCCACAACTACCAGGATCTTTTCTCAAGCTGCCAAGAAAAACCCATTAGCAGATGTGATACAGGCTTCTCTGCAAAAATGTGCCGTTTCTGTTTCAAGATGCACAATACGGAGGTACTGTACTTAAACAAAAATGGACTGTATGGTCGAGTTGCAAGAAACGAAGCCTTGACTGTGCCAACGTCACAAAATAGCCACTTACAATATGCCAAACAGCATCTAGACAATTCTCAAATCTTCTGGAACAAAGTCTTTTGGAGTGGTGAGACCAAAATTGAATTTTATGGTCACAACCATAAATGATATGTTTGAAGAGAGTGCAACAAGGCCCATGGCGAAAAGTACACCATCCCTATTGTGAAGCATGATGGCGGATCTCTGATGGGAGTGTTAGCTACAGTGGCACACGTAACGTTGTGAAAATGTATGGCAAGATGAATGCAGTATGTTACCCAAAAATATTGGAGGACAACTTACACTCATCAGTCTGGAAGCTGCGAATGGGACGCACTTGGATCTTCCAACATGACAATGATCCAAAACATAAGGCCAAGTTGGTCATTCAGTGGCTACAACACAGAAAAGTGAAGGTGCTGGAGTGGCCATCACAGTCTCTGTCTCCGTCTCCTAATTCATTGAGCCACTTTGGGGAGACCTCAAACATGCAGTTCATGCAAGACAACCCAACCATTTAGGGGATCTGGAGGGTTTTTGCCAAGAAGAATAGGCAGTTCTACCACCTGAGAAAATCAAAGGCCTCATCTACAACTATCACAAAAGACTACCGTATATGCCATTACTTATGCTAAAGGAGGCAATAAACAGTATTAAGAACTAAGGTTATGCAAACCTTTGAACAGGGATCATCTCATCTCATTATTTTCCTTATTACTGTTTTATTTAATGGTTGTTCTGTTCTGTGATGCCTTTTAGTTTAACTTGTATTCCATTAAAAGTAAATTTAATGCCTTTTGCCTGACCTCTCTTTTCTTTAAATTATGGTATACATCGTATAAATTCTACCAGGGTATGTAAACTTATAAGCACAACTGTATAGCTCTATTCTTAACAAAAACCTTTAAAGTTGATGCAATATAAATAAATCTACATATATAGAGAATTTACTGTAAATTACAAATATGATGTTATTTTATATAGTCCAAGCCTTAATGGCTAAAATCACCAAATGAAAACAGATTTTTTTTCTGGGTCATTTTCACTAATCCAGTCTAACCTCCCAGCTCTATGTTGGCTGTAATCCATTTCCACAATCAGTCTTTGTTTTTCCAGCCCTGATCTTCTTTAATTATTAAACAGCTTGATTGGTTGCAATTTGTATTTTGGATTATCAACAAAACATGAAAAAGAAAAACAAGATCAAAATGGAATTACTATATATAAACAGGCCACACTGGTATTGACAACCTGGAAAAGGCCATACAAACAATTAAAGACTAATATAATTTCTGCTAAGACACTACTAATATATTTTTACCTACCAAAAGCTTTATCTTGACATTAGTACTGTTATTATTTATTTTATATTTTATTAATAAGCAACAATCATTTTTCATAATCCACTTTTTCCATTGGACTGTCAATGAGAGACAGGTAGCACTGAAGCACTGGATGGAACAACAGGCCAACACAGGGCACACCCACTCACGCCAAGGTAATTTAGTGTGGCACATACACTGACTTAGCTGGAAATTGACGAATTGCTATACATTTAGAGACATACAAAAACTGTGAAGAATTGACAAAGGTGCAGATGCAATGCTATAGAAGAAAGTCAGCTGGATAACTGCCTCCTTGAACACCACAATTACATGTGTGTAGGGGAGACTGAGCTGATCTAAGATTCTTCTGCAGCTTTAAATTAGCCAATATTTGTTAAACCAAATGTCATCTGATTAAGAGTTATGTAAATCAAGATAAAATAAAATCAGTGCAGACTTTGACCAACAACTGGAAAGACATTTATCTTAAGCTTGTTACCACAAGCTGAACCTTTACTTACTCTGATAGGTACATTTAAGAAGATGAACCAGGCATTAACCTGTACCTGGAAGCAAATGTTGATCTAATTACCCACCTTTATAAAGTCTCCCCCTCCATTGTTTCTTTTGTAGGAGGGAAGATCACTTTCCTAGTAGATTTTGTGGTTGGACACTCTCTGGAATTCCTCTGAACAACCTGAGAGATCACCAGCTCTAAAATATTCTCTTATGGGATCCAGTTGTGGCTAAATCCATTCAGGAATTAAAGAGTTCAATCTCTTGTTCCAGAAAAATCAGACATCTATCTCTCTATGAATTTAGCTAGTAAACAGACAACCAAAGCATTGGTTTTTCATGTTTAAATGCTACTGTGTAACAAGCTTCCTTTAACAAGCCCTTGCTTAAATTGGAAATCAGAGACCATCTCACTGACTGACTTGCTGTGTACCACTGCAAGAAAGGGTTAGATGACTGAGGCGTCATATTAAATTTACAAAAGAGGAAGCACTAAACAAAAAATTTGTAAAATCAAGCATTTTAAAAAACTTGTTAAGAGCAATATCTTCTGTTTAGTTTGTTTATCTCATCTTGTCCTTCATATTACATATCAACAATTATACTACCTCAAGTAATCCTTTTGTTTACCAGTAAACTGTACAATTTTGAAAGAATGTGATTCAGATACATTGCTTTGATTCCGGCAATAGGGAAAGCTCAATCCAAAGAGTAATGTAAGGAAAATAAAATATCTCCTTAATTATTAGCATTGCCAAAAGTAAAAACAGTAATTATTAAATTGATTAAGTCACCTAAATTTAATGAGTGATCTTTCCCATGGTGCAATTCCAAGAATCTGCCACACAGCGCTACTAACTGATACACAACTATTTCCCCTTCATTACTGTATAAAAAAACTTTGAAATACGTAGTCCTAAAACAGTTGCCAACAGTAGCACATTGAAGTATACTATATTTTGGCACAATTATTATTGCAGTATAAAGCATATTGCTTTAACTCTTCATCTCGTATTGTTGTAATATGTCTGTCAAGGTATTAAGAAATATTGAAAGCATACATTTAAACAAGACATTTTGCTCTCTCTCTCTCTCTCTTTCAGTGTCAAATGAATTTAACTCCACGTTTAAAGTTATACTACCAGACTGGCTGTCAGTGTTAAATTGCTCTAAGACAGCTATGTGCCTCAGGAGTAAATAACTGCCTTAGATTAACTGCTACACGGAAAGGCTTTAGCTGTCTAACAGACTAGACTGGAATTAAGTGGGGACAGATAAAGGTCCATGATAATGTCATAATGAAGAGGATCTGCTGTGATAAAAACACAGGAGGTGAAAGCTAAGTGTAATAAAACCTTTTCAAGATTTGGTATAAGGATTACACATTCTTACAGAGAAAAAGCAATTTATTCTTGCTCTTATCAATGTCAAGTCATAGATAAGCGCATTAGAGAAGGAACTGGCCAGACAGGGGACAGAAATGGGAAATAAATAATCAGAAAAAGAAGAGCAGTGTGATTGTACCCTTACTAGTATGTAAATATCATACTTCAACATTGTCAACACTATGTGTTTACTAGCTGCATTAGTGCTCTGAATATGACTTGACTATACATTTACAGGGTGGTCCAGATCTAATTATGCAATTTTCATTACGCTATAACTTATTAAGTTTATTACTCCAAGTCTGTATCCATCTGAATGGAGGACAAGTGGGACATTACATGGAAAATCAGTGAATGAATTCAATGTAAGTCCATTTTCATTTATTATCATTTATTATTTTGAACAATTCTTTTGTCTTGTATTGTTTTCCTGCATTGCACTAAAAGTTGCATAATTAGATCTGGACCACCCTGTATATGCAAATATAGGATTTGCTTGTAGTAAAAAAAAATAAACAAAAAAACAGAAAGATACAACCTCTGTAACTTACAAGGGCTCCAACTTTAAAGTAACCCCTGCTAAAGAGCTCACTCTAGATCATAACAACTGATGGCATGATACAAATCGACATATATGCTCACTAAGTAAATTATTTGAAACACTATAATGATAAGTCAAGCAAAATGACACCTTTTATTAGCTAACTAAAAAGATTACAATATGCAAGCTTTCAAGGCAACTGCTCAAAAGCTTCCATATTATAATCTTTTTAGTTAGCCAATAAAAGGTATAATTTTGCTTGACTTCTCATTACATCCATAATGGCTAACGCGGTACAACACCTTAGCACTACTTGAAACATTATACTAATACTGGGTAGCCCACCGTTTGTTCTTAAAGCAGCCTCAGTTCTTTGTGGCATGGATTCCACAAGATGTTGGAAACTTTCCTTTGAGGTTGCTGACATGATTGCATAATGCAATTTCTGCAGATATGTCAGCTGCACATTCATGTTGCGAATCTCCCATTCGACATCCCAAAGGTGTTCATCAGGCGCCAGATCTAGTGACTAGCGATCTACCACCAGCCTGTACCATTAACATAAGGCAGGTTGGGTGCATAGATTCATGTTCTTGGCACCAAATTGAGACCGTACCATCTGTGTTGCTCATTAGAAATCAAGATTCATCAGACTGAGGCCACTGCAGCCTTGGCTTTCTGTTTTTGACTGAAAGCAGTTGAACCCAACGTGATCTCCAGCTGTTATAGCCTATTCGCCACAATGTTTGACATGTTGTGCATTCTGAGATGCTTTTCTGCTCTCCAAAGTAATACAGAATGTTTACCTGAGTTACAGTAGCCTTCCTGTCAGCTCGAACCCAGTCATTCTATTGTGACCTTTCTCGTTAACAATGCATTTTCATAAGCAGAACCGCTGCTTACTGCATGTTTATTGTTTTTAGCACCATTCTCAATAAACTCTAGAGACTCTTGTGCATGGAACCCACAGTATCAGCAGTAACTGGAACACAACTACCAGCCTGTCTGGCACCTACAATCATGCCACAATCGAAACCACCAAGATCACATTTTTCCTTATCTGGTGTTTGATGTATTGACTGAAGCTTTGTCTTGTACATGTATTTTAATGTGCTGAGCTGCTACCACACTAAAATTGCACGAATAATCAGGCGTTCCTAACAATTTGCTCCATGAGTCTACATATTCATAAAATACTGCCTTTTGCAAAGATAGAGACAATCATCAGGAAATGACAAGGGGTCAGTTCTGCCTTTTAACAATCTTAATAGGTAGTGCTGATGTACAGTCTGAGCTACTTATCCATCTCATTTTTAAGAAATGAGCAAGTCATGGCTGATCGTAAAGGGGCCTGGAGAGCAAACTGACTTTTAATGAATGTACCGTATCGAATCTAGCCACAAACTTTTGTATGCAAATAATCAGTACAAGTACTAGACCACAATTTTTATAATTAGTTTTTCAATTTTACTGCCAGATACATCACAAAACATTTTGCCTTTGAATATCACACTAGTGGAATGAGAATAATATCGACTATTGTAAGAATAATAAAGTCAAGTTCAGTTAATTATTGTGGTGTGTGTGAAATTGAATCTACTTAATACACAGATGAACATGTTCTAGAAATATTTTACTCTTACTATTAGACAAAAAAAACTATAAATATTGTCATGACATATACAACAAAAACGAGGAGGAGTTTTATTTCTAATCACCATTTACCTTGGTGGTTTAAACAGCTGTATGTAGCACATGAGACTTCACTTCAACAAGATTTTCAAGGAAGGACATACACCACAGGTGATCCTAAAAGGTCTTGATGTGTGGTATTTGTTTCACCAAGTAAAATGTATTCCTATAAACATCTTGGTGTCACATATAGCTTAGAATTTTACTAATTTAGATTGGGCATATTCTATAAATAACGATTTTAGGCGCCCCGGTGCCTGAAGAACCCTGGAGCCCAGCACTTCCGCCACACCCAGAAGTGCTGGGGGGAAGAAGAATGGGGACACCCGGAGGTCTTCCGCCACATGGGGACGTGTCCATGGAGGAGTGCCGGGAAGCAGCTGAAGCCCATCCGGGTTGGTATAAAAGGGGCCGCCTCCCTGCATTCGAGAGTGGAAGTCGGGTGGAAGAAGGATGGAGCTGGAGAGAGGACTGGAGGTGGCCAGAAGAGAGGCACTGAAAGACTGTGAAAAGCCCGGACTTTGGGGGATCGGTGCTGGAGGCACTGGATTGGTGCACTGGACATTGTACATATTGTAAATAGTTGTGTGTCAATAAACGTGTGCTGGGTGAAACAACGATGTCCGCCTGTCTGTGTCCGGGGCTAGATCCACACATTATATATTAAATGACAACAAATCAATGAGTAATTAAATCTGCACACCTGAATTCAATCAAAATGTCAGCCAAACAGCTATTAAAACACAACGTGTTTTATTGTTCTTCATTTCAGCCTTAATTTTTATATGGCACATGCTTGTAGTGATTGGCATAATCAGAAAGTTTAGTACTGCTTCCTCACAGATCCATACTCAGGTAGATCCATACGCAGATCCAAATCATCATCTGTATAAAGTCTGCAAATTCTCCCTTTGTCTGCATGCACCCCATTTATGGATAGACTTTGGCCTCCAGTAAATCTAAAGTAGATTCACTGGGTTTAACATGATGTTGATATTATTTCTGAAGTAACATCAATTATTTTTACATTTTAAATATAGTATAATTACTGACATCTTTGACATTATAGGGTTTGAAAAAGAATGGAATGGGTGAAATATTAGTAGTTTACCTAACCTGCTGAGAGTCACTGCAAAAACTGAACTGGTGGCCTTGTGACTTACAGTGCCACACCTAAACTGTTAGGCCATAATTTCAATGTGCTGACATTTACTTTATTTCATGATGTCTGTGAAGTAATACACAATCCTGCGACAAACACATACATTCTCACTTCAGTTTTATTCTCACTAACAAGGGGTACTGATCTAAGTATAGATTTTTAATTTGACGCTTGTACTTGCAGTTTTCAATGAGAGTTTATAAGCAAATAGTCTTTTAGAAAAATGACTTTAAAGGAAACTACTAAAATGAATATCTCTGCAGTGTTATTTAAAATAAGGCTAAAACCTAAAAACCTTTTGATCACATATCAAATCATTTTAAGTTAACAAGTACAATTAGAACAAAACACTATGATAATCTTAATTGACCCTTCTCCACACAGCAAAATAAGCTCAATATTTATTGCTAATATGAGATGCTAATTAGAATTCTGATTGCATACTGCATGAATAACTTAAAATGTTTAGGAAGCTGCAAAGCAAAAATGCTGCTTTGAATATAAAAGAATGGTTGTTTGCTTTACCTCCCACTAATTTTGTTATCGTGTTACTCCAGACACACTATGCAATATTTGTTTTTTACAGATCTATTTTTGCTCATCACTTCTGCAATTCTTATTCTAAATCTCTTCACAACACAATTAGAAAGATTTTTTTTCCACCTCACTGCTTTACTCTTAGATCTACAGTTGTACTAAGAACATATTTTTAAACACTTCTCCAGTATTATAAAGTATTGATCTGCTGATTCTACTCCAATTCACTCCTGAACATGAGCTCTCTGACCTACTGCTATGTGCTTACAGAAGCGTTAGGCATCCATCACACCAAGCACAAAGCTGGTTTCCTCTAGCATTAGTGACACTGGAAAAAAGTGCTACATTTCTGATTTTGCTTTAATTATGATAAATGTTTTATTAAGGAGTTTTTTCAGTGGCAGCACGTGTGCATGGTCTTGAGTTCTGCTTAAAACAGTGAGGTGTAATTTAAAAATAATTACTGAATATTCAGGTCACCACTATTACATTATTGCTGTCAGTATGAAGCAGAGAAAAAAGGGAAACTCAGTTTAGCTTAACCATACATCTTATTTCTTGATCGACTCCTCCCAACCATAGCACTGAAATGGTGTTTCACGCTGTACATTTTCAAGCAAGTAAGACTAATCTACCATTTACACTTTTTACACTTTGGTTTAAAATTTTGCCCCCGTATTATTATTCATTAATATGGAAGGTTTTTCCCACCACTTAAAAAATATTGCACTATTTCACAAAAGAATTGAGTTATTTTGCAAAAGTAATGCAAAATAATAATGGCATTATTTCACATAAATATTGAATAATTACGCAAAAGATATTTGCCTGGTGTGGCCGGTATCATCATTCACACACACATTTGCTCCAGACATCCTATGAAGGCTACTAAAGGATAGATTAAGGATGGGCACAGAGTGCAATCAAGTGTCAAGAACTGAACAAAAGTCATCCATTTAATCCTCCATGTGCCAAGTGTTACATTTAATCCACCTATAAACAGAATAAGAATGCACATAGTTTACAATCAAGTGACAATAACTGAACATAAGTTAAAGGTGTACCTTTAGTTTTAATCAGACTAAAGTTTACTAAAGTAGTAAAGCAGTACTAAACTAGTACACATGTTTTAACATAGGAAAAGTGGGAGTGCAAAGCTGTCATTCTTGCCTCATGCTGCCACAGCATGCAAGGCTCTACATGGAGTTTGCATTCTCATACATGTGCATGGTGTTACAGGCAACAACAGGCAAGACCTTTAAATACTGGAAATGTATCAGTAATACTTCTCAATTAACAAAAGATGTTTAGTCTGTCAGTTGCTGTTAAGTAAATAATATCTATCTCCTTTTCATTCCCAACTGAGCCCCTGAACATTCAAAGTAAGAACAATAGTCACTGCACCACAATATCACACTATTTCAAAATATCTACAGTTAAATAACTAGATTTATTTACAGGTTTCTGTTCGTGGATTGAATGTAGCACACTCCTTTCTGCTTGGTCACACGATTGTGCCCTGCGAAGGACAGACGTATTGTCCACCACTTTTGCTTCTTGCTTTACACTTAGAGCTGCTGTGATAATCACTAGCTCTGTTTGACCATAAACCGGGGGAATTAAATGCATCCCTCAACACATGAAGGATTATAAAGTATCTATGACTTTTGTTCAGTTCCTGTGTGTTGACTGCATGAAATGCACATCCTTAAATTAATCCATCATTAACCATAACAGAACGTGCAGACACACGCATTCATAATGATATGGACCAAACCAGGCAATATCTTCTGCATATTAAATCAATACTTTTGTGAAATAACACAATAATTATTATGAAATAATGCAATATTTCTGCAAAATAATAGAATCACTTTTTCCTTGAGTGGGGGAAATAAAGTTTTGTATATTAACATAATAGTAGTTTCCTGATAAATAGTCAAACCAGTTTTTACAGAATTTCTCCAAGATGCTGCAAATAAAGCCTTCCACCAAACTAATTATAATGTAGAGAACATATTTAAAGACCATTAGAATGCATAGTTTAATACATTCAATTTTTGTGAGACGGCTAAATTTAATAAAAAAAATAATAATATGAGCAAAAAAAAGCATACCTAACAAAGAGAATGCATGTATTAAATATTTGAACAGGCACAAGAGATTTTCTCTGGGTTTTTTATCTGCAGTATAGGCAGTATGCAGCCTTCTCAGCTCCACTTTCTATTTGATCTCATCACTTTGTGCGTGATCAGAATCCCATTTTTCTGAAGTACTGTATTTTCCTATGTTACATTCTTTTGAGTCTTTTAAGCAATAATAGTACATAATTCATGACCACTTCATGCTTTACAGACACGCTGTGCAAAAAAACTAAACATAGCAGTTTAAACTCACTTGTATTACATGTTTGCTTTAACAATAAAGTGCAAAAATGGAAGGGTAGTTGAGATTTGTCTTGTCTGTTATTAATCTGTTGTCTAAGAGCTAGTTTTTTTACTATTAGTATTATTATAACTGTAATAATAATAATGCAGTAATTATTATTTGTGTCCAGTGACTGAGTAATCTTGAGTGACTTTGTCTGCATTTTGTTGTGTGTGATCTGTACATTTATATTGATGACGTTACTGTATGTACCCATTGTTTCTGTGAAGAGCTGTGTTTTCAAGTGTCATATTCATTTGAAGGCTGTAGTTCTCATCTGCTTATTTTAAATAACTAGGTCATAAGCAAGCACACAGACCATGGACAAAAATATAAAAATATGAATAAGAAATGTAAAATGCATATACAGTACAAACATACATGCAAAACCTACAATATCTACATTTGAATATATGTGAATATTGACTTATTTTTAATTAGAATATTCAAACCTTTTTTGCTTATTAGACAGTCGTACTGGGTACAGATCAGGAACAAGCCCCAAGTCAAAAAATTAGTCCATCACATGCTGCAATGATCTATTTATCCACACATTCGGTTAGTCAATTTTGAGTCACCAATTAACCCAACGTATACATACAGAATGAAGCCCAAATGCACAAAGAGAGAATCTGCAAACTCCATACAACCAATAATCCTAACAGGTCTTGAAACCTTGTTCTTGGAAATTTAGACCAACAGCACCAATACCTGTGCCAGCAAAGCACTCCAAATTTGCAATGGCCCATCACCACAATGACTAAACACTCTTCATTTGCTGTTTATTAATCCAAAATACAAACAAAGTAAGTTATAATAAAAAGGAAACAGTCTCAAAATATCATTTTGTTCATTTTCTGGGTTCATTTGACCCATTGCAGGGAAAAAGTGGACACAAGATAGAAACATGCCATGGGTGGTATACCAATTCATTTTGGGGTAGACCTGTGCACAAAATTAAGACTCACTCATACTGGACAATTTTACTGTCCAAATTAACATGTTTGTGTGTCTGTGTGACAGCACTGTGGTGCAGTGGCCAGTAATGCTACCTTATACCTACAGGGTCTTGAGGCCTAGGCATTGGAACTGTCTGCTTGGACTGTGCATATTCTTTTTATGCCCATGTAACAGGTTCTCTGGTTTCCTTTCTTATTCAAAGCATATGTATGTTGGGTTAACTGGGGTTATTAAATTGGCCTAATTATTAAAGTTTTTAGATGTTTGCATATCCAGGCCCTGCAATGTCTTAATCAGGTTGGTTTCTACTTTCTACCAAGTGCTGCTGGGTAAGACTCAGGTTCTTCTTCACCTTGAAAAGTAACAACCAAAAGCAACCCACATAAAAATGACAAGCAAACTTCACATGGAATAGAACTCGTGTGGCTGAGTCCAAGCACCATGAGACCACTGGGTGAGCATTTGAAATAAGGAATTTTTATGTCACCCATTAATTTAAAAAAGAACTCAAAACCAAGCTATCAAAGATTTATTTACATTATGAATGTTCTAAACTTCAAGAATGTCTGTTACTTCTGGGCTTATACTAAATACATTTTTCAGAGAGCTCAATACTGTACTATTTTTAAAAATCTTAGCAAAATTTTAGGTAAAATAAAATCTTTCATTACAACTATTCTACTCATTAATACTTTTTAATTAAACTACGGGACTTTGCCCCCTCCTCCTTCGCTTGCCATCCCCCGTGTTTGGTTTTCCAGATACACACTTATAAGATTTTTTTTTTCTGAATTGTTGCTATTTCATTAGTTTCACTTTTATTTCAGAACTTCGGTAAAAACAATATTTGGAATCTTTCGAGTCCTAACATGCTGAATCTTTTAAATGAGGTCCATGAGACATGTGTTTAATGACTTTGTAACATAATTCAGGACAGGTTTCTCTGTTTTGAATTTCAGCACAGACAAAACGATCTACATCATCAGCAGTTAACAATTTTCTTTGCAAAGTAACCAATAAATGCATGTGTGGTAAACCCCGTTTTTGAAATTCTCTGACTTAAACATCAAAGCCTTACAATATTTACATAGTTCTGACGTATCACCTATGCCCATATATTCGATCTCTGTTCACCTGAACGAGTAATAATTTCTCTTTGTTTGCGCTAATGCGATGTTTACTTTCTTTGTTTTGACACTTTCATTTTTTTCTGCTTTCATATACTGTATCTTACTCTGCAAGTGTTTCATGTCTATGATTTTTTTTTGAGTGTTTTGAATTCCACTGTTTTCATTATCTCTAACCTGCTCTGCATATGTTTGGCCCCCTTGTTTTTTAACCTTTCTATGATATTTTACTTTGTTTTCTACTCTGTCTTTAATTTCTGACCTCACTTTATCCTGCTTTTTTTTCCAATGACACCTGATCCGTGGTGATTATTTTCCCTTTTTTCAAGTAATAATTTCCATTTTTTGTGCTACTGCGATCTTTACTTTCTTTTTTTTATGCTTTCTAACTGTCCTGCATTCATATTCTTTAACTTTCTCTGCATTAGTATCGCACCAACATTTTTTTTTGAGCCTTTCGAATTCCACTGCTTTCATAATCTCTAACCTGCTCTGCATGTGTATAGCACCAACGTTTTTGAACGTCTTGATGAAGTTCTACTTGGCCTTTTACTCTTTTTGTCTTTTAATTCTGAGCTCGATTGGACCTGCTTTTTTTTCAGTTCCACTTGTTCCGGGCTGATTACCTTATTTTCTGAATTTGCACCTAGATTATTCTTTTTCTTTTATGCATTTTTTTCTCTCCAACGCTTTTGAGTCTCTTTTCTCCGTGCTGCTCTTTCTTCGCTTAGTCATCGACATTTCATCCATCCATCCATCCATTTCCTAACCCGCTGAATCCGAATACAGGGTCACGGGGGTCTGCTGGAGCCAATCCCAGCCAACACAGGGCACAAGGCAGGAACCAATCCTGGGCAGGGTGCCAACCCACCGCAGGACACACACAAACACACCAGGGCCAATTTAGAACCACCAATCCACCTAACCTGCATGTCTTTGGATTGTGGGAGGAAACCGGAGCGCCCGGAGGAAACCCACGCAGACACGGGAGAACATGCAAACTCCACGCAGGGAGGACCCGGGAAGCGAACCCGGGTCTCCTAACTGCGAGGCAGCAGCGCTACCACTGCACCACCGTGCCGCCCTCGACATTTCATCTATAATGTATTGTCCTTATACGCTTTATATGCGCTGAGAGCCCTGGATCTGCGTGTGCTCAAAGCCTTTGCACGACCGAGTGTGTTGCTGCCCATGCTCTTATTTGGTTGTAAGTAGGACGGGTCTTGCAAGAATCTCATGTTCTACCTCACGCAAGATGTTCCTGGGTCAATCTCTTGGCACAAAGTCTCACGTTTAAGGTCCCCGCAAGGCACTCCGGGGCCAATCTCTTTTGTCTCGCGGGTCTTTTAAGTGTTTTCCGTGATCTTCACGTCTTGTCTCCTTAGTCTTTCTCTTCCAGGATTTTATTTATAATAGAGAGATGTGACCCTCCTGATTATTCCTTATTCCTTAATGCAATAACTGTAAACCTTCAAAATCTAAAGCAATCCACTAGGCCACAACTGCTATATAAATTAATCTTCCAGACGATTAGCAAAACCTTCATCCAATATATCTCAAGCTATGTTATTTTTATCAATCACTTTACAGAGAAGTAAATAACATGTCTTTTCTGTGACCCTTTTACTTACTTATTATTTAATACACTCTGTCCCGTTTAGTGTATTAAATTCATAGACACACCTGCACAAAAAACATTCATTAAATGTAGTTGACAATTTACTTGCACTTTTGACCAAGATTTCTTGCTTATATAACTGTTTTATCCTGGACAGGTCTTTTCTGAATGCTATTAAAAAAAAGCAATGTTCAATTTTGCTTTCTATGAAACCCTGTGAGGGTCAAATTATGTTTTCTTATCAACTGGGTAATTAGGAATTGTCTGGTAATCATATTGGAAACTTGAAAACAACAATTCTTCACCTCCTCTGAGAACATTATTACCAAACAGAATAAATTGAACTGAAGGTAGTCAGTGACCTAATGATTAGTACACTTGCTTGCAGGTCCAATCTGTCGGTCTGTGTGCCAACTATTACATTACAAACGAACAACTGCACTATAACTGTGTAGCTGTTGTGTCCACTTTGGACTGATCATCAACAAAGACAGGCACCACCTAAAACAAAACTTGGTTGAAATTAAAGACACTTCCCCTAATAAAGGAAACATCGCTAACCTATCCACAGTAACAGGCATTTCATGTGCTTTTATGATCATTAAAAATAAGAGCCACAACAACACACACCGTGAAGTATATGGGGTAGGGCCTGGGAGAAGCAAAGTAGAGCTGAGAAGAATTTAGTTTTCAGATTAACCAGAGTCTCTGTGCAGCTGCATATTTACACCCAGTCTACATGGGGCTTTTCCAGACTATACATAATAGCCAATTTCCAACGTGCTGAATGTAAGATTAAGTTATTACTCTAAATTGTCCTAGCATGAATATGTGGGTATGTGTGATGATGTACTTGTATCCCATCTAACATACATTCTTGGCTTTCACTCAATGCCTCCAGGAAGGGCCATAGCTCCCTATAATCCTGTAATGAGTAAATAAAAGAACAGAAAATGGATGTACTGAGATCAAGGTGATATGCCAAGACCACTTCATATGAAAAGTCCCATAGAATTGAGATACACCATGTGGCTGCCTTTCTTTAAGGTCCACACGTGTTCCAGTTTAGCACTCTTAGGAGTGCTAATTCTAGGAGTGCTAATTGTAATGTTTGCCATTCACAGATATAATAAGGGACTCGCCTGGCTTCATACTGAACTACATAGATGTTGGCTTTACCTTCTCGTCAATGTAGTTCATTATTTTTTGATTTTCTCATGTAATTTACATGATACTTTTGATCAATTAGATCCATGATTCCCAAAAAAAGACAATAGCAGTCTTGATGGATCATGGGAGCTTGTCAAACCTAGCCACACATTTTGTGGACTTGAAGAAGTATTATTATCACATACCCTGTGGTTTCTTGCTAGAAGGGCTACAGGAATTTGGAATTGTGGAGCAGCCATTGCATGTCATTCTTTTCTGTGCATAACTGTTATTATGTCATTGCAGTTAAAAATGGATGTGAGGGTCCAGCATGGGGGTTTATGGAGCAGTGTATGATGAAGAATCAGTATTTTTCCCAGAAAAATAAATGCTTGAAGCTTGTGGGTGGTGGGGGAGCTGTTGCACTTATTGAAGGAGTGCCTCAAGGTCTCGTTCACAACTAAAAGTAGAGGTGAATTTGAGAGAAAGGACTTTTGATTTATCAATCTTTCTACTGCCACATAATTCAACTATGGTCACAGCCACTTCAGTGAACATGAGTATAAGCAGCCTAAAAAAAGTTAACTGATCAAGGTTGATGGGCTCACTCTCTGTAAAGTGGTAAAGAATTCAATAATACAGGAATCCTTAGCGAAGAACCATTATTGATCCAGACACAGAGGCGCCAGTTGGATATGGAGGGAGGATCCTCCCTGTGCACCACCACCACCACCCAAAGTGTTGCATAAAGCATGGAAAGACTGGAAGGAGACATACAACATGATGGGGAGTTATAATCTCTTAGCTGTGGAAATCTCCAGAAGGTGCAGGAAACAGAAAGACCTGCTTTGGTTCTTTCAATCTGTTGCTTTAGTGTGCCTCAGCAGGAGAAGTGGAAAGAAAATGATATGAGCAAATAATGGCTAGATTTCATGGGGTATGTTCTAAACAGTATAAAAAAAAAACAAATAAGCCAGTGTACTCCTGGGAGGCTAAATCCAAAGAGAAAATATTTATAACTAGATTTACTAAGCTTAATGACTACAGAGACCATACAGTATTTCTGTAGTGACTGCCCATCTCAGTGGAGTAAAGATTTGTCAGTACCTAGACACAGCATTTACAAATTTTAAAACTGTAAGGTGGCCTAGTTATTTTAGCTCAATGTGCCAATTGATCTTTTCACTAGTTTTTAAATAGGGGTCCACTTCTGTGGAAATGTGCTTGCAATCACGCTTTGTCAAAGCCTCTTTATTTGAGCTGTGTTGATAGCATGAAATACTTTGTAATAAACATGGTATCAAGTAAACTTGCTGGACATATTTTCTTTCTTGAAGCAAAACTTCCTCACCTTTGTGCCAGGCAACAGACAATCAGTCAGGGTGTGTTTCATATTCTTGAACCTCAGCCCAAAGCATGAAGCCTATCTAGTCTTTGTCAACACTGAAACGAAGCAATTAAATTAATCACATCCTTGGTGTTGTTAGAAACAAACAGTACTTGTCAAGCAGCATACACAGTAAAAAATCAGATGTGGTAATTCAGTCAAAGCCTAGTGTATTTTGTGTGTCTGTTTCAGTTCTTGTTATAGTAAAGTCCACATAAATCTAATGATTGGTATGACACTCTGCTGCTCAAAATCTAAACTTCTAGTTTGTAATTACCATTAATTATTTTTACTAAGCTTTGCCAGTAACATACTTTATGAATTGTGCTACAGTCTTCTTTTAAAGAAGTTTGCAAGTTTATTGTCACTGACAAATTTGGACTCAAAACACATTACAAGTTCTGCCATTAACATACAAGGACTATATTTCTAAAAGAATTTTCAGCACATTTATGAATGTGTTTATCATGCTATTTGGTATTTTTTACAATTAAATTGCACACTGTACTTTATATGGTGATTACTTTTAAAACAATGCTGTCATTTTGGCTGTAAAATTTATTTTGTGAACATTCCAACTGGAGACAAACTGTAGTTAACTTTATTGCCATTGAACTTATAAAAAAGCAAAAGTAATAAGTATGATCAGGTAAGATAAGATGACTTTGGATAAAAACCATTACCTTCACATTGGTTTAGATTTTCGGTCAAAGATATTCATCTGGCTAACTTAAAGGAATACTACACCCAAAAAAATAATTTGTTAATGTTACTTTCCAGATGTAGTTTGTGGTGGTGGGCAAAAAAAAAATTTGGCTCTTATGCTTTCCTGCAGAATGGAGAGAAAAATAGTTTACAATATAATAAAAGCTAATAGTGACCAGTGCTGTACAATGGCAAATGATGTGAGAGAAGTCCATGGAAAAAAGGAAAAAAAATCTCACATTGCTCATGTTGCATAATCCATGTCAGTTATCAGGTCGTCAACTCAAAACATGGAAAGCGGGTGCTTTTTTGCTAAAACAATGTTAAATATATACTTTGGGAATAATTATTGCACTTTGTAAACAGAAAACTAAAACATTTTCGAATTGAGGACAGAACTCTTGACCAATGAATTAGAGGGATTGGCTGGTCTTCAATTCAAAAAAGTGACTCCCCTAATTCTTTAGTTTCTTATTTCTATTGTGTATTGATCGTTCCAGAAGTGCATATTTAACATTACTTTAGTGAAAAAACATGTGTTTTACATGTTTTGGGCATAAGACTGGGTAAACTGACATATGGATTATGGGTTAACCTGAGTTTTTGCTTTCTTTTTTCCATGAACATTTTTCATATTTGCTGTTGTACAGCACTGGTCATTACTTGCTCTTATTAAATCATAAATGTTTTTCTCTCCGTTCTGTATGAAAATATGAGATTTTCTAAGCTACCACTACAAACAACACAGGATAAGTAAAATATAAAAAACAGGTAATTTTTGGGTGGAGTATTCCTTTAAGGCCTGAACCAAAAATTTTGGAACACATACACGAAACATCTTCATATATTTATTTGGATTCTTTCAAATTATATTTTTGTCTGAAAAAGTATTTGAATATGCTAAGTAGTAACATTATATAAAATGGCCCAAGTACTGTATTTATGTTATTTAAATGTCGAATAAAACAATCAGTGATCTCTATAAAAATAAATGACTCTCAGTTGCCCACAGACTAATTATGCTCAGAATTTCTGGAATGTGGCCCACTTACACATCAAGTGGCTCAGAAAGAGGGAACTGAAATCTGAACGGGTTTTCATTGGGACCCTAAAGTGCGGCTGTGGGCAGCAGGATTGCTATACACATCTTCAAAGGGCATTTACTTTAAGTACATGATGTTGTGATGCAGGAGACTACGAGTCAAGCAGTCTGGAACGCTAAATGCACTATCATGTACTGCTGGATAACAATATTCCACCGTCAAGAAAATATACAAATGAAAAAATGATTAAATTCAAAACTAACTATGGCATAAGCAATAACATATATAAATAATTTATTGTACTTGTTTGTCCAAATATAATTTTAGTCCTGCTTTGCTGATTTATCCTCACAATGATTAAATACTGCAGGAACAGTCTACATCCTTAAAAGATTTTAGACAGCTAGACATACGCATATTTTCACCTTTCCTATTTTCTCAACAGTTCATGAGGCAATCAATTGGCTTCTAAAATTCACTTATATTTTGTTTTTAAATGCAAATATGCACATTCATACAGTATGTTCTTATATCCCCATAATTCACTTCAGGGGCCAGTGAAAACCCCTGCAACACTTGGCATAAGGCAGAAAACAACCCTGAGCAGGGCACCTGTCCAATTCAGAGCACACATAAGGCCAATTTAAAAGTGGCAATTAACCTAACGTACACGTCTCTGAGGAAGTGGGAGTAAAATATGAGTACTCAGAGAAAAACACATGGGGTGTGGGGAAGAAAGCATATAAACTACAAGTAGAAAATAATGAGGCATGGGATATAAATCCAGGACACTTGATTTGTGGGGTAGTAGCGCTGAGAACTACACTACTGTGTTTAAGTATTACTTAGGAAACTAATTTACACAAACTTAATTATGATAAGACACAAAGCAAAACAAAACATCTTACAATTTCTCATTCCAGTAGAAGGTAAAGGATTTAATTAGAGGTTACTTATGTCAGTCTTGTGAAGTAATTTCTAAGGAGGGGCTGAATGAATGTGTCGAGTAAACATATCTCATTCATTGTTCTACAGAGACTCTATTGTTAGTATCAACCTACAAAATGTCATCACTCAGCATAGCTAAAATACCGTGGGAAGTTTGTAAAGAGCAAACAAGGATAAAAGCAACTATGTGCACAAGACAATCTCACTTATACCAAGTCGTTCAGTGCTGGTTCTGAGATTTTTTTAACTTCTTGTTTTCTTTCATATGTTTGGTACAAGTTCTACCTACATACATAGCCAAGGTGTGATCCTCTTCCATCAAAAGCATACATACCAGTAAAATAACTCAATGATATACCACATTATGTCAAAATGGACTCAAACACTGACTTTCTACATGTTGATCTGATGCATAAAAACTATACTATATTTGTTACACAAAATACCATACTCAACAGGAATTTAATAAAGAAATAAATGTACAAATTAATAAAAGTCTGAACAGTACAGCTTTCTTTACAGCAGAGAGTAAACACTGCTGCAACACATTATACTCTTACACATAAACAATGCTTAAAATATTCTGGGGACATTGCTGGGGACTGGAATCTCCCAATCCTATTTCTGAGATCAATGATAACCGGCTGAATCTCAGTGTATAAACTATGCCTATTATATATTGTCAATTTCCTA
Source organism: Polypterus senegalus (assembly GCF_016835505.1). NCBI lineage: Eukaryota > Metazoa > Chordata > Cladistia > Polypteriformes > Polypteridae > Polypterus > Polypterus senegalus. The sequence goes on from NC_053157.1 coordinate 48,306,067, forward strand.
CCAGCAGTGCATAATCCAATGATTAATTGCATCAGATTGTGTGGAGATGCTAACTTAAGCACAGCACAGTTTACTCAGACATGCATGTTTTATTTTCATCTAGGGCATGTTAATTTATTAAAGAGGTGGGAAAACTTGAGAAAGGAAAGCAGACGTAACAAGGTCTGCACTCTGGACTGAGATAAAAACTATAAATATTGTATACTGCGTATCTGCATGAACATAGCCATGAAGAGACTGAAACATTAATAACAGTCCTCTTTTACTTATACATGGTGTGGTGTATGGCCGGCCGTTCATCCCGGCCAATACCCCCAGGCCGCCAGGTGGAGCCCTCCCTGCAATATGGAGGTGCCCCGAAGACCAACAGGGCATCATGGACACTGGAGTCTTTATGCACTGCCCTGCTGGATACCATGGGGGCCACTAGGAGACGCTGCAGGGAGGAACGATGTTTATTTGCCATACGCCCCGAAAGTACGTCCGAGTCACATAGACAAGGGGAATAACGTGCTTCCGAGGTGAAGAAAAAGACTTTTGATCTGACCCGCACGTGATAGGAGATCACATGGACTGGGGATTGGAACACTTCCGGGTCAGGGATTATAAAAGGATTATGGGAGCACCCAGACAGAGAGCTGAGCTGGGTGGAAAGGTGGCAAGGCGTCTGGGAGTGGTGGATTGGTTTATTGTGATTATTGGGATTTATTTAATGAGCATTGTGGAGAGGAGGGTGCTTTGTGCACTGTGCAGAATAAATATACATAAAACATAAATATGTTTTTGGACTTTTATCTGGCATCTGGCGTATTGGACAAGGGTTCAAGGTAGCAATAGCGCCCTCTATCTGTCACAACGGAAAACACACAACAAATGTCAATCTGCCCTCTAGGGGCATACGTAAGTATGAGTAGGGAGGTAGAAACCCCATCGAACTGAGAAACCAGTTAGCTCACTTCCACTTTTGTCCTGACCTGCTTTGTTTTTTTTTGGCCACTGTTTCCTTTGTTGTATCTCTTATGTCCAGTGCCTGGCCACCATTCCACCCTGCCAAAGATAAACACTACTCCTCTTTTAATGTATATGAATTAGGCTCATTTTTTGTTACTAAATAATCGTCAAGTATTAGCAATTTATATTTAACTGATCCCTGTGTGAAGCAAAAGATTCAACGTGGTGGCCCTACCCTCTAACTTTGTATCACCATGCATTCTGTTTTGATAAGTCTGGACTCAAGTGTGCTTGTCCTAAATAGTAAGGAAGAAGATACATCCTTTGAAATATATTAGTCAGTGAGGCAAGCTTAAACCGAAAGAGATTCAGAAATTAATAGACACAGAGCTAGATAAACTGACTAGAAATATATATTTTTTATTTCCTTTTAAAACAGTATGAAGTAAAATGCTGACAGACACCATCAAGAAATAGGTGACCTTGAAGATAATATTCTGTACAATTATGAAGCTGTGAAGGATGGCCGGCCATTTATCCCGGCCAATACCCCCAAGCCGCCAGGTGGAGCCCTCCTTGCAGCATGGAGGTCCCCAGAAGACCAGCAGGGCATCATGGACAATGGAGTTTTTATGCAAAGCCCTGCTGGATGCCGTGGGGCCACAGGAGGGAGCTGCAGGGAGGACCGAGGGCTTCTTCGTGCCCTGAGGTTCTTCGTGCCCTGAGGTTCGTCATAGAAAGAGCGACAGACTTCCGGGTTGAAGAAAAGAACTTTTACCTGACCCGGAAGTGATTGAGGATCACATGGACTGGGGATTGAGAACACTTCCAGGTCAGGGATTATAAAAGGACTGTGGGAGCTCCCAGACGGCGAGCTGAGCTGGGTGGAAGGGTGGCAATGCGTCTGGGAGCTGGAGGATTGTGTATTATTGATTTATTGGTGATTTATATGAGTATTGTGGTGGAGAGTGTGCTTTGTGCACTGTGGCGACAAAATAAAGTCAACTTGAGGACTTTTACCTGGTGTCTGGAGTCGTGGACAGGGGCTCAAGGGAGCGAGAGCGCCCCCTATCGTTCACAGAGGCATTATCAACTGGTTTTATATATACTGTACTATAGGCAGGATAAACTGAAAATAGGGGCCATACCTAAAATCTAAATATAGGACTATATTGAAAATGCAGAACTAATATTATGCAGGTCAGAGTGTAAAAATCTCAAAACTTATTATTCTCACCATTCTCAAGTAATAGCAGTACTATAGTTATTTCCTGCTTGAGAATCTCAATATTACAATTTCTAACATGCTTAGCCAGTTTGCAGAAAGAACTCCACAGCTTTTACCTGGGCTGGGATTTGAACCCTGTAATTGCTGTGCCACCCAAATCTAAACTTTCACAGAAATACTATAACCCACCATTATTTTTTGATTATCTTTAAATGTTAGATAGATGAAATCTTGCATGTCCATGCTGTTGTGTTGTTGGCAGTATATTTTGATATTATACAATTAAACAATAAGCTTTAGATAAAATTAATTTAAAACAATAAATTTTTTATTGTGTGAATCCTCATCTAGTCACTGTCTACATGGATTTTTGCAAGTTCTCTCAATGTCTATATTTATTGTTTCCTGATATTCCAAACTTATGCATGTTAGGCAATTTTAAATTTTATACACCCTGTATGTGTATACAGTGGTGTGAAAAACTATTTGCCCCCTTCCTGATTTCTTATTCTTTTGCATGTTTGTCACACAAAATGTTTCTGATCATCAAACACATTTAACCATTAGTCAAATATAACACAAGTAAACACAAAATGCAGTTTTTAAATGATGGTTTTATTATTTAGGGAGAAAAAAAAATCCAAACCTACATGGCCCTGTGTGAAAAAGTAATTGCCCCCTGAACCTAATAAGTGGTTGGCCACCCTTAGCAGCAATAACTGCAATCAAGCATTTGCGATAACTTGCAATGAGTCTTTTACAGCGCTCTGGAGGAATTTTGGCCCACTCATCTTTGCAGAATTGTTGTAATTCAGCTTTATTTGAGGGTTTTCTAGCATGAACCGCCTTTTTAAGGTCATGCCATAGCATCTCAGTCAGATTCAGGTCAGGACTTTGACTAGGCCACGCCAAAGTCTTCATTTTGTTTTTCTTCAGCCATTCAGAGGTGGATTTGCTGGTGTGTTTTGGGTCATTGTCCTGTTGCAGCACCCAAGATCGCTTCAGCTTGAGTTAACGAACAGATGGCGGACATTCTCCTTCAGGATTTTTTGGTAGACAGTAGAATTCATGGTTCCATCTATCACAGCAAGCCTTCCAGGTCCTGAAGCAGCAAAAAAACTCCAGACCATCACACTACCACCACCATATTTTACTGTTGGTATGATGTTCTTTTTCTGAAATGCCGTGTTCCTTTTACGTCAGATGTAACGGGACATTTGCCTTCCAAAAAGTTCAACTTTTGTCTCATCAGTCCACAAGGTATTTTCCCAAAAGTCTTGGCAATCATTGAGATGTTTCTTAGCAAAATTGAGACGAGCCCTAATGTTCTTTTTGCTTAACAGTGGTTTGCGTCTTGGAAATCTGCCATGCAGGCTGTTTTTGCCCAGTCTCTTTCTTATGGTGGAGTCGTGAACACTGACCTTAATTGAGGCAAGTGAGGCCTGCAGTTCTTTAGACGTTGTCCTGGGGTCTTTTGTGACCTCTCGTATGAGTCGTCTCTGCGCTCTTGGGGTAATTTTGGTCGGCCGGCCACTCCTGGGAAGGTTCACCACTGTTCCATGTTTTTGCCATTTGTGGATAATGGCTGTCACTGTGGTTCGCTGGAGTCCCAAAGCTTTAGAAATGGCTTTATAACCTTTACCAGACTGATAGATCTCAATTACTTCTGTTCTCATTTGTTCCTGAATTTCTTTGGATCTTGGCATGATGTCTAGCTTTTGAGGTGCTTTTGGTCTACTTCTCTGTGTCAGGCAGCTCCTATTTAAGTGATTTCTTGATTGACACAGGTGTGGCAGTAATCAGGCCTGGGGGTGGCTACGGAAATTGAACTCAGGTGTGATACACCAGTTAGGTTATTTTTTAACAAGGGGGCAATTACTTTTTCACACAGGGCCATGTCGGTTTGGACTTTTTTTTCTCCCTAAATAATAAAAACCATCATTTAAACACAATAGTTTTTCACACCACTGTATGTAATTGGGCTCGGAGATGGGCTTGTATCCTGAACTAGATAAAGTAGGTTTGATAATGTTATACTAATTATTATTTTATTTGCTTTTGCCATTTGTGCTGTCTCCTATGGTGTACAATCAACAGTCCTTGAATGCTGTTTAATCTTAAATGGGCCAACCAGTACAACATTTTAAATATGTCACATTTATAAGCACTGTGCTGCAAGATCTAATTTTTTCCAACAAGTAATACATTTAAAAAGCTTCTGAACTCTGCCAAAGAGAGAGTAGACAAGGCATACTGCATCACACTTATTTTCATGAATGCTATAAAACATTTTATTTAGCTTCATTACGTAATGACATTAACTGGATTTTTTACTTGTGGTAAAAATACATATGCAAGCTAAGGATCACATTTAATATGCAATTGAAATATGGCTGTTAATTAGGCTCCAAAAATCCTAAACACACATGTCATCAGCCTTTTCACTGCCTCCTCTAATTTGTAAGACTTAGTAAAAGCATGAAACTCTTACATAAGGTTTTCTTCGCGTTTTAGCAGTAGATGTCCCTTTCACAAATTCTTCAATATCATATATACAAAAGCTGTATATTGCTTTAACAAATTTTAGAAAGCTGCCAATCATGATAATCTAAGGATTACTCTATAAGCTGGATAACATGATAACTTTAGAACAGATTTTAAGATAAATCAGAGGTGCTGGTGATGAAATAAGAAAAACACAAGTGTTTAAAGGCAGATATGCACACAGCACCTGAACCTTACGAGTACCAATAGCAACAAACCACTATGGCAATGTCAGCCATGCAAAAATACATAAAACTGTGCACTTTTAATACAGACTTCATTGTAAAAGATGTCTGTTTAAAAGGTACTTGCTGCTTTGGCAAGAATTATACAGCTGCCTTATTTTAACTTGATGTAAATCTCAGCCAGGTCAATACCCATGTTGAGTTTGCACACTCTCTCCATGTCTATATGGCTCTCCACCCCAAATACAAGCCTATTAGTTTGACTGTTGTCTTTAAACTGAACCAAAAATCGAGCATTTTTTGTGTCTAATTCAGAGTTAATTCCTGCCTTTATTACTTATGCTGTTAGGTTAGGCTTCAAACCCCAACGACAACTCTGCAATGGACTAAACAGATTCAAGAAATGCAGGATATGAATCTCACTCCAATACTTTTATAATAATGAAAATTTTAAAAATGGTCTGGAGCTGATATCTGAGAAATCAAAGTCACACATTTTCCTCTGTTTTTCATAGAATGAGCTTTTCACATCACTTTCAAAGTCCTGTGTAAGAAACTGCACAGAATGCAAATGAAACTATCAAATTAATTCTCTGGAGGAATGCCTAAGCACTAGAGGACTTTAGATCGGTGACACAAGTTGTTTGAACAGAACAAGGAAAACAAGCTCCTTTGATGAACAGAAGCCCCAAGTATTAACACTTTCAAAATCTCCTTCAAAGTACCCAAATGGAACACATCAGAGACCATGTTTACATGGCTTACTTCACCTAACCTTTATAATGAATTGTGTTTGCAGTAAATTAAATATGAGGATCTATCTACCTGTTTATAACAAATAAGAATAATCACACACTCTGACATATATATTGCCTTTCAATATTTAACATACAGAGGGTCCCTAAAATAAGTAACTGTAGTATAAATTATTATATTAATTATTTCTACAGCATGTACAATGTGGTACTTTAGCACCTCAGACACTCAGTGAGTCGGAGGTTGTGATGAACCTGCAGCCTTGTGTTCTCCAGCCAAGCTTTATAACCAGCAAACCCAGAAGCTTACAACAATGTCTTACGCATACAGATTTAAAATAAATTAGGTCTGCTTCTTTTCTAACAGATTTTTAAACCTAAACACTGTTTTCTGTGACATCCTTTCTTGCAATGTATTAAATAAGGTTTATTCTTTAAATAACCTATAACTCTTCATGTATTTGTCTGTTATAAGAATATAAAAGTTCTGAATAATGAGAGGAACCCATTCAGTCTATCAAGCTTGATTGTTTAGCTGACAGCTAAGCTGTCCCAATATCTTATCCAGACACTGCTTAAAGGTTGTCAAGGTTTCTGCTTCAACTACTTTGCTCTGTAGTTTGTTTCAGGTCCCCGGAGCCTGTTTTCTGGCTTCAGTCCTAAATGCACTCAACTTCTGCTTAATTTCCACTATTGTCCTTGAGCATGTGATTCACTGTTGAGTTGAAAGAATTCTGCTGCATCTTTTTTATCAGTGTCTTTGAGAATTTCGTATACCTTGATTAGGTCACGACATAGTGTCCTCTAGTTGAGACTACACAGGTTTAATTCTCTGAGTCTGTCAAAGTAAAACATGTCCTTAAGGCCTGGTTGCTCTCCTCTGCATGACTTCAAGAGTTGTTATGTCTTTCTTATAGTTTGCTGACCAGAAATGCATACGATACTCCATGTGCGGTCTCACTAGTGTGTTATATAGTTTGAGCATAATGTCCCTTGATTTATATTCAACAGCTTTAATGATATAACTTGAAATTTGACTTTCCTTTTTAATTGCTTCTGCACATTTATTAGATTATGAAAATGTGTCAACATAAACCTCTAAATCTTTTTCACAGGTTGTTTCCTTTAGAAAAGTGCCTGCCATATTTTATTTATACCCGATGTTCCTTTTGCTCATATACCACACTTTGTACTTTTCTACATTAAACTGCATTTTCTATTTGTTTGTCCAGTTCAGTAGCTTGTCTTTCTGAATTGCTTTTGCTACGTCCTCAGTGTCTGCCATTGCTTCAAAAGTAGTATTTTCTGCAAATGTCCCATGTTTACTAACTATACCGGCATCAATGTCATCAGGCAAAATAACAGTCCAAACTATAATGTGCATATTGAAATGACTTCTAGGCTTTGTTTTTTAATTGGAATGATATTTTGCTTTGCAACACAAGGAATTACTACTAACTAGAAGATATTTTATATTTCTCTATCACTCTCATACCAATTTCATATCAACAGTTAAATTTAAAAAAATGTCCTTTTTATTCACTCTGGCCTTCCAGCTATACTGAAATGGTATTTTTGACACTGAAAACACATCTTTTTCAAACTATATAACTTTGAAAACACCGAGCTTTGCATGACAGTGTAGCAGGTGAAAGAGGAGTGTTTTGAAAACCCCAATGTATGGATGTCATGTGCTCAGGCACTGACTTCAGTGATCTTTTGATAATTCCTCTGTGACCTTATGTTTATGTTTTTCTCCTAACATCTTGGCATCAACTTTTGAGTACTGCTCCTTGAAACACTTGAATATTTCACCGTATTTATTTTGTCTGGACCCCCAGTCTATATTATCCATGGCTTTGGCTACCTTGTAACATTTAAAAAGAATTGCACTTCATCGTCTGTCCTTACAAAGTCTGGTTTAGTGTTTTCTTCAAGAGCTTTTTTTTGTATTTTTCCCTAATTCTTTCCGCACTTTATCCAATTTACAGTTTTGTCTGTATATAAACACTGCTCTTGGCTGGCAAACCATGCATGGTCAATAGGAAAGATTTATGATGAAAACCTTTTCAAAATGATATGAAAACACTAGTGTCAATGAAAAACGTTCAGTGTTAGTCTAAATTACTCCTGTATATTGCTGTGGACACACACCACAAAGTATCTCAGTTCACAGATTTGCACTGTTGTGAATTTCCAGTGGTCAGCCATAAACCTGCAACGTCTGGAAGCTGTTTCCTTACAGCGTGAGCTAATAATTGACCTCCTTGTCTCAGCCGTGTAGGTGTCACATTATTAACACTGCAGGCATAATGCTATCTGGTGATGTCACCTGAGCTCTCTCTTGCTTAGCCCCCACACTTTCTGTGAAACATTTCCACCTATTCATAGTGCAAATCCTACCTTTGTCACCATGTTCAAAGAGTTGCACTGTGGTGAATAGCCAGGGGTCAGCTGTGAACCAACAGCATCTGTTTTAGAAGCAGTCTCCTTACAGCATGGGCTGATAGGAGAATTCCCTGTTTCAACTGCAGAGAGCACTTCTGAACACTGTAAGAGTAATGCTTAATGGTGGTGTCAGCTGAGCTCTCAAGCTCTCTCTCTCTCTCTTAGTCCCCACATTTTCTGCACAACACTGCCACTACAACCTGGGCCTGGCCGGCTTTTTCATTACCTACCTACCTCATGATGGACTGGCATACTGGTAGCAATGGCATCAAGGGAAGTGTTAGTACTGGACAGAACAGAAGTCCATTGCATGGAAAACTCATCCATTTTTGACATGTCTGCGTCACTCACTGTTAGAAATTGTGTATATCTGACAGTAAGAGAATAAAAACACTTGGCTCCAAGAAGAAATCAGCATCACAAAAGCATCAATAAATGTGCTCTCCATAGCTCTCCAGAGTCAGTCATCAATTCCCTCAAAATCTGTACTGCATCTGAAGTGCAGCAGAGTTTAAAAGTAAGGTCTTAGACTTGCTTAAGGCTGGCAACTAATGATTACTTTGCTCAATGTAGGAAATAAGTTGATCAACAAATGCTTAATGAACTTTTAACTAGCACTACCATCAATGCACATTAACAAATATTAAAACCCTATCACAACAAACATTTTTTTCATTAAAGAATAAACTTATCAGTGCATTATCCACTTACTGAACCTGCTTAATCCATCTTTAAGATTGTCTGGAACAAGAATTGATGCTGACAGGAGTCGGTTTAAGGCTGAAACCCATCCATCGCTGTGCATTACAACACACAATCACATACATACAAAGTCACCTACCTTGAGCTAATTTATTGTCACCAATTAACCAAACATGCAGATCTATGGGATTTGAGGAGAAAACTGGAGTTTCTGGTCAAAACACCACTCAGACATGCAAACTCCACATAGACAGTACCATCCATGGTACATTCTTGCTTACGAGAAGTTATTAAAAACCAAAACCCATCCTACCATGCACACATTTTATTTAACAAGTTGTTCAGTCTGGAAGAAACAAGCTAATACTAATAAATAATGAGCTAATAAAAAAATGTAAATTCTAGTCATATTGCATTTCACCAAAACTTAAAATAATAAATATGTCAAAAAGGAAGTACACAATTTAATAAATAAAAGGACAATGTGGCCTCATTAGAGTTTGGCTGGCCAGTATAAATCATTTGCCTAAGACCAATTTTAAACTGACCAAACCCAAAATTGTTAAACTCTTCAACATAAAATGCCTGTCTTACCATATGTTCTGTGCAATTCCACGGCAAACGATAACCACAGACTTTATATAAAAAATAATAAAAATAAATTAAATTAGACCTTGAAAATTAGGCAATGATGATTTGAACTTGTTTTCATACAAAATTGTGTTTCACAATCATTATTCCTATTGGAAATAATTAAAGTAAGTAAAATTGGTGACCTGGCACATATTTTTGTGTGTTTTACATTTCCTCTTTACAGCTTCTAACTTATTTCCATCATCCATAGTCTATCCATTAAACCACATTTGAAATCACACAATTCTTTTATAGCACCAGTTTCAGTGCCTGCTGGGGTACAAATCTCCAATAAAGTGATCTCATAAAGAAAAAAAGATCCTGCATATACTTGAGCATCTATGAACATTGAGCTGCACATAGGTGTTTTAATTTTCAAAAATCAGTCCACTGCTGTTACTGAAGAAAACTTTTATCTGTCAAATTTTTAATCTTACAGTAGTGGCCAAAAGTTTTGGCAATGACACAGATGTTGTGTTTTGTGAGCTTTGCTGCTTCAGCTTTTTCAGATTATTTTTTTTACATGTTTCTATGGTATACTGAAGAAAAATTATAAATATTTCATAAGTTTTGAAGGCTTTTATTGGCAAATACATCAAATTTATGTAAAGAGTCAATATTTACAGTGTTGACCCTTCTTCTTCAGAACTTCTGCAATTCACTCTGGCATGCTGGATATTAGCTTCTGGGCCACATCCTGACTGATGGAGCTCCATTCTTGCCTTTGTAATGCTTGGAGTTGATCACAATTTGTGGGCTACTGCTTGTCCAACTGCTTTTTGAGAACTGACCACAGGTTCTCAATGAGATCAAGATCTTGGGAGTTTCATGGCCATGGGTCCAATCTTTCAATGTTATGATCTCTGAGCCACTTTGTTATAACATTTGTCTTGTGACATGGTGCTCCATCATACTGGAAAATACACAGATCATCACCAAATTGTGCCTGGATTGTTGGGAGAAGTGGCTCTTGGAGGATGTTTTCATACAATTCTTGATTTATGGCAGCATTTTTGGGTAGAATTGTGACTGGACCCACTCTCTTGGATGAGAAGCAAAATCATACATTGATTCTCTCAGGATACTTCACTGTTGGCACAAGACATGACTCATGGTAACATTCACCTTTTCCTTCTCCAGATAATCGATTTTCCAGATGTCCCAAACAATCAGAAGGACTTCCTGCAAAACTTCAGTCTGTCCTTGATGTTTTTCTTGGAAAGAAGTGGCTTCTTTGCTGTCCTTCTTGACACAAGGTCATCGTCCAAAAGTCTTTGCCTCGCTGTGCGTGCAGATGCACTCACACCCACCTGCTGCCAATACCAAGCCAGAAAAAACTGGTGGCAACACAATTCTATAGCTGACTCCTCAGGAGAAGACAGCCCTGGCGCTGGCTGCACACTTTTGGTTGGTCATTTTGTGCCAGGGCCAAAATAAGTGAAATTGGGTTTTTGTGATAAAGTTAACTTTTTATGCTAATAAAACTCTTTGCAATGAACTAATATCCACGTGGTCACTCTTCACAATAATATAAAAACAATGGCAAGTGCCACCACAAAAACTGAAACCGCAAATTTTGGGAAATATCAATCAATAAAGCAGCTTTATTTTCATGGCATCCTCCTATTCCAGTTAGGGAGTGTTAGCTACACAGAATACACCTTTACAAATGTCTGTCTGCTTACAAAGCCGCCTCAAAGCCATAACAGCAACAAAAATCACAGCAACAGCACAAATCAATCACAATGGAAACAGTAATTTTGTACTTTGCTTGTATTAAAGAATCTTTTAGCATACAAATGCACAATCAGCTTCTGACAGAAGACTCCCCAAAAGAAGCTGACAGCGATAAATACACTTAGCTGAGGTCCCCTTTTGGGGCTCCAGCCATCATCTTTTCTTGTACCAATTTCAAAAGTTACACAGGGTTGAACAGGTCAACAGTGAAAAGTCCAGTGTATTCAGGGTTCAATGGTTGCGGCGTCTCAAAGGTACGGTGTGTTACAACTTTAAAATAATGTTGTTTTGGTACAATAAACCAATAAGTATTTAACAAGAAGCTTCAGCAGATCACAGCATTTTTTTCTTAAAGACTGATATAGCATAATAATAAAAACAAAAAGCAAGAATGCATTACAAAAAGAAAGAGCAAGTAATGTTACATAATCAGTAGAAATAAACTACATATGGCACACAAAAGAATAATATGATATGAGCACGTTCAGTTAAAAGCTTATTGGAAATGCAGACTACAATGACACATTAAACATCGGTTGAACATGACTGCCTAAAGCTTTGCAATGTGTGCGCCTTTTACGGCAAATAAACGTACAATTCACAAAAAAATAACAAAATAAAAAAGAGGATCATTCAATACATGACAAACTGCAAGGAAATAAATACAAGTGAACTAATAATATGGGAATATATTGACAGTCTACCCTGACAATGCAGTAAAATGAGTATGAGCATAGCTGGCACTAAAGATTAAAAAAGAAGAAAATGCAGGAGTTAGTACAACAGCTGCAAACTGCAAAACAGAAAAAAGGTGCCTTATTAATTCAGATTTCAATGGGACTACTGCTAGTAGGCAGAGCGGTGGCTCTGTGGCTAAAATGATCTGGGGCCACATGTACAAATGGTACATACGCTCATTTCCACGCTCACTTCAAGATGTATAAAAACTAAACTTGGTGTAAAGCCACCATGCGTATGCACTTTTTGGCTCAGTTTTGCAAACTGGCAGCACCCAGTGCTACTGTTTCTGTGGTCTTTCTTTCTTAGATTCACATCCATGATGTGAGTTGTATCAAATACACCAAAATTAATTGCATATAATTTAGAAATTTAATGCACAATATAATGGTGCACAAGATGGCCAAACTATTCCAAATACCATAGCTGTTTGATTCCTTGTTACTCTTAGTGCACCACTGTGAGTATTTTAACTAGTTTATTGTATTTGTGGTATCACAGCTGCACAGGTTGTGTCGAGAGCGCAGAGGATTACAGCTTACAGCAGAGGGTACAGCTTCCACCCCTGGAGGTCATTTATAGCACACGCTGCCTCAGGAAAGCCACCACCATCTGCATGGACTCCACTCACCCATGCCACAGTCTATATGAACTTCTCCCATCCAGAAAAACACTTCAATGCCTTTCCTACACTGACCTTGAGGCTCAGAAACAGTTTCATCCCAAGAGCTACAAACACACTCAATCAGTCCATCAAGTGCTCCAGGTAGAACTGTTTTGTATTTATAATTTCAACTAGCTCATTGTAAAATTGCACTACAATTGTAATATTGCACAACCTAAGTAACTTTATGAACCACATGCACAATCTGTATTCTATTTACATACATATTGAACTAATGCTGTCATGTTGTATATTTTTTATATATTTTTTTACTTTACTGAAAAATATGTTTATGGAGGAATTGCATATTGAATCTCATTGTACCATTCAATGACAATAAAGGAATTCAGTTTAAATCAATAGAAGAGAGTGCATATTTACAGATGATGATGACTGGCTTTTAGGTCGATTCAGATTTCCAAGAGCTATCCTCCTGGAGTTGTGTGCTGTTAGAATACTGGGATGTATACTTGATATCATTTTTATGATGAAATGCAAGTATGTATATTACATTTTACAAATAAACTAACTTCATTTACATAATGTATACTGTTAATAATTAAACGTGTGGGGGGTCACGTTGGCATGGCGGTAGTGATGAGCTGGTGCCCCATTCCAGGGATTGTTCCTGCCTTGCACTCTAAGCTTTCTGGGACTGGCGTGACCCTGAATGGATGGCCGGATGGAATAATTTAACATGTATAATAAAGATTTTTCAATGTTCCTTATAAGTTTTCAAGAATCAGCGTTCTAAGCTTACAGCTGTTTTTTCTTTTATTACAGATGTTTATTGTGTGCCAATTGGTTACGTGGAGAAAGAAAACAGAAGGACATGAATTGAGGGTTGGTATGTTTGACAGAGACAGTACTTTTGCAATAAATTATTCCATCCAGGGTTGCAAGCGTCACAGCAAGAATCTTACAGGAGGCAGGAACAATCCTCAGATTGGGCATCAGCTCATCGCTACGATTGTGCCACCATGCCCCCACATGTTTAATGATATCAAGTATACATATTAGTATTCTAAAATGTTCAGAGAACTGTAATATCATGAATGTAATGTACGATGAATGACAATCACTGCCTGCATGCTCTTGTTAACATAAGAGAAAGCCCATTTAAGAAGCAAACAGCAATGACTGGGTCAGGGAACACTTAGAATACAAACCATTTAACGTGCTACTTTAGTTATGATGGGATTTGAGAAACTCTAGTAAATTAAATATCCATTTTAAGATGTGGTTTATGACATTCTACTTTATTGACGAAAACTATGAGATTAAAGTTGGTAATTTCGAGATTAAAGTCGCATTTCAACATTATTCTTGACTTTTTTCTTCACTGTGTACATTTTTTTTCTTCTCCTAATACAATTCATTATGATAGTCAGACACTCGCCTTTTCACATAGACTTTGACATCTGACCACTTCTTTTTTGAAATTCTTTCTTTTTATATGTGTTTTTACCATTGTCTTTTGTTAACAAAACACTGAATGAAAGTGAATGAAAGTGACTATTTATACTGATTTGCATATTCAAATATGTGAAATTCTGGGAAGAGTCAATGTGGGGTTGTACTGTAGGTGCATGCATGTGTGTTAAAATTCATGTTGATTGGGATGTATAAAGGGGAAGTGTGTGGAACTTTGCTTGTGCACAGTTTTAGGCATCTGAATGTTTTTGTGCATACACACATTTCTGTTTTTGTCTGTATGCCATGTTTTAGTGTGAATTCTGTGCATGGTGTTACACATGAGGCCTCTGGGCTGGTAACTATAAGGTTGCCGGTTCAAATCCCAGCAGTGATAGAAGGAAAGCGACTCCGTTGGGCCCTTGAGCAAGGTCTTAACCTGCAATTCCTCCAGGGGCACTGTACAAACAGCTGACTCTGCGCTCTGACCCAAAAACTCTGAGTAAATTGAGGTATGCAAAAAATAAATTCTGTATGTAAAAAATTGTAAATGGCAAATAAAGTAAATTATAATTATTAGTGCTTCATGCATAGACCTTCGAATCACAACTTAACAATACTTTGACAACATTAGGTAAACAGGAAAAGACAAGCTATACAGTACTGAGCTGGTGTGTTCTCATTATGTTCCTATAATTACAAACTCTAATAACTTCAGTGCTGGAAGCTACTTTTCATCATTAAGAATCTTCACCAAAACTAAATTCCTAATCTGTCAAATAATTCAGCAACACCATAGAATAGGGAGAACCTAGAGTGCATCTCTTTATTGTTTACTGCTCTGTATCAAGAGTGCTGTATTTGTTTTCAAAAATACTTTCAAAGCACAAATAATATAAAATATCTCTTTAGAAAGGCCCTGTTCTTAGGGTTACACAGGTAACTCAAAAGCACCAATTAAATCAGTAGTATTGTCTGAGAAAGTGGTAACTGTTGAACTATATAAATACATATAGATAAAATGACATCCAATGAAGACGCATAAAGGCACAGTCCACAATAGGGTCATATACAAAGAATATCCTTCTTAATTGTATATTCACTACTTTTAGGGTCTTGAAAAGACTAAACTTAGAAAGGCTGCAAAAAGCACACAAAAGAAAAATCACACTGCCATGCCTATTCACAGATTCAGTACTCATTTCTTCATAATCAAATCTTGAGAATTTTGTAAGACATTCCAGCAAATTAAGGATTTCTAAATTTAATAATTGGGGATTTCTTACATTTTTGAATGGACTGTGGTCCAGTTGTGCTTGTAAAGATAAGCAAATTTTGCTGACAGAAAAAATGAATCCTGCAGAACTTCTGAAAATTCAGAAAAGTAAAAGAGTATTGGGTTTGATAGGGAATCAATAATATTGAAAAGCTATGGTACATTTTTTTCAGAAAGTGTTCATATTTTATACAATCTTTACCAAAGTAATGAGCTGACTGTGTCAAATCAGCATACAAAATTCGGAAGTAATTAATGGTAATTCATATTATCTGTTTAATTACCGACTAGATTATATGATATGATAAAATGTGTATTCATTATATTGATAACTGTAAAGTTTAACTCACCAAGATTATCAAAATGTTCATCAAAGCTTGAAGTAGAACTGTATAATACAATAAAAATAATCAAAGTAAAGTTTTCTCCCACAATGCATTTTCCAGTTGATCAATTATGAACATGATCTGGAAAAACTTGTCTTTAAAATGTATAAATGGAGGCTGCAAACACATGTAAACTGATGCACAAACTGTGCCTTTAGTGTCAAGCACTTAAGCTCACTTGATGCATCTCAAATCTCTTCTCCCTATGCTCACTCTTAATCCATCAAAACAAACAACACAATTTCTGACAGACTATGCTCCCAACCTCCTCCATAAGGGATAGCCACAAATACATTTTAGTCATCACTGCACATTACACAATGCATTTTTTTAATTCTACAACCTCTGAGTAAAGAGGAATTATTTAGTTACTCTGATACTGCTTTCACATTAGTGTTTTGAAAAATCTTGTTCTACAAATTACAAGTAATTCACGAAGCATAATGAAGATAAGAGGAATAAACAGGTGACAAGAAAGGAAACATCAAAAGAACATAATGCATCTGATGATGTGAGACTAAAACTGACGGTCAAATATTAGTTTTTTAACTGAAAACACTGATCTAACACACAGGTAATTTGCCACAAGATAAGTACTCTTAAGTAAAAGCAGCAATGAACCTGACTGCATCAATTAAGGGTACCATCCCCTGATTGTTGACAGACCCCTTAGTCACTCATAATCTGCAATATTTTCCACATTGCAAAGTACTAGGATCCAATACTGCATCCCACTTATTCTCCCGTTCCACTCTGATACTTTGTGTTTTCTTTGTGTAATTAAAGTCAATTTTACTATGAACTTTATATTTCTAAGAGTCTCATGTATTATCAGGCACCACTGACCACCTAAACTAAGCTAGTGGCTTTTGAAGCATTTTCACGCTACTGGTACCATTACAAACTACCTTTAGAACTTTGTTGAGTAATTTTCCTTTGTTTTCTTTGGTCATCAGTTGCTCATAACACTAAGCATGAAAGAAACAACTGGGAACAATATGCAGATCACACACAGCTAGATAGATAGATAGATAGATAGATAGATAGATAGATAGATAGATAGATAGATAGATAGATAGATAGATAGATAGATGGATGGATGGATGGATGGATGGATGGATGGATGGATAGATAGATAGATAGATAGATAGATAGATAGATAGATAGGAAAGGCACTATAAGATAGATAGATAGATAGATAGATAGATAGATAGATAGATAGATGAGACATTAATAGATAGATAGATAGATAGATAGATAATCTATCTATCTATCTATCTATCTATCTATCTATCTATCTATCTATCTATCTATCTATCTATCTATCTATCCATCCCAAGGGGAAATTCATGTACGAGTGCTGCCATGAGGATTATTTTGTATAAAAGGACTTAGCAAACACTCTTTGTGAAAACAATCTCCCCATTAGTTTTATTTGAACAACTCAACTTAGTGTTTGGACTGAAATGGTGTCTCTCTAATTCTTAGATTGGTTCTGCCCCATTAAACACCTTTGGTTGTTGATTTCTTGGTCACAAATGCTTTAAAATTCAACAAAAAATGGCTTAAAAGGCCATGATGCATTAGATGACTTTTGAAGCTATTGTCAGTCACAAACTTCATTTACATAATCTTAGTCAGAAGCAGTCAGTGGCACAGCCCTGTAAAGCCACTCATGTAATGTGACATACCCAGGAACTCTCTCTCCAACTAGTCCACAACTCACACCAACAAAAATCAAACAGTAATCACAGGGGTGGCTCTGTGTGAAAGAGTGCCGATAACTAATGAATGCTCATTTGGAACTACAATGCACAGAATGCAGTAATGAGGAATAAAGAAAACGGGTGTTTTTGATCTTGCTCACGGAAGATGAGCTCATCTGTCTGATTTCTCGTGTTTTACCTGTCACAACAAAATTGAAAAAAAGCAAAAAAAAGAAGCATTGAGATTACGTTGGTGAGCTTGTGTGCCTGTTAAATCTTCAAACACCACTGGTGCCATCAGGCATCACGTTATTGGCTGTCACAAACAGAGCTGAGCATGACTGTGCTAGAAGGTCAGCACTCAGTCAACAAATGTGACATGGGCAGTGACTTTCAATCATGTAAGCTGACATGGTCCAGCGACAAGATCAGCAACGGTAGTCGACAACTCTGATGCACTCAGTGATTATCATTAGAAGTCATGTAATGTGACATCGGCTTTAGCAGAAAGTGGGTCTAATCTGTACCACTCAGTTACCAATGTGGTTTTCCCTTCTTGATATTTTTGCCCACTCTATTAGATTGTCTTGCCTTCCTAATCCAAACTCACTATTTACAATAGGTGTTTTCTATCAAAACAACAGCTACTCTACCAGACATAACTAAAGCCGTTTTCATATGCAGACTACCCCAAGAATTGAATGGTAAATTCCCACATTGAGGGTATTTCTTACAAAGCCAAGTCTAAATTGTGGAAAGTGGGACTCCACCTTTACACATGTCAACATTTATAATAATTTTCAAAAATTAACTGGGCACGCAGATCTGTGATTAAGCTATAAACTAAAAACAAAAATCATGATGGCCAAGCATATGACAGGCTGTGTTTCTAAGATTAGCAGCACCATACTTACACAGCAGTAAAACAGGGCAATGTAGTAATCATATGGTAGTAATAGAATTTTTTACACCTTCTGGAAATAAAAGTATACATTTCTAGATTTCTGAAGTTTTGTATGGGCTCTCCAGTATTTTAGTGTGTTTATTATTCAAGTGCAATAATTAATTACCTAATAACTATTTAATCAATTACCTAATAACTAATTCAATGATAAGAAGAGAGCTGCACTTCTGCTAGTCATGAACTAATTTCCTTTAAGAAGAATTAAAGAGCCAAACTTATTCTTACACTTGGCTCTCACACCCCTTAAGCACTGACTAACAGATTAATCTTATCTTTCATTTTTCCAGTGCATACTCACTTCAGACCTTTTTTGTACTCTATGTATTTTAATATACACACACACATATATATACACACTAGTAATTAAGGGTTACTTTCAGCATGCCATTTTGTTTTTCTTATTGAATGGATAAAAGAGTATAATAATAATACATATAGGCACCGATAAATTGTTAGAATACTACTGATGTGCTGACATACTGAACTAGAGTAGTAAGTTTAAACTCCCCTCTAAATAATTATACAGGAGCAAGTCAAACATGTGAACTAATAACGAACAATTTAGGACAGTTAATAGTTGGCCAGGGTTTGGATTTCATAAGAGACTTGGGAAATGTAATCAGGTTAAATTACAGAAAACAGAAAGGGGAATGAAAAATTTAAAGGAAATGAAAAAAGATGTTATTAATCTTCCTGAAAATAAAAAATAAATGAACACTTTAAGAAACTCAGAAAAGTAAAGACTGAACAATGTGAATATCCTAAGTTGTTTAGAACAATGTGTGATAATGGTATAGTAATAATCAATATTAATAATACCATAGTGTGGATAAGTATTTTTCTGCATACATTTGTGTACAAAGCATAAATAAGATCAATATAAAAAACAGCAGTACACCTGTGATGAACTGAAACCATGACTGCCCTTTACAACTATTAAATGTGAAATATCATATTGGTTTTCTCCAATTATTTCTTGATTTTTTTTTCCGGTGAGGTTGGATTTTTCTGGGCCTTGGAACCAAAAGATAACTCTATTAGTCAAATCTAAGATTCCCTTCTTTGTCTGTAAATAGCAAAGAATTTTTTGCCAGTCAGTCAGTGAGTCAACTAGATAACATGTAGGTTGAGACGTATTGTATGCTGTATACAGAGATACTGTCCAAAATGCGATCACCCCAGTGACTTTACCAGCACAAATCTAAAGAAGACACACAGAGACAGTGTCTGCAGCTACATGGAGAATCACATACCCATTTCCTTTCCAGAGTCAGGATGTTGCCACCACAGAAAAAGACCCAAGCACCCAGTTCACCCACCTCTTCTTGCCACTTGAACATAAAACACTCAATATGAGGACAGAAGACCTGAAGAACAATTTAGTAACAGAGTTAAATAATGAAGGCTTTACTGGAGTTGTCTTGAGGTTACTTGCTGCAATTAAATGGGGCTTTCCCATCGAAGACTCTAAATCACGTTAGCTAAAAGTCTTGTTTTTCAGCGCACACCTGATGATAGCTCTACTGCTGAAACTGCATGCTTTTAACTTTTTCTATTTATGCATTATTCTTTCTTTTTTTTTTTTTTTACAAATTATTAAACTAGCATTGCTAGCCCCAGGAAATCATTCTATGTTTACTAACTGTGAATTTCCCTTTGGGATTAATAAAGTACAGTATCTATCTATCTATTTACTGTATTTGTTCTCAAAGAAAATTAAAATATATTGATTAAACTAATCATTTCTTCCATTACTCTGTACACCAAAAAATCATGCCCGCACACAAATATTTTAAAACAATAAGGTTCTCACTTGCTCCCTGGAGTCAATGGTTATAGGATCTGACACAAGTTACTGCTGAATACTGAGCAATTGCACTTACAATGAACGGAGTCCAATGTCATGAATTGAGTTTGCACTACAAAAGTGTGTTTTACATTCAATCAACATTTAGTGTAAAAGACCAACTGTAATGTGAACATAAATATCTGCAGGTTATGAGGAATACATACTAGAGGCTAAAATATCACTTGCAAAAAAAGACTCAAATTTGAACTCAGTGTTAAATGTGCCAGAATAATTAAAAAGAAACAGCTTCTGGTGTTGGCAATTCTAAACTTGTACTCAAGTGAATATGTGCATGAGCAAGCTCTGCAATGTGTTGGCACCTTATCCTGGGCTGCCAAGAAACGTTTTGGCCCCTTCTGAATCTGAATTAGATTAAGCAGGTTTGAGACTGAAATGAGTTGAGATTCTGCTATTTATTATCATTACATCATTTTTTTATTCCTTAACTAGGGGGCTTTGCCCCCAGCTCGCTTCCCTCACTAACCCCCCTGCCTGCTCTTCGCACCAGCAAATTTGCATCTGTCTCTCACGTATGTGGATTTCACTTTCACCAAACAACAAATCTTTTAATTCTCATGGATACGCCTCTTCCTTGGGAAGAAACACTACTTTTCTTCCCTGATGGCAACACAAATTAGACGATCTACAAGTCTCCGACTTAAAGTTTAAATCCGAACACTATATTCGATCTCTTTTCGCTCTTTTACTCGTTATTTCACCGAGTAATAATTTCCGCTTGCTTGTGCTAATGCAATCTTTACTATGCTTATTTTGAGACTTTCAAATTTTCGTACTTTCATTATCTCTAACCTGCTCTGCATGTGTACCACGCCAATGTTTTTGAATTCTTTACAATGTTCTACTCTGTCATCTACTCTTTGTCTTTTATTTCCGGCCCCGGGCGTGGTTAAATTTCTTGGCACAAAGACTTCCCTCACGGGACGTGTAAGTGTCTCTCTGAGAAAATCACGTGTCGTCTCATTCCAAGATTTTTTTTTTATAATAGAGAGATTAAAAAATATAAGCACTCACAGAGATGAGAAGGCATATACATTCACAAGGATAAATTATTAGGAGCTCCTGAACACCTGCTTATGAATGCAATTATCTAATCAGCCAATCATGTGGCAGCAGCAGAATGCATAAACCCATGCAGATATGGGTCAGGAGCTTCAGTTAATGTTCTAATCAGACACCAGAAATGGGAAAAATATGACCCCAGTGATTTCAACCGTGACATGATTGTTGGTGCCAGATGGAAAGGTTTGAGTATTTCTGTAATTGCTGATTTCACTGAATTTCCACCCTCAACAGTCTCTGGAGTTTACTCAGAATGGTGTGAAAAACAAAAAACATCCAGTGAGCAGCAGTTCTGCTGGCAGAAATGCCTTGTGAATGAGAAATGTCAGAGAATTGTCAGACTAATTTGAGATAACCACTATGAACAACTATGGTAAACAGAAAAGGATCTTAGAATGCATAATATGTTGATCCTTGAGGTGATGGGCTACAACTAAAGAAGACCACATCAGGTTCCACCCCTGACGGCCAAGAATAGAAAGTAGAGGGTGCATTGGGCACAGGCTCACCACAACCAGAAATCTGAAGACTGGAAAAAAGTAGCCTTGTCTGCTGAATCGTGGTTTCTGCTGAAACACACAGGTGATAGGATCAGAATTCTGTGCCAAGCAGTATGAATTCATACAGTACATCCATTCTGCCTTATATCAACAGTCCAGGCTGGTGGTTGTGGCAAAATGGTGTGAAGAATGTTTTCTTGGAACATTTTGGGCCTATTATGACCTGTCAATAACTGCTTTATTGCCACAGCCTATATGAGTATTGTTGCACATCATCATGTGCATACCTTCATGGCTGCACTATACCCACCATCTAAAGGCTACTTACAGCATGATAATGCACCACGTCACAAAGCAAAAGTCATCCCAAACTGGTTTCATGAACATGACCATGAGTTCAGTGTTCTTCTGTGGCCTGCCCAGTTACTGGATCTTTACGATGTGGCAGAACCCAAGATGTGCATCGTGAATATGCAGTTGTCAAATAATGCAATGGGCGGCACGGTGGCACAGTGGGTAGCACTGCTGCCTCGCAGTTAGGGGACCCGGGTTCACTTCCCAGGTCCTCCCCGCGTGGAGTTTGCATGTTCTCCCCGAGTCTGCGTGGGTTTCCTCCCACAGTCCAAAGACATGCAGGTTAGGTGCATTGGCGATTTTAAATTGTCCCTAGTGTGCATGCCCTGCGGTGGGCTAGCGCCCTGCCCGGGATTTGTTTCCTACCTTGAGCCCTGTGTTGGCTGGGATTGGCTCCAGCAGACCCCCGTGACCCTGTAGTTAGGATGTGGTGGGTTGGATAATGGATGGAAATAAAGCAATCATGTCAGCATGGACCAGAATCACAAAGGAATTTTCCAACATCTTGTGGAATCCATACCACGAAAAAATGAGGCTGTTTTGAGAGCAAAGGGAGGCTCTACCAGGTATTAAAATAGCGTTCCTAATAATTTGCTGAGTGAGTGTATAGGTCTATTGGGTGATAATGGTAGTGTACATTAAACACACGTAATTATATAAAGAGAAATTCTCAATCACATCAGTAATGGGCCTTATCTAATGACTGCGTGTTATTTGGAATTAAGCAACACAAATGTGACAGTACTGTTATGCTAAGAAGACAATTTATGCTTCAATAAGTTTTCCTCTAATTAACTTTCTCCTCTTCTGACCTGTCATTTGGGAGGTAGATGTGGGAATAATAAACAGCACCTGATTACATAATTGTTTTCCATACACTTCTGCAGATGATCCCTTCCTAAACCCTTCCTGTATGCATTAATATAATTTGAGAATTGGTCTATCCTGTAAAGGTTGACACAGAGACACAGTGTTTATATGAACCACAGCCCCATTACTGTAGACACTGCATGTGTGCAAGATGTGCCTGTTGGCTTAACTGGTAACTCTAAACTGACCTAGTATGAGTGAACATGAATTTGTGCATTAGTGTACCCGGCAATGAAAAAGTATTTGATTTGGACACAGTGGGTATGATGAGGAAGTTCTTATGTAGACATCTGATGCATTGTACATGAGGGTCTTTTGATATAATGATGTAACACAACATGACATAACATTTTCAAACCTGCTTAGTCAAATTCAAGGTTTGAGTAGGGTTGGGCCCTATGCCTCCAGCTCTAGGCCCATCCAGAAACCACCATTTATCCCTGTAAAGCCCACTCAAGCATACATTCACATTGGGACATTTAAAAGTTGTCAATTAACCTAACCTACACATCTTTGGAGTAAAACGACGGTACCAGGTGGAAGAATCATGCTGACATGAAGATGGTAAATGAGTCCATCCACAATATGCGATTACACAAGTTACACTCACATATAAATGGTCTTGAAAAAAACATATAATATTTATATATAGATTTACTTTCCCTATCATTGAGAAGAATTAACAAATAACTTTAAGTATCCAATACACTGAATTATGTTCTTAGATGTCACATTAACACAATTAAATGATGCTGAAACAAAATATTTCAATTATTCAATCAGCCTCAGCGACTGTTGTCTTTATTCACCTATTTTAAGTTAATCTTTACTTTTTAACACTTTAAACATATTATTCCCATTTTCTCTATACACATTGGGGGCGGCACGGTGGCACAGTGGTAAGCAGTAAGGAGACCTGGGTTTGCATGTTCTCCCAGTGTCTGCGTGGGTTTCCTCCGACAGTCCAAAGACATGCAGGTTTGGTGCATTGGCGATCCTAAATTGTCCATAGTGTGTGTGGGTGTGTGTCCTGCAGTGGGCTGGCGCCCTGCCCAGGGATTTGTTCCTGCCTTGCGCCCTGTGTTAGTTGGTTTGGCTCCAGCAGAACCCCGTGGCCCTGTGTTAGGATATAGCGGGTTGGAAGATGACGGACTGACACTTAAATTAAGCTGATATAACTTAAAATAAACAAGTTTTACATATGTGACTTTGCATTAAATATGATATTTTACATAAAGAACTGACCCCTTTTTTAAACATATCACTGCATTTTCCATGGTCTCTCCAAACATTTGAACAGTTGGAAAGAAAGTTAAAAGACTTTTAGTATATTGTTTTTTTTTTCCAAATGTTGTGAGTTATATGTAGTTGTGGAATCTGATTTATAATACTTTTTACGATACACTGGCAAATTTCTGTTTTTTGCTTCCTCTACAACAGGGTCATTTTATGTTAAGATTACACAGAAAACGTATACACCCAAAGAAAATGAAAAAGTGTTCCATATTCTAACCTGTTGATTTACTTTTAAACGCTTTGAAATTATTTCAGTTTTCTTTTTTTTTTTTTGTCTGGCAGCTTCTGACTTACTGGAATAATAGAAAACCTCCAGATATCATTGTGGTGTCTAGTCCTGCAAAATGTCAACCTATTTAAGGTTCCTCCCTAGTTTTGGCCCTCTAGATCTAAAAATACAAATTTGTAGGCCATATTTTGCACAGGAAATTACACCCTTATGATAAAGAGGAAACCAATAGGTGTTGTCACCTATTAGCAACAGACAGGCTCAATGTTTCATTTCTTACCTTCATCTCTTGCTGTTATGTATTGTATATCATTTGATGGTATCAATAAAAATGTGATCACAAAAAACTTTAGGTGCAAGATGAATATAGGATGGCAAATGGTTCTCTTTCAATCCAAATGGATGATGCAGAGGGTGAACAGACAAGATCACAACACAAATATTTACATTTTTGTCTTTTATTTAGAGTTTTCAAAAAGAATGGTGGATGCACGTGAAGAAGATCACATGGCACAATGAGCACGGATACATTCCTGTTCATCTGGTTATTCTTTCTTAGATTATTGCATGGTTTATTTTTATTTTAGCCAAGTGTGATTACGTCGAGAACATGGAACAAAAGATGCTTTCAAAATACAGTGCCAGCAATTGACATGCATTCATTTTAAACTCGATGTCTGTTACTTAGGTAAGTCCTGTGCTAATTCTCAACTTGTGGATCCAGAGGCTGCACTATGCGCTATTAGCACAAATCAACACAGTCAGTTTATTTGTATAAAATACAAAATGAAATGCTTACAGTGGCATTGCCTCAATTGTTGAAAGGCAAATTACAGCCTGGGATGACCATAAGTGTGAAAGCCCGGCCTAGAAGAACATTGTTCTAGTTGTTATATTAAGGAAGATGCTTAAAACATTCTCTACAACACACACAAACTGGCCAGACAGTCACAGAGATAGTTTTAACGTAAGCTACAAAGTTGTTTCAGTTTCATTCCTACCTTAAGATGATACTCGTGTGCCTTCTTTTTAAAACTTAATTTATCTATTAAATAGTTGCTGCCAATTACACCATATTCTTGGCATTACTTGGCACACGACAACAGGAACTAATCCTACAGTACCTGGAATGCTAGTCCACGACAGGGTACAATGGCTTACACTAATGAAGTATTGAGTTACCAATCAACCTAACCTGCTTGTCTTTTGGAGAATCTACAGAAAGCCCAGGCAGACAGGAAGAAGGCACTGACAGTGATCAAATAGGTCTCCGGACTCGTGAGACAACAGCACTAACTATTGTGTGACAATGACCTACATTAAAATATCTAAAGTGAAAATGTAATTAAACACAGATATCTGTATTTAGAAAGAATATGAATGGGAATAAAAAAAACTATTTAAATAACACAGTTAATGCACATGTAGTTTATAATGTAATAAATTACATTGCTAAAGACAAGGAGTTAATGACCTGGGGTAGAATGGAAACAGAGAAGGTGAATTAAAACTTAATAAGTAGATGGCCTTACTGACTGAAAAGAGTACAACCAATACATACATACATACATAATTTATAAAGATACATTTGGAGATGTTCTACACAGAAAAGCCAAAAAAATTCACTAGGAGCTATGATAGGAAAATTTCACAGATTTCAATAGAGACTTGAGGTTATATATAGATAATCATGTGGGAATATACAAATAACGTGCTTTAGATCTATACAGTCAGATCTAAACAGACAGATTGTCAACCCCCCTCAAAGACACGCCAGAGTTAGTAAAATTAAAGCAATCTTCGGACTAGGATAAACTGCATAACTGCATTCAGCTCCACTAGGGAAATAAAGAGAGCACAATTCTGCCTATAGCCGTCTAACGGCGAGGCTGACGACGGTTTAGCCATCTATAAAATATCCCGTATTACCCATTCATTTCTGGACACCTTACGCTAGTTTTCACATAACCTCCGTTAGCCTGGACCACTCCTGATCCTTGGCTATCGTTCTTAAAGAACACAAAGAACATTCATGCCGACCACGTGTCGCGATGTAAACAGAAAGGGGGGTGAAGTCCCAGTTGGCACCGATTGTTGAGACTCCACCACTGTCAAATCACCTCAACGCAAACCTCGTGGCACCACACCCTCTTCTGCAACCGACTAGGAGGGCATGCCTGCCGTGCGTCTTTAATCCGCTTTTATATTTTTTTCCTTCTGTGCCACAGCTGCCAAGTTGAAATGTGTCATTTCATAAAAACAGAAAGCCTGACGGCATTAGTTAAAATGCAGTGAAATCCTTATCGGAGTTTATATTTTAGCAAGACGGAAGAGAACGAGCACCTGTTTATGAATGGCAATTGTATTGCTATGTTTGTAGCATCCGCTTGCTAGCACTTCTAACACTTTTCCTCGCGATGAAGTCCACAACGAAAAAAAACACTAAAGCACTGTACGCTGACCCCGTGTGTTTTAATCGCTACACTCCACACAATGTGAGTGGTAGCATTTTTATTTTTGTAAATAACCTTATACCTTTTCTAATCGCATACTGGTAATATCGCGACCGATGTAGCATTCAGTTCGACAGCGAACGCAGTACCAGCAAAAGCAAGTGGCAGTCTTACCTGTATACAGCACGAGATTTCCGAATCATCCAGCAGCCTGATGGTGCACCTAATCTCCTGGTTTAACGATCGGATGCTTGAACTGCGAAATCGAAGCATTTTCATTCTTCTGTCGTCGTTTTCACATGCCCAAGTAATCCTGCTCCTATCCAGTAAGAAATACGCAGCGGTGCAAATCTGTCAGTTGAGCCCTGCGATGCCGAAGCCCCACATACGCACAGCCAGTGAGTGTGCTCTCGCACCCCGCGTGCGTGTGCGGGCTGGGCAGGGCTGGGAGACGGAGCGCGTGTGACGCGGCTGTCTGGATGTGTCGCCTGTCTCCCTCTTTCGTTCGTTCGCTCGCTCGTTCTCTCTCTCTTTCTCTCTACCCATTCATCTTTCAATCCGAAAGCATTAATTGCAAAACTGCAGAGGTTCTGATCTGATCGCTTATTTTCTATCATAAAGAGCAAGAACAGCGACGTACTGTGTGACACTTGGATCTCTGCTTTACGCAAAAGAATTACGCCTTAAATAGCCACTGGGGAACAACATGAAAAAACACCAGTCTGTGTATAAAATGTACTTGCATGCTGACGTTTTCGCACATCCTTCTGTTTTGTGTGTTTTTTTCATACTGTTTTGCTCATTATGAGGTCTAGTTCCTTAGAGGGTGAGAGGGTGAACTATGTCATGTTTTCAAATACAGATATATGGGGGTATGACGGTAGTTCGACGCGACAAGGCAGGTACTTGGGCATGGCACCTAAAGTCAGTCAGTTTGGAGGAGATCTACGCTACTGGACATCACCAGATTTATTCTCCTTTCAGCATTTTGACATCGAGGCAACACCAATTAATATGAAAGGCAGTAGTGTTTACTTTCGGTAAACCCACAGGGCAGTAAGTTGTAAAGAGGAGTGTGGCAGTTGGTGGCCCGGGCACCAGGGGCCAGTCCACCTTAGACATATTCACAAGAATCATTTTCGGGTGGCTGATGGTCGTGTGTGTTTCGCTGCTTTTCCAATAAAATCTGTACTGTATATTGGTTTGGTTCCAGTCACGTTTCCATTACAAACAAGAACTCTACAGAAACGGTGTACGTGTATGTTATGTAAGAGACACTGGGCAGATATTTGTGTACTTACCCCCGTAGTTCCAACAGAGTTAATGGAAGGATTTGCAGTGGTTACAGTTGTTCTCTGCCTTGATTTTATACTGGTTTTCTACATTTTTGTTGTATTTGTTAGCAGAGTTCTCGACGACCGAAATGTACAAACATTTTGCCCGGCGTCTGCTGAGCACACGTGACTCCGTTTTGCGCAGCACTTGTCACGTGGTGGTTCTTCGTTCACTGATTGGTTTCTGCCTGTGTCCTTATGCAAATAACCAAATTCTCTAAAAGTTACTAAACGGTATGCTGCTTTTAGTTTTTTTGGGTTTTTTTACGCAATGTTTGATTGTTTTATTCTACATTTAAGTATATTGGTCCAGAGTGATTGACAGTGCTTGGAAAATTCGATTACTAATAGTAAAGAAAATGAAAGAAACGCAAATGCAGTGTAAAAATGGCAAAAATCCATGTAATGGGATAAAAAAAAGAACAATTAGGTATATTCATTATTTTTCTAAGTACTGTATGTGCAGTGAATTCTGAAAGTATTCAGACTCCTTCACTTTCTGTACACTTTACTGTTATAGAGAGAGGTTGGGAGGATGCGCTGACAGCCCATTGCTGCACCCATTACACGATGAACCACATGAATTGGGACCAGAGTACAGTGGATGACACCTCAGCGCCACACTGCAACAGAGGGATGTTGTTGACAGTGGCTGGAGTGCCAAACCTGTCACCATCTCCCAAGTTTTCCCTGCAAATTGGAGGACCTGCTTGCAGGGCTGGATGCAGATTAACGTCATACCCAGGACGAAGCATTTGCAGGTTAAGGGCCTTGCTCAAGGGTCCAACAAAGTTGGCACAGTTCTGGCGTTTACAGGATTCAAACTGGCAACCTTTTGATTGCTGGCACAGATCCTTAGCCTCAGAGCCACCACTCCACCATTGTTGTAAATGTTGAATTAGTTTTAAATGGATACGCCTGTCATTTGTAGCTATCAATCTATGCTCAACCGCCCATAATGACAAAGTTAAACCATGTTTTCACTAAAGGTTTGAAAATTTATTAAAAATAAAAATCTGAGCTCTCTCATTTATATAAGTATTCAGACCTTTAATTCAGTACTTTGTAGACACACCTTTGGCAGCAATTGACAGCTTTGAGTCCTCTTGGCTAAATCTCTACAAGATTTGCAAACCTGGATTTGGATTAATTTATTCCATTCTTCCAGGCAGATCCTCTCAAGCTCCGATAGGTTGCATGGGAACCATCTGTAAACTACCATCTTCAGGTCTCTCCACAAATGTTCTATGAGGTTTACATCTGAGCTTTGACAGGAATACTCTGGAACAGTCCAAGACTTGTCCCAAAGCCACTAAAATATTGTCTTGACTGTATGCTTTGTGTTATTGTCGTGCTGATAAATGAACCATTGCTCCAGTCTGACTTGTTATGACAAAACTGAGTTGGCTCACTGGATAAGGTGTAAGTAATGCCTTTTTTGCTTTCCCTGTTTGCTGTTTCAAAGTGTCAAAACTCTGTGCACAATGACAGGGGTACGAGACCTAAAA
Source organism: Polypterus senegalus (assembly GCF_016835505.1). NCBI lineage: Eukaryota > Metazoa > Chordata > Cladistia > Polypteriformes > Polypteridae > Polypterus > Polypterus senegalus. Next base: position 48,335,870 of record NC_053157.1, read on the forward strand.
CATCTTTATGAAAAATGCAAGTGGCATGAAAGTGGCCACAGTCATCTAGACCAGTGTTTTTCAACCAGTGTGCCACAGCACAGTGGTGTGCCATGACAACTACTCAGGTGTGTCATGGAAATAATAGTTTAGCACTCCTCTGTATGAACCTGAGAGGGACAATCTCCACAGGTGGTCTGGACCTGTCCGAGGTGATCACTATGTTGCAAACACAGCACTTTGAGCACTTCACATGTGTCCCCAGGCTGCTAGAATCCATCTGCCTAGGTGTGTGGTTGCTAGTGAGCCTCACAGTGCTGGTTGACTGTGGACATGCAAATTGCCTCTGAGGCAAAGAGAGGTAGGCAATGAGGCGAAGCAGCTTGGAGATGCCACCAACGTTCTCAATAAGTGCATTGTCTACAAACGTTGATATTGTAACCCCATTTTTTTACCGGCTTCTACAGTAGTCCCACCGGTTTAGGCAGTTGAACATGTGTATGAGATATACTGTAATGTGTCTGTGGTTAGTAAGATGGTGCTGTGCCTTGTGATGATTTTAGTTACAAAAAGAGTGTGCCACTACAGGAAAAAAAGGTTGGGAAACACTGATCTAGACAATACCATGAGGCTAAATTGTTTTTGAAGGCTTAGTGAAATGACTCAGTTTAAGGAGAAAGTTATGTATGTTCAAGGAAATATTGGTATCCCGATTGTAAAGGAAGAATAAAATTTAGATTGGCGTTGTCCTGTGGATGTAGTACAAGGCAGGTTGGGGAAGCAAGTTATGTTTTAAGATGTGGGTCTGTGGATCTTACGATGTGAATTTGTGTCCAGGTGAGGTAAGTCTGGCAAATTGGCATAGGACTGGACAGATGGGTAACAAGTGTAGAATAAAAGTTGAGTGGGAATGACTCTAAGGGTGTGGTAAATGATAAACTGGGATGCAAGACTTCAGAAAAATCAGAAGACTAGTGATTGTATTATGTGGATTTATGGAATACAGTGGAAATGGCCAAGGACTGTGGACTCAATTAGCAGAGGCAGAATAAGATTTGGATTGGACTTATGTTATGGAGGTGTTAGGACAGATGGAAATGCTTGTTATTGGAAGATTTCATTGGTGGTGGTGCAGACATTGTGGTGTGTTTTTTTTTAGAATGGGGAACTGGGCAAGTTGACAGAGGATTGAGCAATTCAAGGTATTGTATAAAATTTTGGTGGCAGGTGCACCTATTCCTCTCCACATCTATTGGGCAAGTTATGGGAAGAATAAGGGGACTGTAGATGTCATGGACTGAGGTTTTGGAGCACAGTATCAAATGGGAAAGTTGGCATCATATAATATACAGTATATATACAGTATATATATATATATATATATATATATATGTGTGTGTGTGTGGTTGAATAGTTTTACTGTCAAATAATGCAAAGAGTACGTGACACGTGTTTCGCCCTGACTCTGGGCTCATCAGGCGTACATACTCACTGCAACCCCTCTCGTGGAATCGAACCTCGGATGTCAGCGTCAGAGGCAAAGCTGCTTTACGTTGCGCCATGGCGTGTAGTTCATTTATTTGACAGCATGTAGATCGGGGTAATTACATTCATGGCATTCATAGTCTGAATCACAATCTGATTGTACGGGTGGTTCCCTACCAGGTAACAATTGTGGTTGGTCTGCAAGTCGGCAAACATCTGCCATGGTGCGCTCTTTCAGTTGCAAGAAGCTGATCATAGAATGGTTGAATAGTTTTACTGTCAAATAATTAGGGTGGAATACGTGTCGTGTACTCTTTGCATTATTTGACAGTAAAACTATATATATATATATATATAGTGAGACATGCCAGAACACCACCAGACAGACACTGCATCTTTATAACGTTTTTATTGTCTCCAAACTACACAGTCCCGCACAGCACACTGTGCTCCTCACACCAATCACCACTCCTCCGGGCTTCTCTCTCTGTCCTTGGACCGCCTTTCCTCTCCCTACAGGAGCCTCTCCGACAGGCCCTTTTATTCTCACCCTGATGTGCGCCCTCTGATGACACTTCCTGGTGTGGCGGAAGTGTTGGGAGAGCACTCGGAAGCACCCCAGGCGTCCCTGGAGGAATCCTCCTCCATCTTCCCGGGTGTGGCAGAAGTAAATCATTCCCAGGCCCTCTGAGACTCGGGGCGTCCCCTGGCGGTGGCCACGGGCCCCAATAGGCTTGAGCCTCCTTGCTTTTCTCCTGTGGTCCTCCTCTGATCCAGGGTGGTTGCCCCCTCGTGGCCCGGAGGACATACATGCCACCTCACAGTCCTTCCAGGCGTCCCGGCCGGGTCGCAGCCCCAGCAACTTGCCACTATATATATATATATACATATATATATAGTAACAAAGGCGCTATATAGGCGCCTGACCCGACACAGAAAGACACGGAGGCACGTATAAAAAGTACAATGACTTTTATTTTTCTTCAGCTGTGGGACACGTCTTCCCCGTGTCACACAGCCCAAACACAGTCCCAAAACCACCAAGCACAAAACACAATTCTTCACCTCGCTCCACCACTCCTCCCAGACAAGCTTCGTCTCCTTCCTCCCAACTCTGGCTCTCTGAGTGGTGGTGGCTGGGCCCTTTTATAGCCCACCTGGAAGTGTTCCAGGTGATTAACCACCTAGTCCTAATTGGACTTCCGGGTGGGGCTGAAGACTCGTCCAGCCGGCCTGTGGGAAACAGACAACCCCCCTAGCGGCCACCTCAGCCCCAACCCAGCTGTGGAGGACTCCATCTCCCATGGAGCCCTGCGGGCGGTTGGGGAATCACCGTCAGCCAGGGAGGCTGCCACCAAGCGTCCCGGGGGAGGTATTGGACTGCCCATGGCGGCTCCCCCGGAACATAAGCAGCAGGGGCTTCCCTGCTGGGCATTGGACCCTGCTGTCCTTCACAATATATATATATTATGTGCGCTAATATCTTCTCTCATTCCTTGCAGGAACACTTAAGAACTTCACTTCCTGTTTGAGCATAAGACCGCCCCTGGGATGATGTCACTTCACCTTGACAACCCGCCTCTTCCTCCCTCTCCAAAATATAAACCCAATGATCCTCCTGGTCTGGAGTCTGTTGACTCAGTTCAAAGAGACTACTTACAGCAGTCCTGACAATATGCGGGGCGGATCCTCCCAAACCTTTATCTTGTTCCCTTTGTTTTCTTACTATATATATATATATATATATATATGTATACACACACACACACACACATACACACACATGCAAACATACACACAACTTAAGCAGTTTAAGTCCAGTGAAACAATATAAAGGTAAGCAGTAAAATGCCAGAGGTTTAAGAAAAAAATTGGCTCAACAAATCAATAATAATGTCATTTTCAGAATTATACAAAAAGGACTTTTTCAGGGAACAAGTAACAGGTTAACAATTTACAGCTTTTTCTGCAACAACAGAAGGTAATTAAGCCTTAAATGGTAATACAAACAACAGTTCCTGCAGGTGTCCCAATTTTTGTTGGTTACTTACAAATCCTGTCTCTATAAATGCCATGTTGTAAAAACTGTGTTGCTACACCTTCTTAAGTAATATATCTAAAATATTGCACTGTATATTGCTATCATAATGGCAGCAAAAGGGCAATTAACTAAAGATGACAGACAGACCGTTATAACCATTAAAACTGTAGGTATTTTACAGCTATAGCGAAGAAAGTGAAGGTGTCAGTGAGTACAGTTTACTACACCAGTGGAAATTTAGAAACCAGAGGAAAGTCTGACAGTAACAAGTCTGGCAGACCCAAAGCCACAACAGAATCAGAAGATAAGTGGTAAGTGATGGGTTAGTTGTAATGATTTTTTTTCATATTGTATGAGGAGCAGTCCTCTTGTCTCTTGAAGATAACCAAGTCACTTGTCAGCCTTGAACATGGATGAAAAAAGAAAATATTTTTACATCCTGAAATGGATCACAATGGAGAATCAGAAAGTGACAGTGCATGACATAGCAGACACTACAGGAATTAGTTACAGATGAAAGTCGCACTTTCGGGGGTCTTCCCAGACTGTCTTAAGACTGCTGTAGTTAAACCCCTGCTCAAGAAAAATAATCTTGACTCCTCTGATTTTGAAAATTTTAGACCTATTTTTAACTTGCCTTTCTTAAAGTAAAATTCTAGAGAAAGCAGTCATTATGCAGTTAAATTACCCCCTCGATAAACATGCTATTCTTGATAAATTTCAGTTGGGTTTCAGAACAAATCACAGTACAGAAACTGCATTCGTTAAAGTAGTAACTGACTTGTTGGTAAATGCGGACAGAGGCTGTTTATCTGTTCTCATCCTCTTACATCTGAGTGCCACATTTGACACCATTGATCACGATATTCTTAGGGATCGCCTTAGTCAATGGGTGGGCCTCTGTGGCAGTGTCTTAAATTGGTTTGAATCCTACCTAGCAGGTAGAAAATTCTTTGCTAGTTGTGGTAATTACAACTCAAAGACAAATGATATTCTATATGGTGTTCCAAAAGGCTCTATCCTGGGTCCGCTGCTCTTTTCGATTTACATGCTTCCATTAGGTCAGATTATCTCAGGGTATAACGTGAGCTACCACAGCTATGCTGATGACACACAGCTGTATTTATCAATAGCACCTGATGACCCCGATGCTGTTGATTCATTGACACAATGTCTTACTTGTGTTTCTGAATGGATGAGTAGTAATTTTCTCAAAATAAAAGAGAAAACTGAAATTTTAGTGATAATGCAATAATGGATATAATGAATTTATTAGAAATAAACTTGATGCCTTAGGATTAAAAGTCAAGACAGAGGTAAAGAATTTAGGAGTAACTGTTGACTGTGACATGAATTTTATATCGCATATTAATCTGATCCCCAGGACAACATTTTTTCACTTAAAAAATATAGCAAAATTTAGACCTCTTATATCATTGAAAGATGCTGACAAATTAGTTCATGCATTTGTTTTTAGTTGACTAGATTGCTGTAACGCACTCCTCTCAGGACTACCCAAAAAAGACATCAATCGATTGCAATTAGTGCAGAATGCAGCTGCTAGAGTCCTAACTAGGAAAAGAAAACATTTCTCCAGTTTTGATGTCACTACTTTTGTTACCTGTGTCATTCAGAATTGACTTTAAAATACTACTTATGGTTTACAAAGCCTTAAATAATCTCGCTCCATCTTATATTTTGGAATGTCTGACACCTTACATTCCACATCGTAACCTTAGCTCTTCAAATGAGTGTCTGCTTAGAATTCCAAGAGCCAAACTTAAAAGAAGTGGTGAGGCAGCCTTCTGGTGTTATGCACCTAAAATCTGGAATAGCCCGCCAATAGGAATTTGCCAGGCTAATATGGTGGAGCATTTTAAAAAACTGCTAAAAACACATTACTTTAAAATGGCTTTCTCATAACTTCATTTTAGTTTAATCCTGATGCTCTGTATATTCCAAATAATTATCATGATTATTCATGGTGGCTCCAAAATCTATCCTAACCCCTACTCTCTCTTCTGTTCTTTTTCTGGTTTTCTGTGGTGGCAATCTGCACCACCACCACCACCTAATCAAAGCCCCATCATTGATGGATTAAAGGCCAGAAGTCCACATGATCATTATCGCCAAGTCCTTCCATGAGAACCCTGAATACAATGAGGACTGATCATTTATGTTAGGTAGAATGCCTAGAGGGAGCTGGGCGGTCTCATGGCCTGGAACCCTTGCAGATTTTATTTTTTCTCCAGCCGTCTGGAGTTTTTTTGTTTTTTCTGTCCTCCCTGGTCATCAGACCTTAGGTTTATCCTATGTTAACTAGTGTTCTCTTATTTTAATTCTTACGTTTTTCTCTTTCTTCATCATGTAAAGCACTTTGAGCTGCATTATTTGTATGAAAATGTGCTATATAAATAAATGTTGTTGGTGTTGATGTTTATGAAGTGTGCATTGGGCAACCTATTTTGACTCCTAAAATGAAACAGCATTTGAAAGGAACATCTTGAGTGAACAAGAGACTTAACATGTTTTTCATAACTGAAAATGAAAGCTGTATAGATCACTATAACTCAATGTCCAAACAACAGTCAAAATAATGGACACATGGAGATTCTCCAACACCCAAAAAATTCAAAGTCTAAGCTAGTCCTAGCAAGATGATGTGCACAATTTCTATTCTGATGTTGACAGTGCTGTTCATGTAAAACACCTGCTACAAAAGGCCCACAAAATTGGTCAACATTGTATTGATTTGCTTTGCTATTTTTAACAATTGGAGAAAAACAGAGCAAAGTCTGCACCCGTCTCCTTTCTGCCTTATGACAAAGACCCCACTAATACTGAATAGGATGCAAAGGTTGCACTGTGAATCTGAATTAGCTGCTATACCTGCCCTCTTCCCTACACCTGGCTCCATAAGAATACATTGCTGTTCCCCAATCTGAATGGCTGCCTCACTGAGATGTGCTGTGCCAACAATGAAGATATCATGTCAGGTAACAGAAAAGGGTATGCGCATCTGAATGGCCTAGAAAGCCTCGTGAATGGAAGTCATGATGAAGGATAAAACTTGCTTTGTTTACTAATTAAAAAGTCAAGCTCAGTACATAGTAAATTGAAATAAGTACTCATTTTCTTCTTTTTCGCAGATTAGGAAATGTCAGAAAGCATGAAAGATTTTAAAAACTACTTAAGAATACCTTAACAATAAGAGGCAATCATAACATGACATGAAATATATTTTCTTTTTATTGTGACTTACATTCATGTATTATTAAATACTCAGCCATTTCACAGACTATATGGGTGTCATCTTGAAATGTACCATATAATGAATATTTAAAGTGTTTTTTTTCTTTTTAAATAGCACACCATTACTATTGCTCGCCAAAGGTAGAACTACAGAGATTTCTCTTTCTATGAGTATATTGTGTTATTGTAGATTCTGAATTGCATTTTCCCACATGTACAAGTGTGTTCATTACTTAATTAAAAAAACATGCTCTGGTACACACACTCACACAAACACTGGGGTAAATTTAGAGTTGCCAGTTAGACTAACCTCTATGTCTTCAAGGGTGCTGGAGGAAAAAACCTGAGATCTGTGCAGAGCACAACTAGGCACAGAATTAAACCCTGCGCTCAAGATCCTCGAGAAAGCATGGCTAGCTATTATGACACTGTACAGCCCCTTTATTTAATTATTCATTTAGTTCCCCACCACTTACATTTTTTTAATAAAATCCAGACCTATCGAGCGTCTCCAGTGTTGAATGTTTGCATTGCTCATCCTCTATGCAGTAATTTAATGGATGCTTTGTGCTGAGTCTGTAACAAGGATGACCCTAGCTCTCCATCTGGCACTTTCTGATTTATGCTAGCTTTTTAGAAAAAGGGACCCTGCTTATCCATGCTCACATTTGTGCTGTGTGACACCTTCGCAGGTAAAGTCAGTCTGGGAATTTGTTCCATGCTTTGATTCTGAAAAATACATAATATACAGTTACTAACTTTATAAAAATAAATGAAACATATCAATTAGCAAATTTTTAATTACAGTAAGAGTGACAATACAAGGCAGGAAAAAATCTTGGACAGGACACCAATCTGCAGCTGGGCACAGTCACTTACTGTAAATCAGTTATGGACAAGTGAGGAAAGAAGAAAAGAAAAGAAAAATTGGAGCACCCATCCATTGTCCCCATTTACTTCTCAATACATAACAAAAATACAAGCACCAAATGGCACTGAGGCAATAAAATAAATCAAACAAAAAGCGGCCACAGTTGGGCTTTCTGTTCTTGTTGTTTTTCTTTTATTTCAGTTGCACAGGAGCTCTGTCCACTGTCGTGCTCACTTCACAAGGTGACGCCTCCTTCTGTTGAACTGGAAGGTGGCGGGGTTAGGTGCCCTCACTGGGCATCTTATCACTGCTGTGGGAGAAATAGTAGAGGACATGATGAGTGACAGCACAACCTCTCGGCCGAAGGTGGAATCAAATACCTTAGAGGAGCCCCGAGGGTGATTCACAGACACGCATGCATGACACGGTCAACAAAATTGTTTGTCTTCAACTGTGGGAAAAATAACAAAAAGATCATAAAGAATCCAACACGAGCACATGGCTAACATGCAAACTCCACATGGAAGGCAAACCAGCCACAAATTTAACATCTGCAAAAACACTGGGCACAGAAAATGGAACTTCTTCTTTCGGCTGCTCCGCTCTGTCCTCTGCATCTTGTTCTGTTAGGGCACAGAAAATGAAACAATTTCTTTAAATGATTGTAGAGGGTTTAGGAAATCTTATATAGAGTATAACAAATCCTAAGTTGCCAGTTACATAATTTAAATAAAATTAAGTGAAAAATGTGTACCTTTCTTGTTAATGAAGTACTGAGAAAAATACAACAGTTTAATCATCACAGATGAATATCTTAGTGTTCAAAAATGAATATTTTTAATTTTGTTTGAAGCCATGAGGAAAGTTGTGCTTTTGACTTGTGGTGCCACTTTGCACATTTTAATTCTGCTTTGAGCCCTAGGCCACTAAATGATTAATATAAAAATGATGTCAAGGCAGACTAACACAAAGATATACCTAATAATGAATTTGAAATATCTTAAAATGCAGTGGCTTGTGCTATTGTGTTTTAATAACAGGACTTTTATTGAAATACTGACCCAGTCAGTGTCCAGAGTGGAGTTATCTAAATTGCATTTAGAAGAAATCTTGCATTACCTTATTTTCCAATATAATATAACTTCAAATAGATACAATTTTCACTCACAAAATTTAAATACCTTGAAATAGACAGGGAATTCTTTGAAGATAATAATCTATCCAGTTCCTGAACCTGCTTAGTCCCATTTTTAAGATTGCAGAGGCTAAAGCAAACTGTGCAAAAGGCAAAAGCAAACCCTGAAAAAGGCAGCAGTCGAGGAAAGTTTGTACGGCTGCATCAGCTTATATTTATACTGGCCCAAACTAGAGTCATCGGTTAACTAATCATGAATTTTGGGGATGTTAGAAAGTATCCACTTAGAAAACAAAGAGAGCATGCAAATTCCATGCTGTTGCTGACAGGGACTGTATAGGACAAATGGATATTTCCCATAATGCTAGGCTTTCATGGTACAGCAGGCCAGTTAAAAATGCATATTTAACTGGGATGCAGGCAGCTGTGCCTTCCCCCACTTGCATTTCAAACTAAGTGACTGATCTCCAGCTTGTTTCAGGATCTGCCTGGACTTCAACTGATAACAGAGGTGTAAATCACAGGTGACCTCACATCTCTCCAAGGGCCCCTATGCAAACCTCTTGAACCAGAACGACTCGACTAAAGCAATAACGAAGACGTATAATTCAAGGGATGACAAAAGACAAGATGGAGAGAAAAACTTGCCTTTTAGAAAACACAGATTTTGTAACTGGGAAGGTTCAACCATCCTTTAAAACCATATGCACTTCATCTCTTAAAGGAAGTATAAGGAAGAAGCTCTCTGGGATATTCACTGGAAACTCACTGAACTCCCTGGCGATTCTCTCAGGGCATCCTCTCTGGGATTTTCTCAAGGAGGAGGAAATATGCATAATGACCTTCTGAAACCTGGTCTCTGAAGCCTAAAAAGTTATGATCTGCTCTTCCTTGGAGAGCTGAATCCATCAAACTCTTCTCTTTGTGAACCTGTGAGCTGAGATCCAGTTTGCCAAGTTAAACATTGAGCCAGTCTGAAGGCTGAGAAGCAAACATCACTTCAAGAAGGGAACTTCAGCATCTAAACTCTTGTGCCAGAAAGAGTAGTGCATTTCCCTAGGTTGTAGACACCATAGCAAAGGGCCTAGCTTAGCTGTGAAAGCAGCAGCACAGCACTGACAATGGTCATGCAGGAAAGAGAAAGAGTGCACTCCAATGCATAAAGAACCCTACACTTGAACCCGAATCAACAACAGAGCAGCAACTCCACACAACATCAGACACCATCTTTAAAGACTTGGTATCATAAAACTATTTAATTTGTGCCAAGATTAATTAGAAATCTAAATAGCAGTAAACAGACAGCTTTTATGTTATATGTTTGTCTGTTTAGTATGTCTCCATCTGGCCTTATATGTCAATATACACAATACTCAGTTGTCATATTTCTATAAGCCTTGCATTTACCAATAAATTGTATTGTTCTGTTTCTTAAAATTGGTGTGCTTCAGTTAACTTGATATAAGTCTAAAGGCTGAAAACACGCATCCTACAACAGAGAAAGCTAAGGTAAATAAAGTAGGATACTCACAGAATTATTTAATTAATTACCAGTATGAGGCAAAACTGATAACCAAGTTACAATTTCTTTTTCAATTCCTACAACAGTAGTAGCTCCTCTTGCACTTTTGCATGGAAATTTGGGACTCCAGTACTGCTAACTACAAAAAAAATTTTGAAATACATTTCAGGTATCTGAAATAGACATATTTTCAGATACCCGTAATTTATTTCATGATATCTCTCAATGTTGGTTTAGTTTAAAAATAATAATAAAGCAATAAACATTGCAGCTGCAGAATCAAGATGTATTCTACTTGAGATAGTGGCAGATGGACATTATACAATGCAGAGAAACTCATTTGTTTGAGCAATCAGAAGCACTGGAGTCCCAAGATAACACACAATAATGCAGGACAAAAAGCTAGAATGTACACTGAGCAGACTGGTGTGAAATATTTCTGTATTTGCTGAGATTTTTTTAACATGTATTTTCCTGAATTATGGGATTTTACTGTCAGTAGGAGTTCTTTGTAGAGCCATATCTTGACATATCATGCTAGGCTTTTGTAACACTAAATGTAATGTAGGTCTCATAGATGTTTGGACTTGCTACCCAGGATCCATTTTTGTTTGGCCACGTCTTTCAAATTATCACCCAAAGATTGGCTGATAATTTCCCCTTTCCTATATCTGATAAGTCATGGATGGCCTTATTCACATACAGTATATTGCTCAGGTTAGTCTGTCTACCTTCACACTGTATGATGAATACCTACTGTATATTTGAGAACCTGTCCAGTATTGGTAAATACAGTACAGCAATGATAATGTTTTAAAGGGGATGTTCTTATCAGAAGACCTCATTACTGTATAGGACCTTTCTTATTAATATAATTCTGTTTGGTGTTATGTGTAGTGCTTAGTTACAGTTTATATTATTTTACAGAACAATACTTCTCCAGAGGTTTCTGCAGAAATAATTTGGGAAACAATGAAGGCAGTTTAAAGAGGACACATTATTTTGCATGATTCACATTAAAAAACTACAGACTAGAAAGTCATCAGAAATGATTACTGAGATTTCTAGAACTTATCTGGAAAATGCTAAGTAGAAATACTGAAGCACTCATAAGAAAAGGTTGGCACTACAACAAGAAGAACAGAACAACTTACCTTTAAGCCACATCATCATTTTTATTATATACATGGCAAAAAAGGCCAATATGATTTTACCTCAAGAGACACATAAACAGGAAGTTTGAAATGCAATAATAGTGATTAACAGTGCAGCATTAAAGATAAATTAGGATACACAAAGAAATAACTAATGTAAGAAATACTATAAGACTTTATGTTCTTCACACTGTAAAGGAGGTAAGGGCACGAGCTAAGGATTTATTTTTTTATAAAATACAAATAACTGTGCTTGATACTCTCTGTGCAGAAGAGCTTGATAAATCACTGAGATCCTGAAAAAAATGCTATGAACTCATTGCCAAGCAGAAAAGCTACAGGCCCAGATGACTATCCAGTAGAATTTTACAAAATATTTTCAGATTCTGTAGGGCCACTGTTGTTAGTAATATTTACTAAGAAAATAAAAGTATACCAAAAACATTACGCTAGATGTTAATTACCATCCTTTCAAAGAAAAGCAAAGACTCACTGCAATATGCATCATATATTGCAGACCAATTTCACTTCTGAATAATGATGTTAAGATACTGGCAAATGTTTTAGGCATCCCTTTATGCAGATGATTTGGTTATGCCTTAGACCCCCCGATTTTCTGCACCATTAGCAGAATTCCACTAAGATCTCTGGATTAAAAAATAATTTGAATAAAAGGATGATTTTTTTACAGTAAATTCTCTTATACATCAGACTGGAAACCATTCTCATGATTTGAAGTTTCCTCCAAATTATCTTTAAAAACAAAAAAGGTGTGATACCACCAAAGGCTGCTGCTCAAGCAGGCTAGAATTTTCACTGGTCTGTCCAGCAGGGCCCCTCCTTAACCTAGCTAGGACCTTTAAATGCCATGTCACAATATGTGACTTTAACAACAATTTTCAGTCATTGCCTTCTTTTCCATAACATTAGTCAAAGGCAGTCAGCTGTGCACTCTCATGAAACCAGTCATGTAATATAACATAGACTGCAACTTGTTCCACTAAAATCAAACAGGTTTGATTTAGACTTTATTTGTATGGGTAGGCTCTGTGTGCATGAGAGCTGACAGGCAATGAATGCTCATCATTAAGTACAATGCATACAATACAGCAATGAGGAACAAGGAACATGGGCGATTTGAACCTCATAAAACAGGAGAGAAGCTCAACTGTCTGATGTATTTTTATGTGCCACAAGAGAATGGAAAAAAAGAAAAAAAAGCAGAAAAAGCAGCACACTATTGGCTGTCAGAAACATGGGTAAGCATGACAGTGTTAGAAAGTTGGCACTCACCTGGTAAATGTTACATAGGCAGAGATTTTTACTCAAATAAATTGAAATGGGTCTGGCAATGAGATCAGAAACTGCAGTCAGCAAATCTGACATACCCCATGAATAAAAGTCACGTAATGTGATATCAGCTTAAGGCTACCTGCAAGCTTCAACTGCAGCAGGTCCAAGAAATGAAGAGCTGGAAAACAAATTACAAACAGCACAAAATATAACAAAATCCCCAAAAGAGAAGGGATAACTGTAAACCCTTAGGTATTTGTAATAGGGCAAACAAAGATTTATAAATAAAAATAGCAAAAATGCAAAGAAAGGCTTGAAGAGCAAAACAATGCATACAGGAGTTGCATAAAAGGCAACCCACAGCAAACAGGTCACAAAATGATATCCAAAAATAATTTAAAACTAAGCAAGATATAATCAAAAAATCCAGAAATTCCAACAAGAAACAGCAATACTTACAAAAACACCTGTAAGTGGATGCTTCACAACTCGTGAGCCTTCTAGGCCAGTTTAAATACCCTGAGATGGGCTATAGAGTGGTGACATCAGGGTGGCCCCACCTCCTGAGTCGTCACCCACAAAGAACAAGGAAAATAACTACATTGAAGGGGAGAGTAAACAATTACAAATTCAACAAAATTATCATATAGACATGAAATATAACAACAATAAAACAAAATGTGAAATTTCTACAGTGCATCATTACAGAAAGCCTGAGTTTGTTTCACCAACAAAGCGTTCACATTTCACAGGGCACATTTACACACATCAGCATTCTGTCAGCCCCAAAATAGCTCTTTAGAAAGTGAGAAGAAAATGGACTTACATATATACCATTATTAGATTGCTTAATCTAAAATTTCTTACAACTCACACACCAATCAAGCACTAATCACAAGTACTGTTTTGAAATTCAACAAATTCAAGTAAACTAGAAATATTACAATTAACTTATCAATGCAAAATGTGCACAAACAAAGATGGCAGGAAATTGTATGACAAGGGCTCCAACTGTTTTAAGACATAGAAGTACATTTTACTATCTTAAGATTTCTGACTCAAGTGGCTGCACAAACTATCAAAAGGCAAGGCTTCAAGCTTTTTTGAAAAACTAGAGATGGATTTGAATTTCTGATTGTGATGGGAAGGCTGTTCCATATCTGTGGTGTCAAGGCCATGAATCTCTGTGCACTTTTCAACAGATCTTCTGCCACTAAATAAATGTCCTCATCAAACAGGTGAAGGCTGACTCTACAGCCCTACTAAGCACATATGGTGTTATTGTAGACTGCAGGTTCAGCGCACAGGGTCAAACTGAATCTGAAGAAGGTTGAGTCATGTAACCAATAATGGCAAATCTGAAAAGGTATAATGGAATGTACAGATTGCCATGCAAGCTTGTATATTAAAAAAAAAAGGCTAAATTCTGGACAAGCTGAACTCGTGGTGTGGAAGGACCTGCATCAGTCCAGAGAAGAGATGACAGTACATGAATAATGACATAAACTTAGAATGCCATCTTATAAATACTGCAGAAGAGGGGCTTGCAAGTATGGATTACACACTGCACCACAGAAATGCCTGGTTCTTTACAAAATACTTGCTTTGCAGTGAATAACCAGATGCTCAAATATCTTACTTGCAGCTAATGAATGCATTAGTGTGCTTTAGGCTTTCAAATGTTTTGTTCAGAGATTTTAACTCTTTGTGAAGAGAAAAGCCATTTCATGGATTGTATCTTTGTAAAAGGTGTATTCAGAATGTCTCAGTTTAATCAAACAAAATATATACCATAAGATAGTATTATCAAATTTGCTTCATTCAATTCATGGTCACAGTAAGGCTGCACCTATCTCAGCAGCACTGTGAACAAGGCAGGAACTAGCTGTGGACAGGGCACCAAGTCTATTGCAAGGGTCACTCACATACACCTGCTCATAGAGCCAATTTCAAATCAAAAGTTAGCCCATCTCTCACATCTTTGGGGATGTGGAAGGAAAACACGAGTACCTGAGGGAAATCTCATGCAAACACAAGGAGGATGTGCAAACTCCATACAAAGATTGGTTGGGATTCAAATCCAGGACACTGCATCCAGGGGACAGAAGGGCTAAACAACTTATCACTGTGCTGCCTTAGTGAAAACATCAAATCTTTATTGTATATAGAGCCTTGCTATAGTAAGCTGACTTTCTCACAATAATCATTAACTCTTTTATTAACTGCAGCTCCCATTAATCACACACAAAAACTTATGTAATTATATATTATTCTCCTAGAAGATTAAAATTAAAAGTAATTGATAATGATGAAGTATCAGTAATGGAATATACTAAAGGACTGTAATTTTGATCATTGCTGACAGAGTGAAATGTAATGAAACATTGCAGGTGTATGGAACAACCCAATATGTTTATAACTTTAGCCACTTTTCTCTTTGCAGCACACACATTTATAGGAAAAACAGAAAACCAAGTATGGTGTTTGTCAAGAAAGGTTGACGGTCACCTTTTATATTGGCTTTAAATCGGGCCTCCACACCTTCTCTCACTATGTGACATTATAAGCAAGCTTCCCCAAATGTAAGTGAAATATTGTGAAAGACAGGGGGCATTACTGAGCTCCAAACACTGGACACAACTGACAGAGACACAGCCACAGGTTCAAATATAATAATTAAATTCTATCCAGTACCTTTACAGGGCCTTCTAGAATTCTCTGTACAGCACACTACAACAATAAAGGCTTTCCTCCTTCTCCGTCCTACTTCCTCCAAGCAAGTATTGTCCTTTGCCTCCTGACTCCAACTTGCTTGGATGAGATCAAGTAGCAAGCAACTTCTTTTATCGTAGACCAGGGAGTGCTTCTGATGCTTGGGCACAGTCTGCTGGAAGCACTTCCATGTCAAACAAGTCCCCGGGTTCTAACAGGGCTGCTCCACTTGACTACAGGTCCCAGTGTGCCCTGTATTCATCTGTGAAGAAATCCTAACCTGGGGAAGCTGCCACCTAGTGTATTGGAGGATAAAGGGTCCAAGCATTGTTGTCTCTCCCAGCCCTTCCATTATATTGGCCTCATGAATGGGTAAGGGTTCCTGTTCCCTCTGGGCTGGAAAGTCTATCCATCTGTTTTCCTTTATTACTTCGCTCCAGCCAGACAAGAAATCATCCTTTATCTCCTTCGGGATGCCTGTCCTTCCACTGTGGTACTTTAACCATGCAAACCAACTGTAAAGTATTTTGACTTGGTGTTTACTATATAAAATAAGAAGGTAATAGTGTGACATTTTCCTTAAGGGATAAGTACACCATTTTTCAAGTCATAGTTATTTCTACACAAACATGGTATATATGCATTTGCCACACATAATTATGTTCTAAAGTTATATATTTTCTATAAATTTTTAAGAAATATATAGCCAGTCCTGGCATTTTACAATGGAAACTATGAGGCATGGGGCCTCAATGGAAAATTAAAGCATAAAAAGTTACTGAATATGTTCTCTTTGAGTTTCAATTTAAAAAACAAAGCCTTCCATGTTTTTGACTACAACAGAGATTGGGAAATAATGTTTTACTGCATATTCCTGGTACTATTTTGTTTAAGGTATTGGATGCATTTTCTATTTGCTTGTGTGAGTTCACAGATTAATACAGAAGTAAATCAAAACAAAACCAACCATGTGGCACAAACAGTTTATTGTGATTTTATCTTTTTGAGCCAGAAGGACGTGAACAGTTATTTTGTAAGAAAACAAGTGCTAAGCTAGCACACACAGCTGGTCTTCTGTTAAAATGGCTGAATCTCTGAATTGCTGTTTTTTTACTGATAAATTATATGTATAAGATATTTTACAATGTGAGTGTAACCTCAAAACACCAGTCAATACTCAACAACTGTCTCAGCTTGAAAAATGGACGTGAGTTTTTAGGCTTTTGTTTTTGGAGTCTCCTGTGCCCCATAAGACTCTGTTATAAAACAGCAGGACTGGCTATATATATATATATATATATATATATATATATATATATATATATATATATATATTAATTGTAGAAGACCTTTAACTTTAAAATACAGTTTCGCTTGGCAAATGCATATATTGCATGTTTGTGAAGAAATAACTTTGACTTGAAAAATACCAAAGTTATCCTTTAAGATTTACGGATTTGCCCAACATTCACTACTTTTAAAAATGCTGCATATTTAAAAATTGCATGTTTTTTGGAAAGAGAAGCATGAGGCCACAGTGGTTAGTGCCTTGTTTAATAGCTCAGTCTATCATCCTGGGGTCAAATGCCAGCACAGCCTCTCTTTTTGTAGAGCTGGCTTGTTCTTCCTGTGCCTACAAGTTAAGTTAACCAATGTGAGAAGTAGCCTGTAGTAATTAGTGGGTTTTCTTAGTGCTCCTTTCATGTTTGAACACTGACATCTTGTTCTGGTACAAAGGAATATACAATAAATCAGTGGGTCTCAACCTGTGGGAAGGGCCCCCCTAGGGGGGTGCAAAGTAACAAAAAGGGGGGGCGCAAAGATGTGAAAAAAAGAAAACAAGAATCACAAATATGAAAAAAAATCTTTTGAAACCAAAACAAATTAACTTAAACTACATTCTGATACTAGAACAATAAATATAGAGTTAGATAAATGTCGATAAAAGTTAAGTAGGTATAATAAAATATGCATCTACATTTCAAAAAAATGCTGGGGGGAGGGGCGCGATTAAAACTGTTATGAAAACTCGGGTCGCAAATACTTAAAGGTTGAGAAACACTGCAATAAATTAAACACATAAATAACATAATCTGCAAACAAATGCCAAGCCACCTTTTATTTGTGTTCAGCATCACATTGAATGAACGCTTTTCATAAGATGAACGCATTTATTCACTGCAATAATAAAATGGTTAATATGTGGGGTAAGATAATTGCATGCCCTGAACCAATGCACATCCTGAAACAAACCAACATGGCAGCTCTAGTTAGTTAAGAGCTTGGAAGGCAGAAGCAGGTTGTTTTAGAAATAAAGCTGTGCTTCCAGGTAAAATGAACATTGTCAATGTCAGCAGTCCCCGTCACTTTCTCAAGAACATCTTCTTACTCTTCGGTACCAGTGACATCATCACAAGTGCTAGCGACTGAGTGGAGCTCCTTATACGTTTTCTCTAAATGTCTCTGCCCTCTTTTTTGAATTCTCTCGAGGCTTGTTAAAGATTGTGCCTACATTTCTGCTGGCATCTAGAGCCACCCACCCTGTGAAGCACTCACAAACAGTACTTTCCCAAATAATGGATACTGAGTGATTTATAACACCTGTAAAATGATACAATGAATACAGATAAAGAGTTGCGGCACCCAGTTGGGAAGATACAGGCACAAGTCCAAAACAGAACTGAAGTAGGTAGCTGTTCTTCTGGTTTATAAAGAAAGCCAGTAGGAAGGGGAGGGTCCAGGAGAACAGACACCAGAAATGATGTCAGTGATTGAAGGGCTGGCAATCACCCAGTCTGTATATACATACATACATACATACATATATATATATATATATATATAGAGAGAGAGAGAGAGAGAGAGAGAGAGAGAGAGAGAGATAGATAGAGAGAGAGAGAGAGAGAGAGAGAGAACGGATTAGAAAACAGTGCCAACCCCTAGCTCAGTGAGTAACTACATTCACTAGAACCATTAAGCTGCATCCGATCTGCACAAGTGTGACACACCATACAGTGTTTTTCAAAGTAACATTAGGGACCTTCACAATTTTGATTTTCAGGGAATCCAAGGCCGGGACCCATCTTATTTCAAACATCACTGGCAAACTTAAAGTGGTCAGCTGTGAGCAAGTGTACCTTGCAATTAAATGACCTATCATTACACTATCATGACAGATACATGCACACAATTGTTGGCCCTGACAGCTTTATATTTTCATACATGTTTTTGGATAATAAATGTACATGGGAAATGGAATACTGATGATGTTTGTCTGATGGAATAAAAAGTTCCCAAAAGTAACAATAATTTACATGATTCAGTATGTGCACATCACAATAATCAAACCTCTTAATTTTAATACACAATAAACTGTTAACTCTCATTAAATTGCTGATAATGAGCCACCTAGAAGGCTTACTAGATGCCCGATGGCCCAGTCTTACAGGACTGATAAACAATGATAACATCAATTCAGCAGAGTGGTGACAAATTGATCGAGTATGCTCATGGAGAGAGCCAGAGGGAAGGATTGAGCTAGTGACCTTGACATTTAAAGTCAAAAGCCTTAGTGATTAGGCTCATAACTGCCTAAACATTTTTGCAAAAATGATTGTTTTTTTTTTCTTTTGTTAGTATGCTGCAAATATGTTATTAACTGATAGTAACAAATATCTGAGAGCTTTTTTTTGCTTTTAATTTTGGTAACAGAAGATAATAATCAAACACAATCCAACCAAGTGAAAAACATAGAAAGTACAACAGTATTTTGCAAAAATAGTCCCTGAAAATCAGGACTCAGCCATCACCCAACAAAGGGATCAATATAATTTGTGAGCCTCATCTAAAATGGCATCCAACAACAAATAAGACAAAAATAATTCAGCATATGCCAGGAATATTGACTTTAGAATAGAGCTACAACAACTAATGGACATTATTGATAATAATCGTTTATTAAAAACGCTGGCAACGTTGTCATTTTCATCTGTTAGTTAATTACGTCATTAGGCTGAATATGTTGTGCAGCACAATTGTGTCAATACTTCATTCTGTTGTAAACACATTTGAAAAAAGGCAGACAGCAAGCAAGTGGCAGAAAAGACAGTGCAACCTACAGCTTCAGAGTTTGAAAGCACTTTACTCTGAACGTAGAAGAAAAGAAGGTTGAGTTGCAAAATGTGTAGGTCTGACCTTTATGGTACAAGAGAACAATGGAGATGCACAAACATTTGAACAGGAACCATACTGTTACAGGCTCTGTGGAGGAGAAATACTTGCCATCATCCCAGTAAGCTGAATGTCACTTCAGCGTTCTGTGATATAGATACATAACACAGTATTTGCTAGGCTAGGCATAATGAAATGACTTTCAGTTTGAAGTGAGGAACATTTTGAATTAGAGCCCAGCCCACTACAGTGCGAATAAAACACTAGCATATACGACAAAGTTTTATTATAGGTGACTAAAAATATATGACATTACCATTAGCTTGTAAACATTCAAATTTTCACTTGCCACATATATATATATGTTTTTGATGTGGCACCCAGAGCAGTCTGGTTTTATGCCTAAGAAGCCTACCATTGACCACATACTGCCATGGAAGGGTTCCCATGGAGTGCAAAGGCGAATATCGGGAGAGTTTCTTTGTAGCCTTTGTCGATTTTCATAAAGTGTTGGACTCAGTTGATCGCACTGCCCTGTGGGGACATCCTGAGACTATGTGGGATACCCCAAGGTTGATGGATATGATGACTGGCCTGTACACTGGTACTGTGAGTGCTGTGCAGAGTGGAGGAAGAACCTCTGGTTTTTTCCCCATTGATTCTAGGGTTTGTCAGGGATGTGTTCTTGCTCCTACTCTGTTCAGTGCTTGCATGGACTGGGTGTTGGGCACGGTTGCGAGGTCCAGCGGCTGTGGGGCATCTGTAGGTGAAGAAAGATTCACTGATCTTCACTTTGCCAACGATGCTGTGATCTTTGTGGAATCAATGGAAGCTCTAATCTGGACTCTCAAGAGACTGAGCAAGGAGTCCGAGTGTCTGGGCTTGTGAATATCCTAGATAAAAAACAAGATCCCGGCCTTTAATGACCTCTTGGGCACAGTGCATCTGTTTGCGGAGATAATTTCAATCTTGCTGAGAGGTTTACTTACCTCAGCAGTGACATTCATGTCTCTGATGACTCTTCCTTTGGAGTAAGTACAAGAATTGGGAGAGCATGGCGGAGGGTCATGAGGTCGCTAGAAAGGGGTGTGTGACACCCCAGATATCTATATAAAAGGATGAAGGTCCAATCTTTAGAGTCCTGGTGCTTCCTGTTTTGCTATATGGTTGCAAGATATGGACCTGAGACAAAGACTGGACTCCTTCAGTAGTGTGTCTCTTCAGAGAATCCTTAGGTACCACTGGTTTGACTTTGTGTTGAAAGGGCGGGTGCACACATAGTCCCAAATAAGCAACATTACCAGCATTGTGAGTGTACATCGGTTGCGGCATTACAGCCATATAGTGTGATTTCCTAAGGGTGATCCAGCTCACAGGATTCTCATTGTTGAGGACCCAAGCAGCTGGACCCGGCCAAGTAGATGCCAAAGTTACACCTGGCTGAGGCAGATAGATGGTCATTTCTGGGTAGTGGGACTGGACCGTGTATCTGCCTGGAAAGTTGCCAACCAGGATCCTGAGCTGTTTCGTAGTGTGGTGGGTGCGGTAACACACTGAAATAGTGCATGCACCCCAACCTGACCTGGTCACTCTGCTAAATTATGGTGCTGTATTACATGCTTGCAAACACGTGTAACGTTAGCATAAGTATGTTTATAAAAAATGGATGTGAAGAAACAGAAGTCCCTGTCTGAGCAAAAATCTTTTTTCAGTCTTGTGCGCAAAGGAAATTAAAACTCAGCAAGACTGTGGTAGTGAATCCCACAGCACATCAACAGCGACTGAAAGGCATATCGCTCACTCCAAGTCAAAAGATAGGGTGGAAAAGGTAAAGTTCCAGACTAGTTGGCTATTGACTTCAACTGCCTTTTATACAATCTGGAAAAATGTGATAATGTGCAAGTCTTGCCGGAGTAAGCCTAGTGTAGCCCGTAAAACAGATTTTGTGGCACGATCACAAAGTTTTAAAATGTGAAAATTTAACAGCACACTCCCAGCAGCAAACGACATGTGGCAGGCTGCTACAGTGTATTGCCTGCAAGTAAATATGCCAAAGAATCTGTGGAGGTGAACTATTTCTATATCTGTGGTGAAAGGAAGAGTGGGCCTGACTGAGCCCGGGTCCACCCTGATTGGCCATAGACCCAGCCAATTAATTCATTATATATGGAATTTTACGTTACATTTTGTAATCGATTGGGTATTTGTTATTTTAACTTTCCTTCGGTTTCGAAATGTTATGTCAAACCCCATTTAATAAATAAATAAATAAATGGACAACTGTTATGGTGTAGGTGCAACATAATTGGTTGTAGTCATTAGATAGTTAACAGAACCTTAAGTTGCTTCTTATTTTTAGGGATTATTTCTGACATGGCAAAATAAATGGAAATGTCTAGGTTTTCCCGTGACCCTGTGTTCGGATTCAGCGGGTTGGAAAATGGCTGGATGGATGTCTAGATTTTTCAAAAAGCCTCGTTTAGATGAAGGGGAACACCCATGCACAAATGAGACACACAATATGCAACAGTGTGCGGCTTAGAAAATGACTGGAGGAAAAATTTCAATTGCATCTTCATCTGAGGAGGTTCTGTATTTTGCGGTCCCAAAAGACAAGCATGCTGTGACATAACCATGAAAAGGATTTCTCAGCCAATAACAAACTAACCACTCAATCTAATCTGCAATCATTTCCGACAACTACGATAATGGGAAAGGCTCAACGTTTCTCTGCAAAATGATATGAACAATTCAAATGGTTCGAATACAGCATAGGAAAAGATGCAGTGTTCTGCAAATGAACAATGTTTGATTGCCTTGATAATTTTAGGTCAACTTTTGCATAGTCCTAATAATTCAGTTAAAATAAACTTGTTATATAGCAAAGGGAGGACTGAGTTTCTCATAAATGAAACCACATGTCTTGCTTCAAAAGGAAAAGAGTTTGAACATTTCCCCAAAATAAGACAGCAATGCTCATTGTGCTAGACTAATTTCAAACATTACATTACTGTAGACTTAAAAAAATGGTGCAACAGACTCTTCTCTGGTGGAACATTGTGGTGGTCAGATATTTAAATGATGCTTTGCCAGTACACCTTCTCTTTCACAGAAACTGAAGAAGAAAAAAATTAACAAAGTACCTGTTTAATTTTGAAGTGTATGCTTAGTGTGGTTCTGAATACATAAGTCAAATTTTGAGTTTATTTATTTGATAACTGTTGTTTTTAAGGGAAGTGTTTGTGTGTGTATGTGTTCATTGCACAACCAGAGCCAGAAGTGCTAATAAGTGTTTTATTTCAAAGTATTACTATTTATTCTCAATGTATTATTATATACATGTTGCATAGAAACCGATATTTTATTTAAAATATCTACAAGTAGTTTGATTTATGCAAATCTGGGTAAAAAGTTCCATTTCATAAATTTTGTGTTTAATTTCAAAAGATTTTTTTTACAATCCAACTAAGTAACTGCCAGATTAATCGATTATCAAAACAGTCATTAGTTGCAGCCGTAGTTTAATAAGCAGATATTGAACAAAGAATATATTTCATGAATGGCTAAATACCATTTTTTCTGAAATGTTTTAATTTAAATCATTTATAATTTAAACTGTATTGATACAATGAAAGAAAACTGATTTTGCTTGATCTGGAGTGCAAGAGAATTCCTTACAAAAAGCATCCTTTTATTCAAATTCATTTTTAATCCAGAGATATTACCTCTTAACAAATTTAATACTAATGCTAAGGACTAATGTGGGTCTAAGGTATAAAGCACCATGTCACGCGCATAAAGAGGTATTTCCTGTTTAAGCCCTTCCTTTATGATCACTCGTATCTCTGGCTGCTTCTGGGAGCTAGTGGCTCAACATTGATTGTCAAAAGTTTTAGTGATAAAAGACACCCTTGTCTGTTTCCTACGGAAGCATATTAGGGCCACGTGAAAAAAAAATACGGACACAGTGAAGAAAAAAAAAACTAAATGTCTTTATTCTCGACATTTCCACTTTATTCTCACCATTTATGTCGAGATTAAAGTCAACATGTTAACTTTATTCTTGACATTTCCACTTTGTTCTTGCCATTCAAGTCGAGATTAAAGTCGACAGTTCCACTTTATTCTCGACATTTATGTCGACATTTTCACTTTATTCTCGTAGTTTGTCAGTAGAATGCTGCAAACTAAACAAAATCTTAAAATGAATGTTTCATTTATTAGATTTTCTCAAACCTCGTCATAAATTATGTAGCACATTAAATGCTTTGTGTTAAGTGTTCCCCGACCCAGTTGTTAATCTCTACACGCTTCTTAAACTGACTTTCTCTTGCACTGAGGAGGCATCAGGAGCGATCGCCACACATTGACTTCATGATATCCCTGCTCTATGAACATTCAGAATGCTAAGATAAATACTTGATATCTTTTTCATGATGAAATGCATAAAGTATGTATTACACATGGGTGGTGGGGAGCACGGTAGCGTAGCTGTAGTGCTGCTCCTTTACATTAAGGGGTCCCCAGGTCTAGGTTCAGTGTAGAGAACTTTATGGCAGGTGTGACGAGGCTCCAAAAAACTGGATATATGAATGGGTATCACACAGATTTAACTGAAACATTGTGTTTTGTGGTGGTCGGACACACGAACACACAATTCAATGGATGTTCTTCTGAGCGGGTTTTCTTTATTTTATTCGTGCTGTCTCTATCTGACATACTAAACCCCTAGTTCCTATCCTTCCTGTTTCTTTCTCCACATAACCAATCACCACATGATAACCGTCTTTGTGAAATTAAAACTAGTTATAAACTTACAGTAGACCACGAAGTGTTTAGAACTTTAAAAAAAATCTTCTTTATACAGGTTTAATTATGCTATCCATTCAGGCTTGTGCCCGTCCCAGCAAGCATCATGCGCGAGGTCAGAGCAAATCCTGAATGGAGCGCCAGCACATCGCAGGATGAATACGATCAACACATACAGTAGCAGGGTCAATAATACATAACAAAACCCCACATCCTACATGACTTTGAAAGGAAACTGAAGCACGCCGAGTAAACCAACCAGAAAAACAAGCAAAGTTAAGGCAGGGAACACTTGGGACCCCCTTGCTGCGAGGCAGCAGTGCAATCACCACACCACCGTGCCCCCACATGCTTTAATACATTTCATCATGAAAATGATATCAAGTATTTATTGTAGCATTCTAAATGTTCAGAGAGCAGGAATATCATTAAGTGTATGTATTCTGTGTGGCGATTGCTGCCTGCGCCTCCTCTTAGTGCAAGAGGACATCAGCTTCAGAAGCGCGTACCGATTAACATGGGTCGGGGAACACGTAACACAAACCATTTAAAGTGCTACACAATTTATGACGGGGTTTGAGAAAATCTAGTAAATGAAACATTTATTTTAAGATGAAGTTTAGTTTGCGACATTCTACTGACAAAATAAACTACGAGAATAAAGTGGAAATGTTGAGAATACAGTCAACATGTCGACTTTAATCTTGACGTAAATGGCGGGAATAAAGTGGAAAAGTCGAGAATAAAGTCAACATGTCGACTTTAATCTTGATGTAAATCTCGAGAATAAAGTGGAAATGTCGAGACTAAAGTCAACATGTCGACTTTAATCTCGACATTTAGTGTTTGTGTTGTGTCCGTATTTTTTTTTTTCCCACCGTGGCCCTAATACACTTCTGTAGTTTCAACATTCTAATCTGAATGAATTATTATTTTTTTCCTTACTTTTATTTCAGTAGTATGGAGCCCTGTTCGATTGAATTAATATGGAACAGATTATTATTTTTGACCTTGCAGTGAACCAGAAGAAGAACTAGCTGGAAGACTAGTTGGTTGAAACGATTCTTTTGAGGAGTCCTGAAACGACTTTCAAACGCAGGAGAAGTTACAAGAATGGATTTATGGAATTTTTTCAGAGTACATGATATTCTGGAGTCAGTTATGGATAAACATTAATAGAAGACAATGTAACTTTAACATCTAGTTGGCAATGGCACTAAACAGCGTAGAATAGAATTGGCTGGCTATACTCTTTGGTCCACTAAACTGCATACCTAGGAAAATAAACAGCCACTGAAATAAAAAAATAATAAAAAATTTGTTTAGAAGTTACGTCATTTATTCAAACAAGTTACCAATTTATTCAAACAGATTGCAAACAAATTTTTCTTTGCCTAACACCTACAGGGCTCTATAGTTAATTCTGTTAAATATCTTACTTACTGGGTTAGGTGAACTGGCATTGCAAGGATAGGTTTCACCTGCCCTGTGATTCTGCCCTGGAAAAGTAGGTTAAGAAAATGAATGACTGGCTAGATAGATGGATGGCTGGATGGATGTCTTCTGTATGTTGAAGTTAATGAGGCAGGGCCCTGACACTGCAGCTCAACTCTGTAAAAGACCTGAGAGGCTTTAGTCCTGTGCTGAGATATTAGCACAGCGGTAGGAGGCTCTTACTTTTTTAAAGCATTTAAATCCATAAATCTGGTCGAGTTGTCTCAAATGATGATGATGTCAGAGGGTGTCACAAAGATCAGATGACAATCGAGACTGAGTTTTTGTGATGTGAAAGGTAAAGGAACTTGCATGTTTTGCTAGTCATTAGCAGAAGAGCAGACATTATTATTATGTTTGCGTTACAGGAGTTTGCACACATGTAAGACAACTATGGTAAGGTGCCACCTGAATTTTCACTCCAAAAATGCCACTGTTCACCAATAGTGCAAAAACTGCATCTCAAATTCATGATTTTAAGTACTGAAGGACTGAAAGAGAACTGTTCCTAATGTTAATAGTTGTTAATCTTCTGCTCTCATCCTGTCCAGGGATTGTTTTGCCTTGCACCCGCAAAGGTAAAATAGAATTAGGTGTAAAAATGTCAACATTACTTGTTCTAAATACAAATTTGAAACATAACTAATTGTACAGCTAATATGACAAAATCTTTCTTGATAAAACAGAAGGGCAGAGAATAATAGAAAATGCAAATGTGGGAATATTATTTTTTTGAAAATGTTAAAAAGGCCGATCAGTTTAAGTACTATTGTGAAGTGATCGAGTGTTTTACATGTATTAAACAAATAACCAAATCCTTATAAAAATTTTAAAAGTTCACATTATCTTTATAACATGTTAATGCTCATTCTTTGCAGCATGGTGATGCAGTGGTAATGCTGCTGCCTCACAACAGAGCTTCCCTGTGTGGAGTCTGCATGCTCTCTCTGTGTCTGGGTAAGTTTCCCCCTACAGTCCAAAGATATGCAGTTTATGTGAAATGGAAACATTAAAGTGGCTGTAGTGTGTGTTTGATGTTCACCCTGCAATGGCTAGGTGTCCTGTACAGGGTTTCCTCCTGACATGTGCCCTGTGGTAGCTCTGATTGGCGCTGGCACCTGATGGTAGCCCTGGTCTGGATTGAGCAGGTTAGAAAATTACAAGGCATGTTCATTCTGTTTATATATTTTGTAATAAATTTGTTTTTGTGACCTTTATTCTGTATCGTGCTATTAATTACTTTAAATACAGACTGACCATGTAATATTGACCATTCTAAAAATTATCATCATTTGAAAATAAATCCCTATGCTCTTTAAAAAAATATTCTTGTGTATTGATATTGGTATTGAAAATACTGGCACATAAAATACTTGTCTCTGCATCGATTTCAAAAATAATAGTACAGTAATGCCCATATCTAGTTTTCACCCAGGGTTCAATTGTCCACCGCCCAAACATGATCCCCCCAAGTAGAAGGAACAGGTTGCTGCACTGCGAAAGTGAACTAAACTGCCATTCAGGAGATTCAGAGGTAACCAGGACTGGCCAGCACCAAGGAGAGAGCAAGACTGTGGGCTTGACAGTTATGGATGGATTGAAATGAAAGATTTATTGTATTGGAAACGTGCGGTGTATGAATTCGTAAGATGATGGAAAACGTAGCTTACCTCCAGGGCAGCCGTCTATTCTTGTTGCCTACTGTAGGGGTGTCGAACTCCAGTCCTGGAGGGCTGCAGTGGCTGCAGGTTTTCCATCTTCTTAATTAGTGACAAGTTTTTGATGCTAATTAATTTGTTTACCCTTAGCTTAAATTAGCTTGACTCAGGCCCCTTAGTTGTTTTTTCCTTAATTAGCAGCTGGACAGTAATGAGACACAAAACAAGCAGAACATGACCAGCTCACCTGTACCCATCAAACAAAATCTGAAAATAAAGATGAAGGTCTCAGTAAGGTTGATCCCTCAGGTTACCAAGACATTTTAGGATTTCTTAGAAAAAAACAGAATATCAACAGTTTTGGAAATGTCTGCAGTGGCAAAAAGAGAGTAGCAACAAGCCATGGAATTGAATATCGGGTTTAATTAACAACAAGAGTCCGCTTCTCATTAAGGAACTGGTTGGAGTTTGAAGCCCCAATTTAGCTGGACATCTGTTGGCTCGTTTCATGTCTCATTTCTGTTTGGCTGTCATTTAATGAAGAAATGAATCAATTCACAAGACTTAATCCTTAAAAACAGGGCTATTAAAATAGAGGGAAAAGAAGTTAATTAGCAGTGAATACTGGGCACTGATTAGGAAAAGGGTTAGAAAGAAAACCTGGACCCACTGCGGCCCTCCAGGCTTGGAGTTTGACACCTGTGGCCTACGGCACCTGCACTGCACATGTTAGGTGGCCCTGAAAAGCGAGAGCAAACACCACTGGCTCCGTCTAGGGGGCAATGAACCAAAATCACACATTCGCATTTTTTATTTTTAAAGAACAGTTTACTACATTTGCTAAAATGTACCGATGTAACATGACAGACTGCACCACAGTCGGGAGCTCAAATGCCGCCGGGTCACTATCACCTGAACGCGGGATTGTGTGCAGTGACGCGGCGTCCACGCTTCGGTCCTGCCTTACCTGCTGTCCTGCCGGTTCGGTTGCACCGTCGTTATACTGAAATAAGCGGACTCGTAAATAAAACTACTGTCTTTAGCACATGTTAATATTGTACCACATGACCCCAAATGTTTTACGCTTAATTCATTGCTTTAAAAACATCAAATAATAAGATGACGGCCGACTTCCCCCCACCTTGCCTAGGGCTTTATCGTTTTATGTGTGTACAGCTTTATTGGGCGGGGCTTCTGAGTCCGGAAGTGCGCTCTGACCCAACAGCGTGAGCGCCGCTAACGAGCTGATTGTTCGGGACAAGAACTAACGGAATCCACGAGTGGGAAGGGAAGGTCCTGCTTCGTGAAAACAGACGGACATGATTGTCGTTTTAATGGGAGTGTGCGGCAGCGGGAAGTAGGTTTTGTTATCTTGTAATTTCACCTCTTCTCACTTCATTCTAATTGATCACCAGCTCGCCACAAACCGCCAGGTCCCGAACAATACAGCCGTGAAGGTACTTGCAGGGGTATAAATGTGTGTTTTTTTGTTTTCTTTTTTACTAACGAAGCCAGTAAAGATGGACTGAAATGATCGAATCATTGATGACACATGCGACGTGCTATTGGCGCCCCCTTCCGTCGATTTTGTTGCCAGTTAGATGGCAACTCCTGTTGCCAATACCAATCCACTCTCTGCCCTCCCCCCGTCTCCTACGCAATTTTCTTGATCGTCCCCTTTCCTCTACATTCTCAGAGACACAACAGCGTAATTCAAACCTGTCAATGAAAAAATAAATATACGGAATGAAATACATTAATGTTAACCACACTTGTTGTGTGCTGTTAATATCATCTCACCTTGCTTACCCGTGCTGTTCAAACTGCCAATTATATTGTGACACACGAACTACTGCACTTTATGAAATATCCACATATCACCTGCCTGAAATTCTGTTGATGACAGATCTGTCATAATTAGAGGTCAGACCATACTGGAATCAGCACGAGAGCACTTTTTATTTGTGAGGTGACTCGAGTGAACAGTTAACTCTTAAACTTGTTACTACACCACATATACATTCCTAGCTGTTAAACTCTCATCACACAACTCAGATTTTCCAGTATTTTTAGTCATACACTTTACATATGAATTTATGGTCAGCAGCTTGATTTTGTCACAAGTTGTTTGGATGGGCCCTTCCAGTATCCACCAGTAATGACTCAGCCAGAAGTACAATGCATATGGTGCCAACAACAACAATGAAGAAGAGCTCATTCAAACCTGCAAGATAAAAAGAAGAACAATTAATATGAGTGGCAGACCCAAATGGGCTTTCTTAAATGTTCAAACAGACGAGAGGCTCATGCAGGCATTTTGTCGCAAGCACAAATGCCTGTTTATTGTCTCATCTTTGTCATTCCATGACAGAATCTTCTTATATAATACACTACTGTGGTTATTCGTTTGTCTGTCCAGGATTTTAAATCACCTGTAGCTCGCAAACCATTTGACCAATTGACCTGAAATTTGGTACACATATACTATGTGACATCTACTATCCGCCTTCAGGGTGATGAGTGACCTCCAAGGTTATTCCTCTTTTTATTTTATTGTAGAATCCACTCCCAGCAGGGTATTCATGCAGCGCATGCGTACGGGCGCCGTTCTCATCCCTACCACCTTCGCCATTACTTCTCGTAACTCTTCATATCTTAAATCATTCTTGAGGCATATTGAAGACTTAAGTGCCAGCTTAAGTGAAAAATTAAAGAAAATGTACAGAGTAATTGCAACACAAACACTGACTTAATCAGTTTTAACGTGAACAGATGCAGACGAAAGAAGAGAAGAAGCAGACCGCAAGGGTGGAGAAAAGAAGAGCTGCTCAGGTAGCACATCAACCCCTGAGCAAACAATTGCTAAACGTACAGAGAAAGAGGATGAAAACTAGAAATGCTCAAGTCAAGTGTAACGTGCAGTTACTAGTGGAGTAATAAAACACAACCTCCATGTTGATTGGCTATTGACCTTTGCAATATGAAACTTTTACACTGCGTTGTGAAATAATGAGGGAGTCACGTAATGTGTCATCTCCTGCACTACTAGTTGTGTAACGTGATATTCTTGAGGCAACAGCACAATAGTGTGTCGCCAGCCTTAGGTAACACACCTCCATCAGAGGGTGGTAACCCTAAATAATAATAAAAAAGTCTTAACTTGCCATTAGTCAAGAAGGTTTATACCTAGCAGTTCTGTGATAAAGACTGTGTCATAATGCACGCTTAAAACCACACCGGGCACACATTCAGATTTGTTTTTACAGATGGTGCAGCAGCTAAAAAGCCCAGGTCAGCAAGTTCAAAATCACCTTTTAGTCCTAATCACGTTGGTCAAAATCCATTTGTTTGCCAGACATAGTTATACCAATTCAGGGTGGCATTGGGAGTAGGTCCTTGTTGGGCATGCTCGCTCTCGCAGAGGCAATGCAGTAAAGTGCTACCCAATAAAACTAAGCCTTTACTGTGTTCATAATTAATGTTCTTCTGTACTCTTTGTTTGTTGGTATTTATAAAATTTCAATTTCCCCTTTTCTTAACAATTTAAGAACAAGGCTGAATAAAAAATCAGTTTAGTGTGGTGGAGACTGGTTTTAAATTCCAGCCTGAACAGAAGATGAAGTGCAGACATGGAGATGCAAATTAATAGTGATAAGCAAATCACAAAGTTACCAGTACAGATAACCAGTTAACCTGGCAGCAGTTGTGTTTTACGGTGCTTATAAATAGTATTCACTCTGAAGTTTTCACATTTTATTGTCATGCAACATTGAATCACAGAGTATTGAATTTGGCCTTTTTGACACCGATCAACAGAGAAAACTCTTTAATGTCAAACTGAATATAGATCTTCATAAAGTGGATTAAATCAGTTGCAAATATAAAGCACAAAAAATGTTTAAAAAGTATTCACCCCTTCAAGTCAGTCTTTAGTAGATGCACCTTTGACAGCCATGACAGCCTTAAGTCTGTGTGGTCAGCTTTTTCTCTCTTTCTATCAGCTTTGGACACTGCACATTTTTCCCATTCTTCTCCGCAAAACTGCTGAAGCTCTTTCAAGATGCATGGGGACCACAACTGAACAGCCTTTTAAAGTCAAGTCACAAATTCTCAATTGGATTGAGATGTGGAATCTGACTCGGCAACTTGCAGACTTTCCTCCAGGACTTCCCAGTATGTTGCTGCACTCATTTGAAGCATTCCCACACTGCTGTGCTTCATTGTGGGGTTAGTATGTTTTTGATGATGTGTAGTGTTTGGCTTAAACCAAACATGCCGTTTAGTCTGATAGCCAGAAAGAGTCATTTTAGTCTCATTAGATCATAGAACATTCTTCTAGTTATGTAACTTCAGAGTCTTCAATGTGCCTTCTGACAAACACTAGCTGAGATATTGTGTTGTTTTTTCTCTTTGCTAATCTCTCTTTGAGCTGCAACTGTTGAAGCACCTGGGCAGCAGTTGTCGTATGTCCAGTCTCTCCAAACTTATCAACTGTAATTTACAAGAGACTCTTGGATGGCCTCCCTCACTTGTCTTCTTGTCTTATCGCTCAGTTTTTCTGGACGGCCTGCCCTAGGCAGATTTACAGTTGCGGCATATTCTTTCTATTTAATGATTGATTTAAGTGTGTGTGTTTGTATGTCAGAGTGTTCACTCTGCAATGGGATGGCACCTTGTCAAGGGACTGCCAGCCCTGAATACGCAGGTTTGGATGATGGATGGATACTGACTCACCACAAGCTGGACCTTCCAGATAAGGTGCATTTATATTATAATCAGTTGAAATCCCATTCAGGTGATCTCCATTTATACTAATTATATGAATTCTAAAACCAACTGGCTGCAGCAGTGATGATTTAGGTGTGTCATATTAAAGAGTTGTGAGTACTTATATGATCAATTATTTTGTGTTTTATGTTTGTAATTAATTTAGACCGTTTTGCAGGAATCTGTTTCCACTTTGACATTAAATAGTATTTTTCTGTTGATCAGTGTCAAAAGAACCAAATTAAATCCACTATGATTAAATGTCGTATAACAACAAAATGTAAAAACTTCTAAAGGGGTGAATGCATTTTATAGGCGCTGCATGTGAGTTTTAAAGCTGCTCTTATGATAAAATATTTATAAAGAAATACGACTGAACAAAATGACTATAGCTTAAGGAATACTACCCCACACTGCTTCAAAAGAAGATTCTTCTCAGTATATTTTAGTATGCACTCACAGTAATCACTATTGCAGCATAATGAGAGCAGGAAGAAGACAGCTAAAGTAATGACAACTTCAGTGAGCAGCATGAACTAGCTTCTAATTAAGAAATAGGCTTGATCAAAAAAGGGACGCTACTGCTTCCCTAGAGGAAGTGATTTAGTCTGTGGATTATAAATTTCAAACAACCTCAATTAAACTCAACTCTGAAAAGAGGTATAGGAACATACAACATAACATTCTCAAACTCACTTAATGCAATTCAGGATTGTGGAAGGCCAGCAGCTGTTCTGGTAGCCTTGGACTTGATGCCAGACCACTGCAGAGGCCACTCAAACACAGTTGAGTGTGGCCAATTACCTGGACCTGAGCTTCTTTAGAGATTCAATAAAGTGAATTCTAATTCTGATTAATGAGACAATTGCACTGTTTCTGCCATTGCTTTATTTTTTATGGACACAGCCATGTTGAGCTACAGTACCAAAGTTATGACACAGTGTTGGCTGCACATACCATAATTAATGTCATTGATGCATCTATCTAAAATGGGGCACATCGGACACATCATTATGTGGGCTTGTGGAAATCCTCAAAAATCATTCCATTGTGCGTGTGTGTACTTTTAATTCTTGTGCTTTAGATCCTCTGGATACTGACTTTGCTTTTGCTTTTAGTAGTGGCCAATGATAGGACAGATGTTTGGTTTCGACTTTGGTTTCAGTTAACATTTCCTCTCCTGGTCATCCCCATTTCTCAAACAGCCTTTTCTTGTGCAAGGCATAACAATTCTACATCTGTGACACAAATCATAACATTTTAAACATAGTTAAAATAAGTTTCAGCTTTAAAATGGACTGTGTCAGACTTATGTGTCAAGCCTTACTGCTGAATCTATCACTCAATCAGAATGTAATTCACAGAATTGTTAACAGCAATTATAACAAACAATGATATACACAATTACATATTTGTATTGCATTTAGTATTAATGACTTGAATTTTCCTCAAGCAGCACTCTAAAAAATCATTTAAAACTTGTTTCTTTTTAATATATATTTTTTTCTGTTTTGGTTTTAGGACCACCATTGGCTTATATCTTGCGAATAAGGTAAGGTTATGCCAGTTACTGATTAACTTAACACAGCTGGGGCAACAACACGCAGTTTTGTAATATTTGTGCCAAAGTGCCATGAGAGATGGCATCGCGCAACCCCATATATAAATTTTATAATGTAAACAGGTCATCCTTGTGATCTTGCGTGAGAATAATGTCACTGTCCCACTTAAGGTTGGGAGCATGCACTGATAGTGCATTGCTGCACCTACCATACGACAAACTACCTGGATTGGAACCCGAGTACAGTGGGTGACACCTCAGTGCCACATTGGAACTGTGTTTTTTTTTTTTGACAGTGGCTGGTTTGCCAATTCTGCCAACAACCCCCAAGTTTTTCTTGTAAATTGAAGGACCTGCTTGCAGGACTGGCTGCAGATTAACGTCATAGCCAAGACGAAGCAATTGCAGGTTAAGGGCCTTGCTCAAGGGCCCAATGGAGTAGAGTAACTTCGGCAGCCTTCCAATTCCTAGCCTTACAGCCACCATTTGCATGTCATAAAAGGGCAACTAAAGAAAAGTACCGTGAAAGTCGTCTGACACTAATAACGTCTGCTCCGGTACCTTTTTTAAACAGGCCAAACAGCCAATCTTAACAACTCAGAAAATATTTATTAAAATCAGTAGAGACTGAGAGAAAATATAAATAGGTGTGCAGAAAGATGTGTAACTGAGGTCTTATGAGCCCATCATTTAGGTGCTGGATGGTCAAAGCACTTCAGGTTATACTGAAGGACATTGCTTTTCATGTTTAACAAAAGAAATTTAACTTTGTAGTCTACTATCCTAACCTTAATTAATAAGCTGATAATAAGTTTCTTAAATTAACCATTATAATAGACAAGAAATCAAAACATAAAAGTGTAACTGTTTAGTTTCAAAAACAAGAAAATAAAAAATACAGCCAATATGGTTATTGATCATATTATTATTATTGTACAAATGATCATAGACAATAAATCAATTTAATTGTTAGTTGGGCAGATGTAATTCACTAGTACCACACACACCATCACAGTATCTCAGTAATGTGTGATCTCTTGTGACTTTTGTTTAGCAAGAGTACAACCATCCAGGGGGTTATACCCCCCCGATGCCTCACCATGTCAGAAATGGATTACGTGAGTTCAGAAATGGAATAATAAAGTAGACAGTCAGAGCGACCACACAGTGTTTAAGAGGAGTTTGTATGGTCTCATTTTTACGTGAGGCAGCACAGACAAGGGGCTTTCCTAACCTGTCCAGAAAAGGTCTCAACAAAGGCAGCCTGATCCGAAACTTGGTTGGCAGGCTTCATGGGCCAAAAAAGGAGATCTGATTTCAACAGTGCAAATATATAGTTATGCAAAGAAGCAAGTACTCCCCATGAAATGTTTTTTCATTTTTAACACAAGTGCACATATCACAATTTGATTTTCATATTCCATTGTATAATTTAATTAAACATAAATGCAAATCTCACATGTGGGAGTCCACCCCTACATTCATCATTACCTCAAATGCCTAAAAGTAAAATCACGAGCCCCCGATCAGGTTCAAATTATTAGAACATCATTAAAGAGGAAACTTGTTCTCTTATTTAAACCTCAGACATTTAGCTTTGTTTGCTCTTTGTTGTTGAAGTGTGTGTCATCTATAACCATGAGTAAATCAAAAGAGCTCTCTGAGGCCTTCGAAAAGGTTATTGATTCCTACGAGTTTGGAAAGAGACTTAACAAAGATCTCCAAACAATTAGTCTTTTTTCCATTATTTTTTGTTCACTGAATTTAAATCTGATCATTTGAAAGTGAATTACTACAGGGCGACATGGTGGCGCAGTAGTAGCACTGCTGCTTCACAGTAAGGAGACAAAGTTTTGCGTCCCAAGTCCACCTTTTGTGGAGTTTGTATGTTTCTCCCATGTCTGCCTAGGTTTCCTCTGGGTATTCCAGTTTCCTGAAACTGTCCAATGAAATGCAGGTTAGGTGAACTGCCAATGTTAAATTGGCCCTAGTGTGTGTTTTCTCTGTGATGGACTCGAGCCTGCCCAGGGTTTGTTCCTGCCTTGTGCTCAGTGTTACCTGGGATGGGCTCTAGCCAAACCCCCGTGACCCTGTTCATTACTAAGTGGGTTATTAAATGATATGACATGAATTACTGTCCTGGAAAAGTAACAGTGATGTTGTTACAGGAATAACAGAAACCTGATGATATCAGATCTAGTGCCATGGAGCTAACAGTGGCAGTACACATTATCAAAACAAATCACAATAAACATTTCCAAAACGTTACTGATGTAAACAGTGGCCCATTTGCTTGTGATGTGTGCTTTTTACCCATGGAACAGAAACAGAATGGGTTTGCAAGTCAAATAATTGCTTTAGACTTGCTCACACATTCTTAACCATATGACCCATTTGCAAAACAGCATCAATTGCCATAAAGACATTTTCTGATTTATAAATACCTTTAATAATGGCATATTATCCGGACTATGAGACAGCTAAGCATCTGCAAATCATGATCATACTGCCATCATACCAGGGAACCAGGGGAGAAATTATGCTTTTCTCCAGACCCAAAATAATCACTTCACAAAATATTCCTGTGAAAATATAAGCTACCATCCAGGAACATTTTGGCAAACTAAAGTTAAATTTCAGTGTTTTTCCTAAAAGGGTAATGGTTTCTGCCTTGCTGCTCTCCCATGGATCCCATTTTTATATCTGCAGTAGTGTTAGTGTTCTCAAGTGTACAGAGTATACTGAATTTCTTACTTGAATGTCTGACCCACATGTCACCACACTCCAGTTTTGTGAAGGTGCAGTTATGAATACTAACATAATGACACTGTCTGGGCTCCATTGGTAATTATCCCATGAATTTAAAGTGAAATTGGTTGGACAGACACTCTGGGGACAATTTAACTCTTCTCCCTTTTATAACTGCATATCTGACAGCAGTATAATGGAGCTCTAGAACCTTAGAAATTTCAAACTAAGATTGCTAAGTGACATTTTATAGAATTGGACGTGCTTCTACAATCCATGAGTCCACAGGTTCAGTTTATAGATTAGAGCCAAAATCTGTAGGATGCGAATAGGACAAGACTTCTCAAATGAACCTTCATTATAAAATAAACATTCACCCAGTGGGCTTTAAGTAACTCAAATCAGACTCCTTGAACAAAAAAGATGGGAAGAGTAGCAATTACATTTTTTATGAGGGAACAATGGATGTTAATGACATAAGTAAAACACTATGTAAAGATTCACAAATGATGAAAGAGGCTATACTAATACTAATAATTATTTAATGCAGTACAAGAAAAGATCACAGAAAAGTGTATTCCAGACCCCACTCTGTTTAATAAATACCAGTGGGACATGTATTCTGTACTGCCTAATGATGGCTCTGTATCTGAGAGTAAAATACAGCCTTAGGTAACTGGCACTTGTTTGTGAGTTATCTGAAAGAAATTCAAGGTCTTGGAAAATGCAGGAATGGGCAGATAATTTGTTAGCCAAAAAAGAAGGGCTTCAGCCATCAGATGCACAAGAGATTTTCATCTCTCTTTCATAACAGTGGGTGGCTGCTGACTGTGACCATGGCTGTCTGTGAGTGGACCACTTGCCCCACCCTTAAAACCAAGCTATATTTCTTTTCAGTATTCATTTCTGTAGGTTAATGGATTTGCTATAGAATTACTGTGGCCAAAACTATTAATTATATTACATTTTCAACCTTTGTTTTGTTATGCAAACATTTCAGTCTTTGTGCATATTAATACATTGGCTGTCTTGCTAGCATTTACTACTTCACTCTATTAGGCTCGAGTCACACCACATGACTCGAGTCAAAAAACATGTAAGTTATACAGTGTCATTGCCTTTGTGGGCGTTAGTCACATAAGACAACTAGGAATCAATTATGGCCTCAGAGACTGGCAATGTGTTGCATGTTGATTAGCACATGCAAATAAGAATTTCACTGTACTCTGTACAAGTGATAATAATAACCCTGTGAGCCTATTACATGATTTCCTAACAACGTTCATTTAAGCACAGTTTC
The DNA here is from genome assembly GCF_016835505.1 of Polypterus senegalus. Lineage (NCBI taxonomy): Eukaryota > Metazoa > Chordata > Cladistia > Polypteriformes > Polypteridae > Polypterus > Polypterus senegalus. Next base: position 48,373,821 of record NC_053157.1, read on the forward strand.
AAATAAAATGTTATCACAAGGAGTCGGCAGCTAGAAGTACTTCCTGTCCGGTGGCTGTTGTGTCACCGCAGTGGTGTGTCATGGAGTTCTCTACTTCATCTTACTTTGCCTAAATTTAGTTAAGTCACTGGGCTCATATTATTGAAGTAGTATTATAAATTAACAGGGTCCACATTTTCTTTTTAAATCTTATGTTAACTATAAAGGTATGAGAAACATAACGCTAGTATGTGGCAACTGTGTGCGATTTGTCTGATACAGTTAACATACTGTATATAAATGCAATACAATCAAGTTTATGTTAAGTTGTAAACATTGCAAGAGTCCAGTGATTTAATTAAACTAGTTAGGAGATTAACATTTGTGTCTGTAAAGTCCCTTTCACACATACAGTTGTATTAACAAATAATTTACCAAGGAGGGATATGGGTAAATGTGAGTCAAAATGGCGTGACATTGGCGTGAACATTTCAGCACTTGTGAAAGAGGGAATGTGCCAGCACTGCTGGAAAAGATAACCTGGGCATTTTGCAGCATTTACTGTACTTTGCAAAAGTGTTGGGCACTTTAAATAGTTCACAAAATATTAGTCTTAAGATGGTTACTTTATTTCTTTTGGAATAATATGTCAAGAGCATCAAACATTTGCATAAAGTGAAACAATAAGATATTAAAACATTTTTAAAGAAAGGACATGTCTGATTTCAGCCTTGCACCTAATGCTAACAAGATAATCCCCCGAGTCTGTGACCCTAAAGTGTGTCTCATGATTCATTTTGGGAGGTACAAGGACTCATTATTGAGGTCGATTTTGTGGTTGTCCTCTATGTGTGACTGGGTTTTTCCTCCCACATCTCACTGCTGTATTCATTCACTGGTGACTAGCCTCACATGAATGTGTCTTTGTGTACTCTGTCACAGTCTGGCAACTGCCTTATATCCAATATGACTACTCTGAATTGGGGTAAGCACCTTTGAAGATGGATGGATGGGCATATGCATGTAAAATACACAAACAGAAACAGGACACATGTAGAAAGGCATTTTCACATGATCAGGAGGATGCAGAAATGTATTATAATTTTATACAAACTATGGAATCCGGGATTAGATAGATAGATAGATAGATAGATAGATAGATAGATAGATAGAGAGATAGAGAGATAGATAGATACTTTATTAATCCCAAGGGCAAATTCACATAATCCAGCAGCAGTATACTGATACAAAGAAACAATATTAAATTAACAAATGACTCAACAGTATAAAAACATCAAAACAACCACACATTTAAACTTTACTTCCTTTTATGATGTCTGAGAGTGAGTTCTCAGTTTTTTTATTTTTAATAAATGTGCAAAAACCTCAAGTAAACTTTTTTCATGTTGTCATTATGGGGTGTTGTGTGTAGAATTCTGAGGAAAAAAATGAATTTCATCCATTTTGGAATAAGGCTGTAACATAACAAAATGTGGAAAAAGTGATGCACTGTGAATACTTTCCAGATGCACTGTAGATAGATATATTTGTATTTGTCCTGATGGGGCATTTACCTTTTATTGAAGCTTAAGAAATAGTCAGTCGAAATAGTAAATCAAACAATTACAAATATGCACAAGAATAACTAAAACTTGGCTAAAGAGAGGAGTTTAGTTGCAATGAGGCTCTAAAAAAACTTGTTAACATAGGTATGACGTAGCACTGGTAGTTTCTTGACAAACGTCTACTGAATAATTCTTTTATTAAATGCTAGTGTGTTACAGAGAGGATGTGAATATTGTTCATAATGGCCATTAGTTTTGTCCTCATTCTGTGTCCTCCATTGCTACAGAAGGGGATCAAGAGTATGTTCCATAAATGATCTTGCCTTTTTAATTAGTTTGTTGATTTGGTGTGCCTTTCTTAAAATTATGTTACTACCCCTGGTGCACCACAGTGCAGGAAATCACCCAGGCCATCACAGAATTGTAGAACACGTGAAGGATGTCACTACCCGTATTGCAGGAACGCAGTCTTCTAAGAAAAAGAGAGTCTGCTCTGTCCTTTCTTATATAGCTCCTCTATTGTTACTAGAGCAACTCGGCTTGTCATTGCTATATACCCCAAATTTCTTGTAGCAGTTTATGTGTAAAATCCATATCCATCCCAGGTCTGTAGACTTGTCAAGTATTAGTACTAACCACTGTGTCGCTTTGCCAAGCCATACAACACTCAGTACATATGAGAGGGCTCAGTTTGTAATATGCTCATTTAGAGATTCTACATTAATAATATGAGTGCAGAATGTGCTGGGTTTCATTTGATATGTCTGCCTCTCCGTTGCTCTAATCTTAATCCTATTAAAATGTTTTGAGCTTAGTTTGACAAGTGAAAAAGAGTTGCATCACTTTAAATATAGACCAGGGGATGACAAGGGCTGAATGGAAAAGGAGAGGATGATCCAAAGCAGCTGGGACTGCTGGAGTTAGAATGTCAGAAAAACATCCTCTGGCACATTTTGGTTTGATGTTTATTAACACCAACGGTTTACTGATGATTCTGTTTTAAGATGACCTTGTATTTGCATGGGATTAATCATAGAAAAAATATTATCTATTTACTAATTCAATCTGTAATGTCATTTAATAGAAATAAAAAAGGAACCCTCTGAAATGCTAACTAAATGCTAACTGATGACCGTTCCATCCTTTGAACAAAACTTCACACTCTGTCTGATGCCTCATTTCAGCATTTCAGTTTGTATGACCAGTGTCTGATTTCAATTCCTCAGAGGTTTACTCAAGAGTTTTGTCATTGATGTTAGTATGCATGTCTGCTCATTTTGTATGTTTCTTTCAGTTTTATTGTATGTCAAAGGTTGGTGTTTGATTTTTTTTCCCCAAACAATCAACACAGGCATGTGTAAAGAACAAGGCCTTTTGACTGAGGCCATGCAGATTAACAATATTTAGTTGTAACCTATATTAATCTTCTTCTAAAGTTTTTCCCACTTTCATGTGGGGTTGCTTCATTGAACCAGCCTCCTCCACTCTCGTCTGTTGTATACTTCCTTGCCTGTTACCCCTTTGTCCCTTAGATCCTTCTTCACACAATCCAACCCCTTTCTCTTTGGTCGTCCTCATCTTCTCCATTCTGACTCTTCTTCCCCACATTGTTTACCTCTCTTCTCATGACTTGCCCATATCACTTTATCCTTCTTTCCCTGTTTTCTTTGAGATTTTCCCAGCTTTAACTGTACCTCTGATTTTCTCATTCCTGATGTTATCAAGCTTTGATATTCCACACCTCCCTCACAACATCCTCACTTCTGTAGCATCCAGTTTCCTTTCTTGCACCTTTTTAACTGTCCACGTTTTTAATCCATAAAACAGTGCTGGTCTGACCAATTTTATACAACTTACCCTTCACTCTTGCACTAATTTTTTGGTCATATAACACTCCACGTATCTTTTTCCAGTTTTCCCAATATAATTGCATTCTATGGTTTTCTTCTAGATCCCGCTCTCTATCCTCTCTTATCTCGAGATATTTGAACTTTTCCTCCATTTTAAGCCTTTCTCCCTGGAGGTTAATTAAAATAGCCCTCTTGTTCTTGTTTCTTAAATCTCAATCTAATAATTAATAACCTATATAAATAACATACATAATAACATTATTATAGGGAAGAAAAATAAACCATCATAATGTTAAGTATACTTATATATATTTTTCAAGTTATATTATTTTGTGCTTATGCAACACCATCTAGACATCATGTGACCCATCTAGTCACATCAGTGATGCTGTGGCCAGTGCATATAAATTTGGCACTCAAGAATCTCAGAATTATCCCTCAGTGGATAAACAAAAGATTCCCTTGCATTTCGCAGTAGCTTAGGCTACAGTATGTCCACATTACAAGCCTCATTGCTCAGTTCTGATGTATTGCTCAGATCGGACTTGCATATCTTGACAGTTCGCATTCAGTGACCTGTACCTAACTGTAATGTGAACGAATCTGTCCTCCGAAACAGCATACATGCTGTCACAAACATGACCAATAGACATATAAAGGTTTGGGACAGCCACCCATGTATTATGCCCTGGCTGCAAAAGGTTAAAGTTTTCAGAATGTGACAATGCGCACATTGATACGGTTATGCACGAGTCATCTGCATCGTCAACAATAAAAAAAATCATACAGTTAAGTCCATAAATATTTGGACAGTGACACAATTTTCAGAATTTTGGCTCTCTACTCCACCATAATTGATTTTAAATGAAGAAATAATTACAAGATTGAAGTGTAGGCATTCAGCATTAATTCAAATGATTTCACAGATGTATTTTATGAGTCGTTTAGGAATGACAGCCATTTTTATACATGATCTCCCCATTTTCAGGGGCTCAGAAGTTTTTGAACATTAGACTGACAGGCTGTTCCACAGCCAGGTGTGAGCAGTTTCTAATTACTTCATTAACGATTAAGCAGGTGCAATGTCTGGAACTGATTCCAAGTGTAGAAGTTGCATTTGGAAGCTGTCGCTGTTAACTCTAAATATGAGGTCCAAAGAACTGTCCATGCAAGTAAAAACAGGCCATCGTTAGGCTGAGAAGCCTTTTAGAGAGAGGTGAAACATGAAGAGCGGTCAAATCAACCATCTGCTACACTTTTAAAAAGAAGGAATGCACTGGTGAGATCATCAACACGTAGAGGCCTGGACATCCATGGAAGATGACTGTGCTGGATGGTCACAGAATTCTTTACTAGAAAATTCTAGACCAAACATGTATTTCCTGAGCCTCCCTTCCTGGCATACAGACAACCACCAAACCTTCAGCAACTAATTGTCCGAAGCTCCCTAAATGAACCGATAGAAAATTGCACATCTCCCTGCCTACAGAAAAGATATAAAACATGTGCCCACATCTACAATACAGACCATATAGTTATACCACACTGCCGACTTGAACATCACATAAAGGGATCATTTTCCTGCGGATCATCTAATGTGGTCTACCTAATTCTCTGCATGAAATGTCCTGACACTGCACTCTATGTGGGAGAAACTGGACAAACACTCCGCCAGAGAATGAATTTACACAGGTTCTACATTGAACGTGGCAACACAGATGTTAGCGTAGCGGCCCACTTCAACAGCCATGGACACTGTGAGAGGGACTTTAAAGTCACAGTGCTTATGGGCAACTTCAAAACACAGCAAGAGAGAAAAGAATGGGAAGTTAAACTCATGTTAAAATTTAATACATTACAACATGGCTTGAATAGAGACAAGAGTTTTATAGCCAGGTATAAGGACTGTTTGCATCTCTCAGACTGACACAGATAACCTGTCAACAGACCCACATTGTTTTGAAAAACTCATCACAGACTTCAAAGAACTTTGTTGGACAGTTATCTTATCCAAAGATCTTGACCATACATTGTTCTTCTCTCTCTTGTTAAATTAATCTTAGCCTGAATGAACCTATTAATTTTTTACATTTAAGATTTTTCATTTAAAGATTTACCATTGTTGTTTCTTGTCCTAATGTGTGGATATAACAGGGAACTTCAGTTTCTGTATTACATCTTGCCTGAAGAAGGGGCCTGAGTTGCCTCGAAAGCTTGCATACTGTAATCTTTTTAGTTAGCCAATAAAAGGTGTCATTTTGCTTGGCTTTCCTCTAGAAAATATTTTAAAAAAACCAGTGCAATTCTGGAACTGTTTTCTTCAGACAAATGAAATTAAGATCAGTATGTACCAGAATGATGAATAGAGAAAAGTATGGAGAATGGAAGGAACGGGTCAGCATCTGTAGCATAACGCATCATCTGTGAAACATGGTAAAGGCAGTTTTATGGCATGATCGTGTATGGCTGCAGATGGAAGTCAGCTGGCAGAAGTAGCAGGATGAATTCTGAAGTGTACTAGGCTATACTATCTGCTCCAATTCAGTCAAATGCTACAAAACTTACAGGACAACACTTCACAGTAGAGATGGTCAATGGGTCAAAACATACTGTGACAGCAAACCATGTGCTTTTCAAGGGAAAGAAGTGGAATATTCTGAAATGGCCAAGTTTGATGCAGCATGCTGACAAAGTACATGTGTACTGAAGTGACTTTAGCTCCTGTCACACTTTACACAACTGTTGTTACAGTTGTGCCTTTGTCCAGAAACTGCTCCATAAGCTTTATGACCTTAGTCACAGAAAGTCTTTCTCCCGTGGGACAACTGGAATCTGTTTATGAATAAGGAGTGGCATTGCACATGTACTTTGTCACATGTCGATCAAATACAAGAAGCTCTGCAGTCTATTTGTGACTTTATGCTGTAGGAAGATGAATAAATAAATCAAGGTAAATAACACTTGATCTGGCTTTTACAGTACAGTATATACGTAACATGTTTTTTATATAAAGACCATCACAAAACATAATGACAAGATTTTGCTCAAAACCTTGGCAAGCGCTGTAAGCCCTGCAATTTCATTGAAGGACATGTGTGGGGCACACTGACAGGCAGGATGACGCCCAACCTCTTGCTGCATCCAAACAGTGCTGTCTTTCGCCTTTATGCCTGGTGCAGCTGCGTTCTTATGTGAGAGGTGACGTTTCAGGGGAAATAAAAGTGAATAATGAAACAAAACATTGACTTTTACAAGTACCATGAATATACACCAAATGTTACAGACTCAAATAAATCAAATGTATGTTTTTATTTTATTATTATAATAATAATAATAACATCCGCTCACTACTCAAAACAGTTCACTGCATCAAAGACCCGGAATTGATAATCAAGGTTTTACTGTTTATGAAAAAAATATTGTTAAGAAGTTGTCAAATATTTGTAATGAAGTAACATTATCACTAATACAGCTACATATACAAATATGGTGTAGAGCACTGCTCCATTTACCAGCACACACTGCAACTCAGTTTGTAGGACTTGTGTGGCTTTCACATGTCATGGGAATATGAAAAGCAAGCACCGGAGGTTTATAATGTTTCCAACGTTGTCGTGTTTATATGTAAATTTAGGGATAAATACGAGATAGCTATTGATTTCCTTAAGTGGTCCAGAGAAATAGACATAATAAGTTCAACCCCAAATGATTTATTTTTTTACAGTATTATATTTTTGAATTGGTGAAATGTCAATGTCATGTGACAATTTGGCTGAGGTAAATTTACATGGACTTCAAAGAGTGTATTTGTGTTTTTGCACCTTTATTTCTTATCATTTCTTTATTATATTATTTGATGTTGCAGTTTTAAGTTGTGGTTTTTGGAAGTTTTCTGTATGACTATGACCATATTGTTTGCGGTTGCTATGCTCATTGCTGGTCAGATGTATATTGTGTCATCATGATCCACCTACATTGTGATTCTGATTTTCAAGAATTGAATCCTTTCTAAAATACTTTTTGGTAGAGGTATTTAACAAAATAAGTTTTTTTGCAGAAGACAATTAGATTGAAACCTTTATGTATGATTGTGTCCTTGTTTTTTGCACTCTGGTTCTAGTGTGTCCTTTTAATCTCTCCTCATCGCTCATATCCCTCAGCCCTCAAATATGCCTAGTCACTCTTTTCTGGACTCTTCTACCACTGGTGTGTTTTGTTTTGTTTTGTAATGTGAAGACCAAAACCAAACACAGTACTCCAGATGAAGCCTCTCTATTGAGATATAAAGCTTAAAGGAATACTCCACCTAAAATATTCTATTTTTTATATATTACTTGCCTCATGTATGTGTGGTGACATTAAACATATTCCAGCAAACATTTCAGATAGCAGAAGTTGCATTCTACATTTTATTCAAGAATCATAACTCGATTTAGGACATCTAACCATATTACTTCAGTTTTCACAGGCTTTCCATTATGTTTAGAGGCAATGACTCCTTAGATATAAAGTAACAAATAGTTTAGCACGGTGGCGCAGTGGTAGCGCTGCGGCCTCGCAGTTAGGAGACCCGGGTTCGCTTCCTGGGTCCTCCCTGCGTTGAGTTTGCATGTTCTCCCTGTGTCAGCATGGGTTTCCTCCGGGGGCTCCGGTTTCCTCCCACAATCCAAAGACATCCAGGTTAGGTGGATTGGTGATTCTAAATTGGCCCTAGTGTGTGCTTGGTGTTTGTGTGTGTCCTGCAGTGGGTTGGCACCCTGCCCGGGATTGGTTCCTGCCTTGTGCCCTGTGTTGGCTGGGATTGGCTCCAGCAGACCCCCGTGACCCTGTATTCGGATTCAGCGGGTTAGAAAATGGATGGATGGATGGATAAATTCCATAAAAAAATTATTTTATCTTGCTCTATTATTTTGTAATAGTCTTTACAAATATTGCAACATGTATCTATGGCATCCTTTTATGTGCGTGGAATAACTTCAAATGTTTCATTTTTTTTAATCTGTCTTTTACAGCTTGGATGGACATTTCATGATGCTGATGACTATCATCCCCAAGCCAACAAAGTAAAAATGGCTAACGGAGTACCATTAAATGATCAGGTAAACTAGCTGAAGCAGAATAAACTGTGCAGAACACAAAAACACTGAACACTTATTAACCTGCAACTAAGAACTGTAAGACGTCCTGGAACTCTTGGGTTCCTGGACTTGCACTGGGAACAGAGGCCCGTCTCAGCAGGGTCAGAATCACAGTTGGAACAAGTCATGCATGCAGGCCAAATACAAGTCAGGGAGATATGAGAGGAAAGCTAGAGTACCAAGGCACAAATCCATGCGGACACAGAAAGAAAATGCAAACACCACAATGACAGCAACCACACAGAGAGTGGACCTAAGAGTCTAAGAGGTATGAGAGAGCAACACTAAATATTGCAGCACCCCAAACTAGCAGTAATCCATATTTATTTCATATTATGCATTACCATTGTTCTTCTACTTCTCAAATGCTATTGTGTGGGTTTGGCTGCCTTGATGAGTCTCCTCCATCTTTGTTTATCCTCTAAGCCTTATGCTCTTAACTCCCTCTCCTTCCTCAGCCAGTCCTCGACCTTCTCCCTGTGACAGGTTTTCTAACGGAATCTCTGTCTCCCTCTTGTTTTCCCTACCACATGCCCATTCCATCTCAATCAAGCTTTTCTAACTTTCTTACTGATCTGTACCATTCCCACACCTCTCCTGACCTCTTCATTCTTCAGTCTTGCCTTCAGTAAGATACACAAAGGCCACATCAGCATTCTCATTTCAGTTTCTCTTCCTCTCATTTCATTATTTAGATAGATAGATAGATAGATAGATAGATAGATAGATAGGATAGATAGTTTTATCTTGGTAGAGTAATATATAAATTGCTCTACTTTCCCCTATTGTATTATTAATATGCAGCCTTAGAATGCCTAAACTCACAGACTTACCACTGTTTATAAGATATTATTTTATATAACTTCTCCCCACCTTCCCTTCTATATCTATAACCTCAGGCAATTAGATGTAGTAAAAACACAAGCAGGAGTTAAGTTACACATAAAATAATGTATTACTGATAATATTCATAAATAATAACAAAATGCAAAGTACATTTGAATATTGGCAACCATACAACCTGATCAAATGGTGATGTGTAATTCAGGTGGCACACAGACTTGTAGTTACTTAAAATGTCTCTAGTTAAGGCATCGTTGGTGCTCAGCTTTCAGCCACATGTCTGTTCAATATGGCTGCTGAGCTGTGCTCTTCATTGTGTTGTCTTCATCATCACAGGTTAGCAAGAGAGATGCTTCTTCATCATATGTTGGTTAGAGAGAGAGAATGTGGTTGAGCAAGTACATTTATAGATGTTCTCTCCAATTCCTAGAACCAATAGGACATCATGGTACTTACAGGCCTCTGAGACAAGCCAATTCCAAACAGCCATATCTCAGACCAATGGGAGAAATAGTACATTTAACACCTGCAACCCCCCCAAGACCATATGTTAAGCTAACCTGGTTTAAGACACATCCCCCATATCCTGTCATAAAATTACAAAGAGACAGTCGTAAAAAGGGGGGATGGGGCAAACATGAATACCTCTCACCACTTGGTTTGCCTAAATTATAAATAAAGACATACAAAACATTTATCAAGTTATATGCAAAATCCCACATCACAACAGATAGATAGATAGATAACTTTGAATAATGTTAGCATTTACTCCCCCGGGTGGAATTGAAGAGTCGCATAGTGTGGGGGAGGAACGATCTCCTCAGTCTGTCAGTGGAGCAGGACAGTGACAAAAGTCTGTCACTGAAGCTACTCCTCTGCCTGGAAATGACACTGTTAAGTGAATGCAGTGGATTCTTCATGATTGACAAGGAGTTTGCTTAAAAGACTTAAAGAGATATAGTTATCATTTATAATTACATTTCAGGTGCAATTATCTATACATCAGTGTCAATGATGTTACATCACACAACGTCTATTTGGTGGGGACGTCAAACTTGATGATTGCAGTTGCACGATTAGTTTCACAGGGTATGTTAAATTTAGTGACTTCCAGCAGTGTTTCACATCAAGTATCACAAGCTCGGCCCTTTTTTCTGGCAGCCAATAACATGCCGCTTGACAGGTTTGGTAACCATGTGAAGAAATTACTTGTGGATATCTTGGAGGCATTTTATGATCTTCTCAGTATAAGTAATGAGCTTTGGCTCCACCACTTATCCTTCCCTATGCCCACCTCTCACCACAGTAAGTGAAAACATTATCAGAAGGAAACTATACCTTGTATTTGTGCACATCCAAGAAGCGTCAACATTCATTGGTGCTGATATAATTGTGGCTTACTGCTAGAAACATAAGCCGATGTCCTTAACAAATTGCCAACCACTATGTCATTCTTGCCTCCTAATCATCCTCTGTCCCTTACTGGCTGACTATCGCTCTCACCCATTCACAACCTAATAGCTAATGTGTGGCGAACATACTGGCACAAGAAATGACTGCTGTCACATCATTCATGTGGATGCTGCAAAGTGGTAGTGGTTGATGTGGTTCTTTACTTTATCTGTAAAGCTCTTTGACTATTTAAATGTGTTAATAATATTATTATTGTTATTATTAGCTACTTAAGGTAATACTAGGTTGTTGTACCGTGTTAGCCATTACGAATGTAGAGAAAAGCCAAGCAAAATGACACCTTTTATTGGCTAACTAAAGATTACAATATGCAAGCTTTCGAGGCAACTCAGGCCCCTTCTTCAGGCAAGATGTAATCAGTGCATTACATCTTGCCTGAAGAAGGGGCCTGAGTTGCCTCGAAAGCTTGCATATTGTAATGTTTTTAGTTAGCCAATAAAAGGTGTCATTTTGCTTGGCTTTTCTCTACTTAAGGTAAGAAAGACAAAAGTTTTGAGGCAAGTTAAAGTTTCCAGTGGCTGAATATAGAACGACCAGAGGAGAGAATGCTTACAGGACAGTTTCTCCCCCAAACCTTCCATAATCAGGGTGTCCCGGCTGGGCACACTAGTCACCCACCACTGTGGGGCAACATATTGATTAAAACATGCAAATAAAAATTTCACTACACTCTGTAACCTATAATATATTGATCCGGTAAACTATATAAAACATCTTGATTTGGCAGTGACTAAAATATAGGCAGCCTAGTGGCTTGTTGGTCATAACTGTTCCCTTTCATGTCAATTGTTGTCCATGGTGTTGAACCCAAAGATGTACGTTTGAGGTTAACTGGTGATTCTGAATTGGCCCTGTGTGCAGAAAAGTGTCGAGGTGTATATGAATAAGCTGAGCAACTGAACAATCCACCTTCAGGGTTCTTCTAGAACAGACTCTGTTCATGTCACCAAGAATTTGATTAATCATGTTTGAGAAATTTATGTTGTGTTACAATTATAAGATGTCTGTGTAATACAGGCATCTTATTTAGCAATGTACTGGAAGAAAAGGTCTCAAATGATAATTTGATAATTTGTCATCCTAAAGATTATACAAATAAAAGCTAATGCGGTACAAAAGATATAAAGGCACAAATATAACAATAGCTTTGTGAAAAAGTGCAGTGCTCAATTTTGCCTTTAAACTGCAATTGAATAGCGTTTCTGGGATGATAATAAAAGAAATTTTACTTTTTCAACAGGACAGAATCCCTTGGCTCCTTGTTTTACATAACATATTGGTTAGGTAAGTACAGTGTTCTTTTGCTTTCTTTTTTTTTTGGAATACACCCGTCCTTTTCCTGATGTTTATTTTTCAGTTATTTATTTGTCCCTCTATATCACTTTAGCAAACTATAATAAAGATCATTACCAATCATTATTAGTAGTGATAATCAGCCATTGATAAAATCAGTTTATATACTATGTCAAAAATGTGTTTTCTTTTTTGTGAATACAAGGGTGGCACCGTTAGTGTTGACAACACAAATTGCTCAGCACAAGTCTGATTCCTGCCTAGAGTGCCTGTTGTGCAGAGTTTGCCTATTTTTCATTTAGATGCAGCATTCCACTCCTAGTCAGAAGACATGCTCTTAAAGCTTATGTCACATTACGTGACTTCTATTTGGTGGGTATGTCACTCTTGACGACTTCAGTAGCTTATCCCGTTGCCTAAATATGTCAATTTATATTCAAATCATTGGGCAGACCAAACTAACTGACTGCATGATGATTTTCTAGCCCAGTTTCACAATTCAAACATATTGATGTGAATAGATATAAAGTCACAGTTCAGACTAGTGAGTTTTGGTCATTTACAAAAGCACTCCTCAATATGGCTTGTTTTCATCACCACATACCTAGTTAAGCAAGTGCAGGGTTGTAAGAGGTTGGTGTTCAACCCGGCTACATGGAGGACACTGCACTAGACACATGTCTACGCTCATCCATTAAACTGAGCAAGCATCTCTTTTCCATTTTTTCAAAGAAAGCCAGGATGTCTACAGGAAAAAACGGGCTTGATTTTGGATGGCTGATACTTTATCGTCATGCCAGGGAGTTGCCAGGAATCTGTTGTACCGAAACAGCCATGCTACAGTATTAATAACATCTATACACTGCAGTATAAACTGCACCTAATATCTAGGTGATATTACATGCCTTAATAATTCAATTAATATCAATTTTTTTGTCACAACGTTTATTAGTGGTCTTGAGCTGCTCCATTTGTGTAAGTGAAAGCTTGGGGGAGTTTTGTGTTAGATGTGTGTGAAAGGGCCACATCCAAAATATGCAGAAGGCAAGTGGACATTGTTTTGAAGTTAAATTACAGAGGAGTATGCTTAATGATTAGTATCATTCAATATTAACTGTCATAAAATTTCAGTCAATACTGTGCTTACAGTTTGGCATTTAGCTAAAATAACAATAGAGAGTGTAAGCATGCTACATTGTCCCTTTGAGTAAATAGTCACGTTCTCCTGGCTACTCTGCACCTCACATGGTACTAAACAATGGTTAGATGGCTAAAGTAGTAGACTGATGGTGTTTTTATCTTATATGATGCTCAGATAATTCATATGAAGGTTCCCTGTTAAAACTAATAATCCTCTTCTGTGATTAAATGCAGGGAAATGCATTCTGGGAATCATGCTGTGTTAGCCTGTTCAGCTTTGAAGAAAGCCTACCGGCGCATATTACTTCGAGGGTCAGTGGCTCTGCATGGAACCTCAGTGGAGGAAGCCAGCACACCAAAAGACATCCTGTTTGTTTATCTTCATGCATCAGATGAGCTCATCTCTCAGCGACTTGCCAAACGAAAGGGACACTTTATGGCTGAAAGTTTAGTGCCATCCCAGTTTGCTGTGCTGGAACCGCCCACATCCCCAGAGCACTTCATCACCGTGGACACAGAGAAGAGCATAGCAGACATTGTGGCTGAGATTGAAAAAGCACTGCCTGCCGATTTGTAACCATGGAAACTGTCTGCTCATCCAGCCGACATCACAACACAGTTCTGTGGGGCCTTTCCTGAAATGGAGGGGCATGAGACCTGAGGCCCTTCTAGTTCTTGAGCAGCTAAACTGAAGTCATGGTTGCCAAGTACAGGAAAAGGTCACCAAGCATTTATATTAAACTAGACATTAAGCCCATTACAAGAACGGCCGCTAGAACAGTAGTGCATAAACATTAGTAGGAACAGTCTATATTAAATGGCAAGGGACCCTGTATGTCTCCCTCCCATGTACCAATCACAGCCCGTTTTACAACGCACTTAGTCACCAAACTTGTTTTGTTGTTCTTAGACTAGGAAATACTACTACTATATTTAAAAACCCGCAAAGTCGTGAATCCGCAAAAAGTGAACCGCGAAGTAGCAAGGGATAACTCTATATATATATATATATATATATATATATATATATATATATATATATATATATATATATATAGTGTGAGGGACGGCCGCATTTCAGTCCAGACAGGACGTCCCTCAACTGGAAAAAACAGCCTTTACAGGACACTACATCCCCCGGAACGCTAGATGGCAGCTCCCCTGAATAGAAATGGCTCCTTGGATTCCCACAGGGCAGCATGGGACATGGAGTCTGTCTCTTCAGCCCTGTTGGGTGCTGTGGGTGCTGCCAGGGGGAGCTCACCAAGAACCCAGGGACTCTTATGATTTTACACCACCCCGGAATTGCTTCAGGGTCACGAGGACGGAAGCCTGCAGTACTTCCAGGGCACTTTAAGAAGGAAGATGTGGTGTTGACCCGGAGAAGAAATACTTCCGGGTCATAGATTTTAAAAGGACTGTGGGAAACCCCAGCAGACGGAGCCGGAGTTGGTTGGTAGTGTGACGGAGCTGCTGGGAGTTGGAGGATTGTTAAACGTATTAATTATTGAAGAATTGTGGAGGTGTGGTGCTTTGGGTACTATTATTGAAGAAATTATTATTAAAAGCTTCTTGGTGTTTTTACAAGTGTGTCTGGGACGTCTGTCTGGTGGGTTCAACGGGGCAACAGCGACCTCTAGCGTCCACTATATATATATATATATATATATATATATATATACTAGCAAAATACCTGCGCTTTGCAGCAGCGAAGTACTGCCTTAAAATTTTTATTAAGAAAATTAAACCTTTATAAACTGAGGGAAAATATACCAATAATTATTTGTTAAGGCTCTCTTTGTATACCACATTGTGAGTTCGGCCCTCCGGTTGTAATATGACCAAGCAGTGCACTGAGCTTACTCTTAAGCATGCAGCGTACAGTTGGCCATGTGAACAGTAATCTTGTTTCAATTCTCACAGCTTGGATTGCTGCTGTCATAATCAGTTTGAGTTTCATGGTTTGTTTCAATTACGACAGTATTTACAGGACTTGTGTTGAAATGACATTCAGCAGCTGTCAAACGTTGTAAGCATACAACTGGTTTCATTGATAACTTCACATCCAGCTTTTGAGAGTTAAACATTCATAAACATCAAAGTGTCCACTACTGAAATCGTCACCTGTGAATCTAAGATGTTTAAGAGGCATTGGCGGTTGTCCAAAGGTGTAAAATATTTGGCCATTTCGGTACACTTGAAAGCGACAACTGAACAATTCAGCGGCAGCCATCAACTCACATGCAGAACCATAGGTGAAGGGCTTAAGCATTTCACTCTTATAGTGCTCCTGTGTCGTATAATTATCTCTTGTACCGTCATCAGTCCACACCTTGAACCTGTCCCAGTCATTCAATACATAAGACACAATGTTCCTCCGGATATCAAGAGTGAGTCTGATATGGCTGTGCAATATGTAACAAAGAGAATGGAAAAGGTAGGTGCCATGTCTGGGCATGGAAACCACTCGGTAAGTTACAGTTCTTTGATCGATGGTGATCACCTCGATAGACATGTTAATGGGGGTACGGTTGGAACGATAAAGGAAATGGGTACCTGAACAATGTAAAGTAAATCTAAAATACCTACACAATAACTATAATCGTAATAAGCGAACAATAAAACAGCGGAGAAGCCGTGGATTAAATAAAAAGGCTGTAGTTATCAGCAGGGAGACGTGAATCCCGTGGCAAAGCAAGTAAGGGAATGTAGAGACCGGAGCGACGGACGGCCTTATATAGGTAGGCAGCCAATAACGTGGGAGGCATTGAGATGGGGGACCCAACGCCGCCTCACACGGTGACCGAGCTGCAGGCTATGGACATATATATGTACGTAAGTAGGATTCAGTTAGCGTTGGGAACCTGCGTACCAAATTTCTTGACGATGGGCCCATAAGTAACAAAGACCGTTGGAAAGTTCAATATGGCGGCTGACAGTGGCATCATACCACCTAAATAAGTATGTTCATCGGTTTCAGTTAACGCAGGGAAGCTGACTACCAAATTTTGTGAAGATGGGGCCATAAATAGGAAAGTTCAAAATGGCGGACGTTGTCGACCATTATGACCGTTACGCGTAGAATTTCGAAATGAAACCTGCTTAACTTTTGTAAGTAAGCTGTAAGGAATGAGCCTGCCAAATTTCAGCCTTCTACCTACACGGGAAGTTGGAGAATTAGTGATGAGTCAGTGAGTGAGTGAGTGAGGGCTTTGCCTTTTATTAGTATAGATGAAAGATACAGATAAAGAAGTGAATAAAGGTCTATGGTATGGTTTGTGTATTTGTAGCTACAAATCCACAAAGGCACAACATGTGTCACGTGTTATTTTTTTTATTCCTAAGCTAACGACAACCTACCAGATATCACCATCACAGGAAAAATGATTAGACATACAGAAATCATTGGCAATATATAGCAAATTTGGGTGGGGGGAGATAGGAGATGAATACAGTGGTATTCAGAGGGAGTTGCTCATAAAGTTTTTCTTTTCAGGTGTATGCTGGGTTCATGTCCAAATGTCTGTTAATGGAATTTTCATTTGATAGCCACGATTCAGCCAGCCCTCTGGCACTTTTTTAGCCCTGAATCTTATTTGCACCGTGTCCCAGGTAAACGAGTGTCCAGTTGAACTTGTATGTGTGTATATCAGAGACCGTGGGTCTTTCCTTCTGACAACATTGTGATGTTCTTGTATGTGTGTTACAGATGTTTGTCCCACATGTATAGTTAGGCATGTACTGCATGGTATACTGTATACTGCATTCCATGTCCCTACTGCAGATTTCCTGCTTTTTGGATTATAAAGAACTGTCCACAGAGATTTAGCCACATGGAGCAATGCAGATCAACACAAACCTTAGAGTTCTCCAAGATATTAATAAAGAAAGATTTATTACTGCATCTAGAACATTATTACCTTATTCTTTTCCGATGACCCTTGGCCATAAGTAAGAATCGCCTCAACTCAGCAAGGACACAGGGACACACATGAAATGCAAACTGGATAAAGCTAAACTTCTCAGATCCTAGGCCCATTGCAAGACACCCTTACTGTATACACACCACGGTCACTCACTCACATCAGGCTAATTCAAGGTCTTTAATCTATTAAACTTGCATGTCTTTGGAATGGGACAAGAAAAAGAAATATGTGCACGTGTGGACATGAAAGGAAAAGGCAAACTATACACAGACAGTGACCAGGCTGTGACACAAACCCAGAATGCTATGAGGTGGCAGCACTAAAAAAAACTGCCATCATGGTAACAAATTCACCAATTCAATAGTTGCATTGCCATATATACCCACTGACATTTTGATTTTTAACTTCTGGTTATGTTTTATTCTGGTCTTCTGTCCCTACTGTTCCCTGCACGTTGTACTGGCTTTTGGTTTTGTAGATTCAATCAGGTGTGAATATGAATGTGTGAACTCCTGGGTGAAAGACTGCAATCTCTTCCCTAAGCTGTGCATCTGATGATCCAGTCACTGATTTAGTTTACCTCTCAACCCCAAAACGGATATTGCAGGCAAAAAAAAAAAGAAAAAAAAAAGGATGATTAAAGATGCAGGGATTTTGTTTTTGCAAAACATTTTTGCATGAGCTTAAAATCATTTATACTTTCCAACTGTAAGTTTGAATTAATTCTTACTATATATGCAGGCAAAAAAAAATACAAGCTGAATACTTGGACGTTAAAACTGGCATCTGAGAGAAGTTTTCAGGTCTAAAACATTGTTATGGCTGCCACCTAGTGGGCTGTTGTTGCTCATTATTTATGAAATAAAATTACATAAAGATAATTGTGGCTCTGATGATGGCTGCCTTTTTAAATTTGATTTCACTTATTGATTGGTAATGATCTGTTAAATAAATGTATGTATTTATTAATAGCCTTTGTTAATCTTTCTCAAGTTTTGTTGTAACATTCTGAATAATTTCAATCAAAATTATAAGAAAGGTATTGGCATTATTACAGTGGATCAAGATGATAGCCCGATTTTATTTGCTCCCTAATTAAAATAAAAAGTCGGTAGCTTTTTCTGCTGTCAACTCGAAATGTCCTGCCTGCTGCTTCTGCATAGCACAACAAGCTGTTCTCTAGCGGTCATGCATTGGACTTTGCATTTTATACAACCGACTGTTAAAAAGTTATTATGAATAATAATAAATCAGTAACAAATATTCACCAGTGTTTAACAATATATACAGAGAATGCCGTTGATAGAAACTGCAAGAACCGAGGAAGGCAAAACTTTCTGGGAGAGATGACATGGACACAGTGATGAAGAGGAGGCTGCCAGTGCAAGACTCAGTCTGGTAGAACAGGGGGATCAATGTTCTTGTTTCTCTTTGGTGCAAAGCTACTGAAGTTAATGGACATTAAGTAGAACATTAAGAAGTATAAGGAATACATCAAATATATCAGATAAATCTATCAAATGAAAGTGATGCAATGGTGGCAACACATGGGAAGTACAGCTGCCTCACAGATTCAGAGTGCTGGGTTTGAATCTCACACCCAGTGAGTAAGCTTTTTTTGGGGGTACTCCAGATTTCCACCCACATCCACCAAGCGATTAGGCTATTTTAATAGCATGATTGCGAGTATGGATGTGTGTGCGTGTGTGAGTAAGAACTGTTAGCCTGTCCAGGGCTGTTTCCAAAGGATTCTGTCTCCTTGTGACCCTGAACTGAATTACAGTAATCCCTCCTCGATTGCGGGGGTTGCATTCCAGAGCCCCCGCGATAGATGAAAATCCGCGAAGTAGAAACCACATGTTTGTATGGTTATTTTTATATATTTTAAGCCCTTATAAACTCTCCCACACTGTTAACATTATTAAAGCCCTCTAGACATGAAATAACACCCTTTAGTCAAAGGTTTAAACTGTGCTTCATTACAAGACAGAGATGGCAGTTCTTTCTCACAATTAAAAGAATGCAAACATATCTTCTCTTCAAAGGAGCGCCGTCAGGAGCAGAGAATGTCAGAGGGAGAGAGAGCGTGACAGAAAAGCAAACAATCAAAAAATCAATACGTGCTGTTGGGCTTTTAAGTATGCACACTGCGATAAAGCAGCCGCAACAGAAGGGAGCAATGTAGGCAAACAGCCCCTCTGCTCACACTCCCTCCGTCAGGCGCAGAGAATGTCAAAGAGAGAGTGAGAGAGGCAGAGAAAAGCAAACAATCAAATATCAATACGGGCTGTTAGAGCTTTTAAGTGTGCGAAGCACCGCACAGGAAGCATATCGTATATCACTGAGAAGTTTTATTTAATATGTAATACGTGCTCTGATTGGGTAGCTTCTCAGCCATCCGCCAATAGCGTCCTTTGTATGAAATCAACTGGGCAAACAAACTGAGGAAGCATGTACCATAAATTAAAGACCCATTGTCCGCAGAAATCCGCGAACCAGCGAAAAATCCGTGATATATATTTAGATATGCTTACATTTAAAATCCGCGATAGAGTGAAGCCGCGAAAGTCGAAGTGCGATATAGCGAGGGATTACTGTACAGTATAAGCGAGTTTGATGATGTTAGCTTATCCTACATGTATGGTAACACAATATGTATAATAAAGTGTCAGCAATAAAATAATAAATCATTGCAGAACATACAATTGTGATTTTTATAAGACATGCAGTATATAAGCATTTTTGCAGTATGAAACATGTATATTTAATCAGCTATTTGAAAACAACTCCAGTCAGCCGCCTCAACAATAGAGGCACGGATCATGGCCCATTTGGACTCAATGTCCCCCACCTCCCTCGGGATGTGGTCGAAGTTCTGCTGGAGGTGGGAGTTGAAGCTACTTCTGACAGGGGACTCTGCCAGACGTTCCCAGCAGACCCTCATAACAAGTTTGGGCCCCACCATTGAAGCCAACTCACCACCAGGTGGTGATCAGTTGACAGCTCCGCCCCTCTCTTCACCCGAGTGAAGACATATGGCCGCAAGTCAAACGACACAACCATGAAGTCGATCATCGAACTGAGGCCTAGGGTGTCCTGGTGCCAAATGCAGATATGAACACCCCTATGCTTGAACATGGTGTTCATTATGGACAATCCGTGATGAGCACAGAAGTCCAATAACAAAACACCACTCGGGTTCAGATTGGGGGGGCCATTCCTCCCAATCACCCCCTTCCAGGTCTCACTGTCATTGCCCACATGAGCATTAAAGTCTCCCAGCAGAACGAGGGAGTCCCCAGAAGGTATGTCCTCTAGCACTCCCTCCAGGGACTCCAAAAAGGGTGGGTACTCCAGACTGCTGTTTGGCACATAAGCACAAACAACAGTTAGGACCCATTGCTCCACCCGAAGGCGGAGGGAGACTATCCTCTCGTCCACCGGGGTAAACCCCAATGAACAGGCTCCAAGTCGGGGGGAATAAGTATGTCCACACCCACTTGGCGCCTCTCACCGGGGGCAACTCCAGAGTGGTAGAGAGTCGAGCCCCCCTCAAGGAGAATGGTTCCAGAGTCCAAGCTTTGCGTCGAGGTGAACCCGACTATATCTAGCCGGAACCTCTCGACCTCGCACACTAGCTCAAGCTCCTTCCCCTACAGAGAGGTGACATTCCACGTCCCAAGAGCCAGCTTCTGTAGCCAAGGATCAGACCATCAAGGTCCCCGCCTTCGGCCACCACTCAACTCACACTGCACCCAACCTCCTTGGCCCCTCCCATAGGTGGTGAGCCCATGGGAAGGGGGACCAACGTTGCCTCTTCGGGCTGTGCCCAGCCGAGCCCCATGGGTGCAGGCCCAGCCACCAGGTGCTTGCCATCGAGCCCCACCTCCAGGCCTGGCTCCAGAGGGGGGCCCCGGTGACCCACATCTGGGCGAGGGAAAATGCCATCCAAAATCTGTATTCTTCATAGGAGGTTTGATGACCCACTCTTTGTCTCATCCCTCAACTAGGACCAGTTTGCCTTGGGTGACCCTACCAGGGGCATAAAGCCCCAGACAACAAAGCTCCTAGGATCATTGGGACACGCAAACCCCCCACACACAATAAGGTGGTGCGGTTCAAGGAGGGTGGCGGCAATCCCTGAACTCGTTGGTGGACACCGGCTGTGAGGGGTGTTGTCAAGCTGAAGAAGGCGTCCTAGAGCACCCTTTTGTCCTGTGGGCCTCTGGAGGCAGCTAATGGGTACCGGCAGGCCAAGCGCAATGTGGCTTCGGTGGTTGCTGAGGCAAAGACTTCGGCGTGGGAGGAGTTTGGAGAGGCCATGGAGAACGACTTTCAGATGGCTTTGAGGAGATTCTGGTCCACCATCTGGTGCCTCAGGAGGGGAAAGCAGTGTAGTGTCAACACCGTATATGACTTCGACTCGGGACGTTGTGGGTCGGTGGGGGGAGTACTTCGAAGACCTCCTCAATCCCACTAATATGCCTTCCAATGTGGAAGCAGAGCCTAGGGACTCGGAGGTGGGCTCACCAATCTCTGGGACTGAGGTCACCGAGGTGGTCAAAAAAAACTTGGTGGCAGGGCCCCGGGGGTGGATGAGATACACCCAGAGTTCCTCAAGGCTCTGGATGTTGTAGGACTGTCTTGGTTGACACGCCTCTGTAACATCGCATGGACATCGGGGACAGTGCATCTGGACTGGCAGACTGGGTTGGTGGTCCCCCTCTTTAAGAAGGGGGACCAGAGGGTGTGTTCCAACTACAGAGGGATCACACTCCTCAGTCTCCCTGAAAGAGTCTATTCGGGGGTCCTGTAGAGGAGGGTCTGTCAGATAGTCGAACCTCAGATTCAGGAGGAACAGTGTGGTTTTCGTCGTGGTCGTGGACCAGCTCTACACCCTTAGCAGGGTCCTGGAGGGTGCATGGGAGTTTGCCCAACCAGTCTACATGTGTTTTGTTGACTTGGAAAAGGCATTCAACCGTGTCCCTCATGGAATCCTGTGGGGGGTGCTCCGGGAATATGGAGTACCGGATCCCCTGAAAAGGGCTGTTCAGTCCCTGTACAACCAGTGTCAGAGCTTGGTCTGCATTGCTAGCAGTAAGTCGAACCCATTTCCAGTGAGAGTTGAACTCCACAAGGGCTGCTCTTTGTCACTGATTTTGTTCACAACTTTTATGGACAGAATTTCTACGTGCAGCCAGGACATTGAGAGGGTCCGGTTTGGAGGACTCAGGATTGGGTCACTGCTTTTTGCAGATGATGTTGTCCTGTTTGCTTCATCAGGCCGTGATCTTCAGCTCTCTCTGGATCGATTCACAGCCAAGTATGAAGCGGCTGGGATGGGAATCAGCACCTCCAAATCCGAGACCATGATCCTCAGCCGAAAAAGTGTGGAGTGCCCTCTCAGAGTTGGTGGCGAGATCCTGCCCCAAGTGGAGGAGTTCAAGTATCTCGGGGTCTTGTTCACAAGTGAGGGAAGAATGGAGAGTGAGATCAACAGGCGGATTGGTGTGGCGTCCGCAGTGATGCAGGATCTGCATCAGTCTGTCATGGTGAAAAAGGAGCTGAGCCGTAAGGCAAAGCTCTCAATTTACCAGATGATCTACGTCAGGCACATCAAACACACAGCACAGAAAACTGTGCGGCCCGCATAATAGATCCTAGTTAGCACTGAACTTGAACAAAATGATTACTATCGTTTGTGATTGAATCATTCTGCATCTTCAGCGTTCTTATTGACTTTTCTTACTTCTGCCTTCTGACAAAAGCGCATTTTCCCATGGCATTACGGTACCGGAAACGTCATCTGCTAGTATAGCCACGAGCCTTGACCAAAGTTAATGAGCCGCAACGCCACAACTTAAGTGCTAGGCTGCAGCAGGGGCAGCCTTAGGCATGTGCAAACTGTGCACCTGCACAGGGCCGCCGCACCAATATAGACTGAATATAAAACATTAAGAGAAAATAAGGACATAGCTGATGGCAATGTGGGTGAAAAACATTGTTTCTTGTTAATTAGTACGCTGTATTTACCAATGTCGCTAGAGTCGGAGCAGTAAGCTATATGTAGTATTATAACGTTCTGCCATAATGAGAATATCATGAGCTGCCACATGGTTTTCAAGTTATGGACACGTGCATATAGAAGCATGTCATGAGCACGAGGCGGCTATGTAGTGCCCACAACGGACGTGGCCATCCGCCGTGCATAAATACCATATTGACATTGGCGGGCAAAGGGGCCACCGATTCTTTATCTGCCCAGGGCAGCCACGAGCCTAGAACCTTCCCTGCTAGGCTACACTACTGGCTGGGCTGCTGAGACTGGCCACTGGGCAGAACTGACCATCACGAGCTGTAATAGCCCGCATATTTTCACATTTTTTTGCTCTAGTTTTATGTAATTTTGTGCTAGCATTGTAACGAACAGTTAGTGCAGACTACAGCTGAAGATCTGAAGCGGAGGCGAGAAGTTGGTGAGTTGTTTATTAACATATTTTTGTGATTCTGAGTTTGTAAAATTAGTGTAGATCAGGTGGCTTTTTGCATATCGGCTAATTTTACAATATAAACTTTGAAGTAAACCTAGTAAAGTAAAATTTGATTTTTGGAGGATTTGTTTTCCAACTTGAATTACTGAGCAATGAATTCAGTGAGTGTTTTCATTTCAGTTCACACGAACAGGACTTTGCGCTGTTCTCTTACAACGTTGAGAATGCGCCAGAGAATATTCAAATGGAATTGACTGAACTGCAGTCAGATTCTATTCTGAAGGCAAAATACAAGTTGGTGTGCCAAGCTTGTAAGCTTACCTGCCACCCTCGTATGTGCAGATCCGTAAGTTGGCATCGAGAGTACTGTCAATATTAGGAAGCACTTACCTTTGTCAGAAATTGTTTTCGTTAATGAAAGCTATCAAAACCCCACATCGCTCAAGACTTACTGTCGAGCACCTTTCATCCCTCATAAAAGTTGCAGCTGCACAAGATTTCAAGCCTGATATTGACAAACTGGTTACTAACAAGAGATGCCAAGTGTCAGGACAAAAGAAATAGATCTCACACTGTAAGACTCCTATATAAGCAATGAATATAATATAATATAATAATATAAGGACCTTGCTAAGAGGCTAAGACTCTAATTGTACGGAGAATGTATGGAAATAAATTACTTTTCTTTCAACTTTAAGTGTTACATTTTTTAAAGTTTTCAGTATTGGAAAACAGTATTGGATTTGATTACATCTTGCCTGAAGAAGGGGCCTGAGTTGTCTCGAAAGCTTGCATATTGTAATCTTTTTAGTTAGCCAATAAAAGGGGTCATTTTGCTTGGCTTTTTTCTACAGTATTGGAAAGAAAGCTACAGTAACTTTGTATAATAGTACAATAGTATTTGTTACAGTGCAACCTGCTGACGCATGTATGGCAGTCGAAGCGGCTCACCAACGGTAGAGTTTGACATGCCTGATCTACGTTCCCACCCTCATGTATGGTCATGAGCTATGGTTAGTGACTGAAAGAATGAGATCGCGAATACAAGCGGCTGAAATGAGTTTCCTCCGCAGGGTGTCTGGGCTTTCCCTTAATGATAGAGTGAAAAGCTCAGTCATCCAGGAGGGGCTTAGAGTAGAGCTGCTGCTCCTCCGCATCGAGAGGAGTCAGATGAGGTGGCTTGGGCATCTGATCAGGATGCCTCCTGGACGCCTCCCTGGTTAAGTGCTCCGGGCACATCTAACCGGAAGGAGGCCCCGGGGAAGACCCAGGACACGCTGGAGGGACTATGTCTCCCGGCTGGCCTGGGAACGCCTCGGGATTCCCCCAGAAGAGCTAGAAGAAGTGGCCAAGAAGAAGGAAGTCTGGGCATCTCTGCTCAATCTGCTGCACCCGGGACCCAATCTCGGATAAGCGGAAGAGGATGGATGGAAGGATATTTGAAAATATTCAGTATTACGTACCAGGAAACAAATGGGTAGCCCAACAAAAACATTCCAGAAAAAGACACATGTATATACTGTATACAAAAATATGAACTTACCCACACTGGCATACTCAGAATACAGTTTTACACTTTCTGACTCTTCTTTATTCATCACAGGGTCATAAGAGTGCCAGAGCCCATGAGCAGCACAAAAACATTGACAAGATTCCAGTTCATCACAGGCCACCTATTCAATCTAAAGTCTTCAGTTAACTTGGTGTCTGCAGTCCTAAAATTTTCTAACACCACAAAAAATATTTAGTTTAAATAACATTTGTTTCAGCCTGTACACCAAAACAATAGTTTAAATAATATGATTCCAGAGAGCCTAATGAATAAACAAAATGATTCAATGGAATAACTGAAAGCTACACAAAGCATGTCAGTACGATATTAAACCAATATTGTTATGCTCAAAATTATATATGTGAAAATGTCCATATAAGCATTTATCAAAGCTTTTTATTCAATGTATGGTTATGTGCTCTATTAAGGGAACATCAGATACAATCCAAAAACCATTCCAGGTCATAGCAGCAATAAAAATAAATACAAATAAAATGTACTGTATAAATGATAATGAAGGAAGAAATGATATTCAAAACCTGATTTGAGAAGAATGCATAAAAACACATTTAAATTTTACAGGTACTATGATCAGAATTTTACAGTTTGGTGGAATGAGACAGATTTGTGCAACCACAAAGATGCGTTCTTCGTAACAGTCCAGGCTGGAGTGTGTTTTGCATAAAAGAAGCTTATAAACTAATGTTACATCTGTGCTACTGAAATTAAAAACATCTAATAGAAGCCCTATTTGTCATTAAATGTGTCTAGGTATAAAATAAATTATCAGCATTCATCACAGTTTAACAATGCAAGACCAAGATTAGTACATATTGCAAGACTCCAATTTTTAAAGGAATTATCAGGATTGTCACACATGCATGTCGGAGGACTTCCTCACAGGCTCAGTTGCAGTTATATGATAAACCGCCAAAATGATACAGGGGCGCTGCCGCTAACACTGTCCTCTCCTTCTCCCCCCAGCCCCAAGTGTTGAGAAGTCACCAGGTGAAGACATTTAGCCCCACCCCTTCCGGTCATGCCGCCATAAGATCCTGCAGCTACCAGGAGGAGACGTCACATTCTGGTCAGCGCGAGACGGAGCTCCGCTAGAGTAGACGATTCACAAGTATCTTGTTAAATCCTTTAAGAGAAACATGCACCCAAGAGCTCGGTCCTTTTAGTTCCTTCTTTTTTGTTATGTATCTCTGGACCTATAAAAGGGATGACCCAGTTGGTGTCCCCAACTTTCTTGTCTTGCTGCTTGAGCTATCATTACCACACCTGGCCACAGTACACATACACATAACATATTTGGAACTATCTTTCTGCTATTATTAGTGCAAATAATCTTAAAGCCTATGTAACCAGAATTACTCTATCCCGAGTATTCATAAGCAAAACACAAAAAGACTAAATTAGATCAAATGACAAGGGCTATCACGCTTTACACTAAAGCACAGGTTTAAATTCTGCAGGCAGACATTAATTGAAAGGGAAACAGGGAACAGCCCTCTCACTACATATAAAACAAGAGTACGCTTAAACATATCTGCATGATTTTAGTTTTTGCATTTTCTACTCTGAGATCTGCATACAACAAAAGGAAATGAATATTAAATGGCTCAGAACAGACATGCAACTTTTGTATGACAGATGAAAGCACATTTTTCTGTTTAATGGTACGTATATTCTGAAGGAGAGGAAATGTGCAAAAGGTCAAAATTACAAACATTTTTGTAATAAAGTGATTTGTTCTTTTTATATCCAAACTGAAAATACAATGTATAAAATCCCTTCTAGAGTTTGTCAAACTTTCACAGCAATGATTTCAAATCAATCCATAAACAGAAGGCAAATTATGAAACATTTAATTTTAAGTTTTTTCATTTTTTTTAATTACCTGTGCAACAGAAAAAAGTAACTGATAAAAACTAAATAGTATACATTTTATTTGTACAAGGCAGATATAATTAATGATTAATATCACACATGAATATTTAAAAGTAAAAACTAATTTACAATTTAAATGATATTTTACTTTTTTTTCTACTGGGAAGAGCCAGTTTGTGCATAAATAGTGCAAAAGGATTTCCTCAGGATGCACAAAAATGGTCAAACACGGTGATTGCGAATTTAATTACAAAAGTAAATCCTCTGCACATTTGTCTTTTGTGCTCACTGCCAGAAAAATGCTGCTAACGAGACTGGTTCTGTGAGGGAACAGAGACTTACAGTTTAAAAATTAACTAACCAAAACAAATTCCAGTATATTCAGGTGCAAATATGAGCACAAAAGGTGGGTGTTGTTATGGTTTGGCTTTTCAAAACACTTCTGGCTCACCACAAATGCTAAAATTTATTGAGCATAGCAGGCAATTATCTTCAGTAATTCATGTTTAAGGCTATGATAGCAAATATAACATGCTATTTAAACAATATAAGCAAAATGTCACAATTGCATCAGATTTAGTTCATCTCATCTGTGTACTCTGTAGTAAACGACTCACTAGTAAAGGCTATATAACTCCATAAAGTTATTACCAAGTGTGACAACTAAATCTCAATTGATACCAGTTCACACAATCGTAAAAGCTTCAAGTGACAATTGTGATAAAGATGACTTTCAGCTTTGTATTGGTTACATGCAATGTTAATCTGCAAAACCATTATTGATACTTTTTGTTCATGTACAACCATAAAATTTAACTTTACAATGCTTCCAATTCCTCCTAAGGAGAAAGTCCGTCATTTCTAAGTAAAAATTAACAGCATTTTACAGAATTGATAGCTATTATATCAAAAATAAATATGTGCATCATCATTATCATTCATCACCATAAATAACTAAAATTATACTATGATGGTTGAGAACCCAAAAGCCTTTCGATTGCAGCATTGATGTCTCCTCCTGTTGCTATCAGTGCTTGCAAATTGGCTTCACGATTCAGGAATCCCATTGCACTGAGTTGTTCAAGTTGTTGTTGAAAACGGACTTCAGGAGTTTGTGTCTGATTAAGGAAAAATGCAATAATTATAAAATACTATGCAGGATACAGAAGTAATAGCATGCAGGGCTATTATTTGTGCTTCATATTTTAAGAGGAAAATAGATTGAGATTTCTTGCTCAAGAAAAGTAAAACACAACATAAAACAATGCAAAGCATTTAACAAATAAGCACAAACCCTGTAGCGATGTGTCAATTATAACTAGCTAGTGCGAGGGAGTACAAGATGGAAGAGGTCTAAATCAGCCATCATCCTAAACTGGAACTTCATTTATTATACTAACAGAATAAGTATAATTTAAAATTTTGAAAATCTCCATATTTCAAACAGGCAAAAACATTTTTAATTATTCATTTTATGATGAGCCTACAGGCAAACAAAAAAAAAATGACCAAAAATATGTTGGTTACACTGCATGGGCCTAATTTATTGTGTTGTAGTAACACTGCAAAATCTGATAGTTTATCAAACAAGGCCACATTCCATCCCGGGCAAAACTGCTGTGCCTCCCCATATCTACATGGTTTCAAAATTCTATATGCTACTGACCTAGGAATCATGTTGAGAATAAGAGTAAAATGTGCATTAACCTGTAGTTACACAAGTAATGTAAAGTGAACTCCACTGCAAAGATCTGCACTGAATGATGCTGTATGTTGAAAATGTCCCTCTGTATAAAAGCCTAAATAATCTAATGCAAGGTCCATAACTATAACTGATATTTATTGTAGTTATATGCTGCCCTCTGTCATTCTTGAATAAACAGAGCCAGCAGTGATAAGGCATTGGGATTTTATCCGGATCTAATAATCACTCTTTATATGTTTGTACATTTAGGTCTTGCTAATAAACCTTCCTGGAGCGTTTGTTCTGTTTGATAACTGGCATAACTGCATACAACTACTATAAGTCTTCTGTATCAGTTCTTTTCCATTTCCTTCCCTCCTTAATCACTGGTGCTTTACCTTATATACATTTAATAACCTCAATCTTTTCCGCATTTGCTGATTTACTTAATAAGAGAATAATCGATTTTATTTGACATGAGTTGGGAGAGGTGATTGAATACTTCAGTTACAAACTAGGTCACGGCTTCAGTGGTAGTAATCATTACCTTGGTTAGGATACTGGAAACTGCTGCAGAAGGCCTCTCATTGATATAAAGAGCTTTTTAGATCTGTCAAAGTTTTTCAGAAACAACAGCAGATAACCCAAGTCTCACAATGTATAGGAGAGTAAACACAGTCTCTTTCTTGGTTTACAGTTTTTGAAGACCTAACAGTAACTTCCTGAAGGATGTGCTCAAACACAAGATGAGGGGCTGAATATGCTCTTTAATGATTAGCTTTTGGGGTAGTTGGCTGCCAACATAAGGAAACTAGCAAACAACTTCCACAGTTTCTCCAGAGACTGACCAGGGATATTCTCTGAAAGTAAACCTTTCTTTCCCTTATGTTTAACGACAGGCCTCTTGTATGCCTTTGCAAAGCAGTGTGTACTGTGAAATTGTTTTCAGAATTACTCATTTGTTTGCTGTTCATATTTAGTAAACAGTTCTTAATTTCAGCTACACTATAAATGTAGATGTGCAAATCTTACAGTATTTGCTTATTGTTCTTTAACTATGCATGATAATTGTATACATATTAATATTTTTATTCTTCTGCATAAATGCTTTGCTTTGTAAATTCCCAATAAGCATGACAAGTTGGGTTGGCAAAGATGGTCCTTGGCATTTGTCCTGGTGTACTGGACTTTGGCAGAAGAGCAAGTCAACAATACACTTAAAGCCAAACAAATTAACAGTAGTGGGACAGTGCTGAGATAAAGAGATGCTGCTGAATGGATCTTTTTAAAATTAATTTCATACAAAATTTGATGTTTAATTAAATACACTGTTCAAAAAAAATTAAGGGAACACTTAATGATCACACTCCAACAATACGTCAATTAAGCTTAAAGGATATCAATCTGTCCAGTTAGTAACCACAAGCGATTGCTGGGTGCAAATGAAAGTGAAAACAGGTGAACTGGAAATGCAACAGCAGGACAACCCCCAAAAAGGGAATGGTTTTGCAAACAATTGCTCTCTCTTTATTTTTCCCGACTATGTCTTCTATAGTTTTGCATTTTGTTAGTGTACTTGTCACTACTGGTAGCATGAGGTGGTACCTGCAGCCCACTCAGATTGCACAGGTAGCCCAGCTCCTCATGGATGGTACATCCATTCATGCAGTTGCAAGAAAGTTTGCTGCGTCTCCCAGCACAATCTCAAGAGCATGGAGGAGATACCAGGAGATAGGCTGTTACACAAGGAGAGCTGGACAGGGCCAGTAAAGTGCATCAGCCCAGCAGGAAGACCATTATCTGCTCCTTTGCGTGAGAAGGAACAGTGGGAGCACTGCCAGAGCCCTAAAAAATGACCTCCAGCTGGCTACTGGTGTGCATGTTTCTGACCAAACTGTCAGAAACAGGATCCATGAGGGTTGTATGAGGGCCCAATATCCTCTAGTGGTATCCACACAGCCCATCACCATGCAGCTCGACTGGCATTAACCAGAGAATACCACAATTCCTGTTCTCTTCACAGATGACAGCAGGTTCACACTGAGCACAGGTGACAGATGTGATACAGTCTGGAGACACTGTGGTGAACATTACGCAGCCTGCAACATCCTCCAGCATGACCGGTTTGGCAGTGGGTCAGTGATGGTCTGGGGAGACATATACTTGGAGGTTCACACAGACCCCTATGAGCTAGGCAACGGTACCGTGATTGCTGTTAGGTGCAGGGATGAAATCTTCAGTGCCATTGTCAGACCTTACACTGATGCAGTGGGCCCTGGTTTCCTCCTGGTGCAGGACAATGCCAGGCCTGGCCTCACGTGGCCACAATGATGAAAGCATTAATGCCATTGGCATTCCTCTGGAACATTATGTATCGGTGCATCCAACGGCACCAAGGAGTGCCACAGGCTGCCCAGCAGCTCACTGATGCACCTGATCTAGGTATGGGAGAAGATGCACTAGGACATCATCCACCGTCTCATCAAGAGCATACTCTGACAAAGTCTGGAGTGCAAACAAGCACATGGGGGCCATACACAGTACTAAGTCACATTATGAGTTGCTGTGAGGAAATTCACGCAAGTTGGATGAGCCTCTGATTTCAATTTTTTATTTTGATTTGTGATATGATGTTGAATCCAGCCTTCAATTGGTTATTAATTTTGGTTTCCATTGACCATTATTATATTTTGTTATCAACTAACTAACTTTAAGCATTGGATATTTAATAGACCTAATTTATAACATAAAATAAAAATAAAATCTGCTAAGAAGGTTAGAAAATGATCAAATACCTGCTGATTAGCACTAGCCAGTGACTGTAACATTTGCTCTATAAATTGTTGTTGCCCAAGTTCTCCAGTTCTTTGAGAATTACTTATGTTGTCTGTTGTTGCTGGAGTACTAGTAGAGGAACTTCCTGAGCCAGCAATGTTACTTAATCCTCCAAGGCCACCCACATTAAGTCTGACAAGAAAGAAAAATGAAATGAGTTTAACTACAAAAACAAAATATTTGATTCTTGTAACGGTAATATCAAGCAATATTGCAGCTAAATTAAAATTACTGTTATTCTGTATTCAAAGTGAAAAAAAGAAACCACTTATAAGATATAGATATACACAGTGCCCTAAACTAATATTGGCATGCTGGATATAACCGATTTATAATTTATTTATATATGACTGTAAAGCTCCATTTTCAGCAACCATTATTTCTAATGGTTAACTTTTCTAGCTCTTCCATAATTAATCATACTTAAATTAGTACTGGGAATTGATTTAAAAAAATTAAATCACATAAATATACATAATTAATCACGATTAATCCCATCTAATATTAAAATGTGATTATAAAATTAATACGTAAATTATGACTTCTCACAATTGCTATTAGTGTTGCTACCTGTGAGAGAAGTTTCTGCAAACTGAAACTGATTAAAAAAATATATATATTTAAGATATTCAATGAGTACTCCGCATTTAAGAAACTTTGCCATACTTTCCATAGAGTAGCAACTGAAAAATGAAATAGAATTCGATAACATCATCAATGATTTTGCCAACATAAAAGCAGTATTGTAGATTTATTGTTTGAATAGTTGTAGATTGTAGATTTTAGATTGCAATTAACTTGTAATTGTAACTACATTGTAATTAATAATTAAAAAGGTAGTTAAAATTTTAGTTGTTTTCATTTTTTCTATAAAATGTATTATGTTTTACTTTTTAATTGAGTTGCGGTTTGGGGGGTGGCAAATTCAAAGACCGCCCCAGGCTACAAAAACTCCAGCTATGACAAATTGGCATAGCATATGAAACACAGATGTGTCAAAGTAAAAAATGGTCAAATTGACTGTTGACTTTGAATGCCCAGCTAAAGACTGATTAAATTGTAAGAATATGCATCTTTTAAATGGGCATACATTATAACTTATGTTAGAACTCCTCAAATACTGTCCTCAATTGTTCATTACCATCAACAACTGGAAATTATACTCTACACTTGTGCTGTGTCTGCGAATGGCAATCTCCAAGCTGCTTTTTTTGGCGCCCCCTGTCCCACCCCTTTGGACAGTTTAGCATGTCTAAGAAATGTAATGCTTTTGTTGTTGGTAGAATCGTGGTGTGCCTTGGGATTTTATTGGTTAGAAAAACGGGCCACCACAGAAAAATTATTGGAAAATAGTGCTCTACCTACACTTCTGCTCCTGCTAAAAAATATCTCTGTAGCTGCTATCTCACTTAAAAACTGACACCATGCATTACTTGAGTGGTTATGTTGCGTTCTTTGCATAAATTAGCGAAGATACTGCAAACTAGAATAATGGATAGGGATAATCATTACACTTCTATTTCACAGAATACTGTCCTTATATTAGGACAGTCAGCACTATAAACTACCTTGCAGACTGGCAAGTTAAATACAAAGGTCGCACTTTAGTTTTAGTGCCACTCAAAGATAACTTATTTAGCACTTCTGTGATATGACATTGGATCGATCTTCTTAGGGAAATATGGAATGAAGAGGGAAAAAAAGGAGAGAGCATAATTTTTACCTTCACTATTTTTCTCTAGCATCTCTGCCTTAAACCACCCCTCCTCACCCCCTTTCCTTCCACTCCCCTGCACATATGTCAGTATGTATAAATCAAGAAAATGAGCACTGATATGTGGTGTATTGTTGTGAACAATGTATTATGAAATTTTAAACCTTTAAATGATTTTTTGAAACATAGTATATAAATACAATACTGGATGTGCATGCAATTCTTTAGGTACATACTTGTTTGTATTATTCCTTCGGAATTTTTATTAAAAAAACAAACAAAAAAAATAAAAACACAACATGAAAATACAACCCTGACCAAAGTACTGCCCGAGACGTTTGCCTCGTTGTTGGCCCTGCATGTGACAACATTTTTTAACGTGTTAAACAGGCCATATTAATCACAAAAAATTAACATGTTAACATTCTCTAATTGTGATAAGAGAAACTGAGGTAACTGTATTACCACAGGTTAAACCTGTTATTCCACTCAAATAAGCAAGTAAATTGTACTTCCTTGGGTTGCATTGTATTGGTATTCCAAAGTTCAATTCTGGGTTCAAAATGAACAAAACCAAAACAGCTTTATCAAGAAACACCTGAGCCTATAGTTGTATAGCAAAATTATGGTTATCCAATGTATCAGATTCCCAAGAGACTAATATTTCATACAAAGATATCTACTACTGTCTCAAGATGCGAGGACAAACTGGATCTAAACAGGATAGAAAATGAAGCGGAAAGCCCAGATGCAAAATTGCAAAAAAGAAAAAATACATCAGAATCTGCAGTTTGAGAAACAGACGCCTAACATATCCTCACTTGGCTTGGTCTTTAAACAGTACACATTAAATACGGTTTCATCTACAAGGACAGGGTGATGGTGTTTTATCTCTTCAAATCTTCCGGTTTTATAAAGCAACCTGTGCAGTGGTATTACAGGTACTGTTGTAAAGCAAAAGTTGACAGTTTTCCTTTCTGCTTTTCATTAATTGTGATAAATGGCAAAGCAAAATCAACCTAATATTGACTGGTTATATAGGTCTTCTGAGGCATGTAATTAAAATTGGCTACACATTCAAATTATAAAAAACATATGTGATTGAATGTGCTGGGACTGGGTTGATTTTGTTTGGTACTGGAATATTTACCACAATTCCATTGTTTAATGATGATTTGGACTCTGGATCAGTCATGTATTTATGTTGCATCCCCAGTTATAAAATCCTGCTGAAATGTCTTCTAGTATGAATTAAATTAGCTCTAGATTCCCTGTGTGAACACTCGATGTGGCAAAGCTTCAGCTGATATACACAGGTCTTGCCTGTATTTAATTTTCCAATTAAAAAAAAAAAAAAATCTAACCCATAACAAATCCTTGTGATGTTTGTTAAGTCTACTTTCTCATGAACTATCACTTTTCAATTTTCCATTATGATTTTCTGTATGTTACCATTTTCTAACATGAATTATTTTAAGCACTGGCCAGACCCCGATTCATTCTTGAGAGAGACCTTGCCATGATGAAATTGTGCGGCTCATCTGTGTACTGAAAAAGTACAAAAATAAAAAAAAATTATTTTGGTACTATACCATCTTTACGTTAATTTACCAGAAGAAAATTATTGCATGCAGGAACAGTGCATTCTAGTATAGCAACACAATTTAAACTCCAATAGTGAACCAAACCCACCCTTTATTTTAATATACGTACAACTTTCTGCTGGAATCACCAAGGAAGACCATTTCCTGCTTCCCCCAATCCTTTCTGCACAACAGGGAGGCATATTTATGTGAAGCATGGCAGGGAGGGGGGTGTGTGTGTGTGTGTGTGTGTGTGTGTAGGCTGGTATTGGTACGGAGGTCAAAATGTTTGTATCAATCCAACGATGTACTGTAGTACAATAAACACAATAGTCCCGTTAAATGCTGCATAGGTCAGAATGAATCTCAAAAGGTGCATTGTTATCTAGGTAAAAAGATTCAATGATGGCATGGTACTTGATGTTATGGCTTTTGGAATTAATCTTGTCTTATTCCAGAAAAAAAAACAAACATACTCTACAAAACTTATTGTAAATGCTAGAAACTTTTAATTCACACATTTAAGTACACCATAGCTATTCTTTGGCAATTACAAAATTATCGCTGTACAATACCCTTTTCAGGTTCAGACACTAAATGCACAGATGCAGGATCGTCCGTGACCCTGCCAATCGGCACAGCTGTGCCATGTCCCCATTTTAAAAGGGCAAGCGTGAGTGAGAGGAAGGAAGAATCAAAAAGAAAAGACAGAATGGAGATTACTGGGAGAAGAAGGAAGGAGGTGAAAAGAACCAGTGTGCATGCGAGTGAGCGAAACAGAGCAGGCTCATGAGAGAGAAGGCAGGTAGCTGAGAGAAGAGCCCCTGGGAAGGAGTGTGTAGTTGGAAGTCGCCACTCCAGCTGAACTGTTACAAGGAGCAGGAGTGACTGGGAGTTGGCGCAGCATGCTAGAGAGACTGGGAAGGCAGCGGGGTTTGAGGAAGCTTGGGAGGAGAGCCCTAAGGGGAGTGCCATGGCCACTGGGGACCCAAGTCTTGGTCTATCTAGGGAGGCTTGTCCGTAGCCATGGGACAGCATGCAACCAAACTTGTGGAAGGACAGCTGTGAATGTCAGTAGGCAACTCCTTTGATGCAAGGCCTGTATGGGATAAGCAGAGGAGCAGCCAGTGTTAAAAGAAGGTGGCACCAGGCTTTTAGAAAGGACTGTTCCTCCCAGTGGATTTTAATCTTGTTTTAAAGAAGATTCGTTTTGATTTTAACCTCCACATTTTTCACCTGTTTTTTATTGGATTATTTATTGAATATTTTTATGCACTGCACTTTTGAACACTTGTTTTGGATTTTTTTTTTTTTTTAAATGCACTCAACACTTTTGCACCGTCCCCTTGCTTCACATAGTGTCCTCATTTGTCAGTTCATCTCGGTCATGGCAATCTATGGTGTTGGGTTCAAGAGTCTCCCAAATGAGAAGTGGGAGCATGGAGTTGGACACATACCGTCACATATTTTATTAGTAAAATATGAGATTTGCACACATATATGCTGATACAAGCAGCACATCACAGCTGACTGAATTAGCGGAGGTTCAGAGCATTCTACTGATGTACAGATGTCTATGATTGGTCATTCATACTACATGTCACAATGTGTTCACAAAAGGCAATAAACAAACTAGGTGTGCGACTCCTCATCTTTACATTTTGTTACACACAAGCTTCTGTTGAGAGTGAATGTGAATTGTTTAGTTGACACAATAAAACTTGAAGTTTATACTAAAGAAATATCTTCTTCCTCTAAAAGAAGACATACGGTTATAGAAAAGTTATAGAAAAGAATGCTAGTGATGTGGAATAGGAAGAATGCTAGTGATATGAAGACTTTAAGTCACATTGAGATCACAGTTTTGACTCTAATAAGAAAGCTTGTTTGCTGAAGGACTCAATGCTACACTTCAATTGCAAGTTCCATTTACAGTATAAATTTGAAACATCACAGCATTCAATTTTACAGTTCAAGTGTCATGGGTGAAATTACTAAACCAGTATGCTGCCTGTTGAGCATTCACCTTATGTTAGCTTTCTAAGCAGTGCTTTTTCAATTTCAACTTAACACTCTAATCGCTGACATGCACCACCCAAGCGGACATGACTAGTTTTTGTCGACTGATATTTGGATTTCGGTTCTTATACATTGACAGCAACATGTAAATTTAATA
Source organism: Polypterus senegalus (assembly GCF_016835505.1). Classification (NCBI taxonomy): domain Eukaryota; kingdom Metazoa; phylum Chordata; class Cladistia; order Polypteriformes; family Polypteridae; genus Polypterus; species Polypterus senegalus. The sequence goes on from NC_053157.1 coordinate 48,410,956, forward strand.
TTTTTTTCCGTTGGTTGTATTCTTGAATAAATGCACACTTGTTCTGTTATACCTTTTGAGAAAATGTTTATTTGATATCTGAACTTCAGTCTTCACACATTATACACTTCACGTCAGCATTTTGTCATAATTACTATAATATGAAAAAAAGTTTGTTTTTCTAATGTATTCAACGTTTCTTGCTTCGCATTTCCTGTCATCCTACATTTACAAAGATCGTTGTAGACACGGAAACACACATGAAATATACATATCTAAATAATTACATATTATTTACCCTATACAATTCCAGACACCTTGAGACTTCAGCTCTGAGAATTTTGCATCTGATTTGACTTCAGCTGCCTCTGTGGGGCACTTGTGCCGACTGACATGTTTGCTTAAAACAAAAAAAGACACTTATGACGAAGTGCGAGGGAATTTAAGGTGGCCCAGCATTACAAATATTTTCGTAGGCTTCAGGCATTCTAGAGAGAGCGAGAGAGAGAGCGAGAGAGATAGATGCTTTATTAATCCCAAGGGGAAATTCACAAAGAGAGTCTCGGAGTGTAAAAATCCATGTCAAGTAGTAAAAATAGTAAAAAGTGTCCAGGAAGCGATTCCACATAAAAGAAAGTGGTAGAAGTGATCAGTAAATAGAGAAAAAAAAATAATAATTAAAAAAAAAAAATAGAAAAAAAGTGGTGTAAATAAAGACTTTTAATCATATAAATACTTCCTTCAAAATCTGGTGTGTTATACTCACTGCCCTTCAACCATATGCAGCTCCGTTGCTACAGGGGACGTTCAAAAAATTTCCGCACTTTTTTTTTTTTTTTAACCGTGTTTATTAAGAATTTCTAAAACAAAATTGCCTGCGGTGGGCTGGTGCCCTGCCCATAGTTTGTTTCCTGCCTTGCACCCTGTGTTGGCTGGGATTGGCTCCAGCAGACCCCCGTGTCCCTGTAGTTAGGATATAGCGGGTTGGATAATGGATAAAACAAATTACATCACTTTTCTACAGAGTCACCTTCCTTTGCGATGCAATTTTCCCAGCGTCGTACCAACTTTTTAATGTCCAATTACTACTCCTCCTGCCTTCACTGTTCAACGAATATACGAAAATGTGGAACTTTTTGAACATCCCACATACATTAGCAGAACAAGCAGCCATTCATTTCTGGGCCATGTAATTTAGGTATGATAATGTTTAATGTGCAAAGTAGGTTAAAAATGTAAAACAGTTGAGAAAATACCTACCCGGGAATAAAGCCTGGTGCTTCATTTGCTAATGTTTGTAGACCCTGTTGAATTTGTAGTAGTGCCTGCATTGCTCTAGGATTAGACATGGCTGCCAGTGTTTCTGGATTCTGCATCTAATTAAGGAAAAATAAACAAACACAAAGCACATAAAACATAGGCACAGTCATGGGTAATGATTTAAAAAATGTGAATAAAAAATTGAAAAATAAAAACTGGAAAAATATTCTGCTAGTTAAATCTACTATCAATGTATCTTCATCGACTTCCACAACTGTCTTTTATGCACATCCATTAAGAAAACGTTATATTTTTTCAACTTACTATTAGTATTAAACATATTTATATAATTATGTATAAGATTTTTCAGCATTTTATAAAATACAGTGGAAAGACAAGGACAACAACTTGCATTTTTTTCCAAAGAAAAGAGAATATGACATATGGTATGTCTAGTACACATAGTAACAAATCTTTCTGCTTTAAATATGGGTGCCCATGCACAATTTTTATTTCATTTACAGATATGGTTGTATTATATATACCCATTTCTGCTAACTGGCAATACAAGAAGCAGCATACAAAAATAGTCAGGCAAAAGTCATCAACACCATCTCTGCATTCATAGTGTAAAGATTTAGAGCAGCTCCCTCCACTCTGTGGAGACTATTTGGTTTTGGACGGGTTCAGAGTTTGTTAAATTTTGCATCACTCACTAGACACTGCTTTGCATGGCATTTACTAGAAACAGTATCACAGGTAGCATTAATTTGGTATGTAGTACCAAGGGCAATACATTATTTACAGATTCAAATTTTACATTTTAGAAAAGACATGTCTATGACATGGATGTTTTCACACAAAATTCACAGTCTGGAAAGAACAGAGGACAAATAGACAATTACAGAGATGGTGGAGGAAAGCACTCTGCGATGCACCAAATTTTCTCAAAAACACATATGCTTGACTAACATATGTTTGACTAAATATGGCTAAATGCCACAATGAAAAGATAAAAACAACAAGGTACTGTATATATGGTTTTCCCCCTCTCTCCTGCCTGAGAGTAGATTGTGATCTAAGGCTCACAACATCTACTTGTTTTCAAAAAAATACACATAAAACGGCTATAATATTGATGAATAGCTTTGTAATTCTTCCATTAAAACTTATAGTTTATAATAAAAATATGCAAAAAAAGTATATACAAAAAGTAGTCTAATTATCCTGTTTAAAAGAAAGGAGGATGCAAACCATTTTTCCCCTTTTACCAGTTAACTGCCATGCAACAGCATAATATTCATTAAAGTTTAATATTTTACTTTGTATGTTCAATGTGGAAACAAACATTTATACAACCACAAGAATTTGAATGCATATTTGTGCATACCTAAATGCTATGTCAAACATAAAACATTTTTATCTCAAGTAATGGTTGACAGTCCCAACAACAAACATACAAGTTTTATAATACAGTGTTACTATTGTATTCCTGCTCTTACTTTGATGGTTTCCCAGATGAATAAAGTACATTTCCAAAAAATGGAAAAAATTACATAGGAATAACTGTCAAACTTTAATCATTTTCAGCCAATTGGGATCTTATTTCATAAAAAAATAAGAAAACTGCAGTATACATGAGGAATCCCATTACAACGAAACGGGACCATAAAAATATTTTGTTATAACGAATGAGAAAAATACGTATAGTACTGTAACCGGGGCCGCCGGTAATTTGCCATGTCTTACGGCAAGGACAACTCCGTAGCTGCTCTCCTGCGTCTGATAAACAGTAAACCAATGGCAAAACAATTGGTTGTCCTCTGCAGGATCAGGGTTACCACGTAACTTGCTTGTCGCGTAATGTTTAACATTTAACACCAGGCTTTGATCTGCTCTTCCTCACACACCCCTGACCTCTCTTCTCTAGACTACATGTGTCACAGTGCTGACTCTGAGCCTCTGGTGTTCTTTTAATCTGAAGATGGGAGCTAAAGCCCGTGCCATGGCTCCTAACTGCTCCTATTCCGAATGAAGTCGAGACTGTACCTGCCCTCTCTATACAGTAATAAAGTACCTGTATTTTCCTTGGAAACCTGGACTCACCTTCCTGTCTCTCGTGCAACTCTGTGACCCAAGCTTGACAATACCTGTATAAAAAAACAGCGCTTCTTAAACTGAAAAAATATTTCATTTGAAAACGAGACGTTAGATGAAACTTTTTTTTATTGAAATACAGGTATGAAAATACATAATAAAAACAAGGCGTGAGATTTAATTTTTTTAAAAATAAAAATGCAAGTATGAACAAAGAATGAAAACGAGAAATTACATGCAACTTTTTTTTTTTAATATAAATACAGTTATGAAAATAAAGTATGAAACCGAGTTGTTAGATAAAGACGAAGAAGCGATTCAAAAATGTTTCAGTCACATCAATTTTCTTTATTCCGGAATCAACTTTTTCCAGGATTGTTAATTTTTCTTTCAGCGTAAACTTACACCGTTTCTTTTTTTATTTGTTCCTCTCAAACAAAACTTTGAGAAGCACTATAAATCTCAAACAGTACGGTATCCACACAAAACATAACTGCCCATGTGAATGCTCGGTGGAGCACTGACTCAGATATTCGGCTATGTGTATGATGTCGCACCTACTCACTCGCAGAGACTGCCTGAGACTGGAAATTTTGGAACAGATAGTCTCTCTTTGAGACAACCTGTTACAGGGTTCCCAAGACTCAGCACGGAAAGTATAAGAGCAGCATTAAGTATTTTTTGCATCGTATTATTATGTTTGGTGGCCATTTTTGGTCGAAAAAACGTTGTTATAATAAGATTTACATTTTGTTAAAACAAAATTCATCTAACACGATGTTGTATGAACATTTGTCCAGGCTCAGAAAAACTATTCATTATTCTGAAAATTTTGTTACCTCAGTATTCTCTATAACAGGATTTAACCTGTACTAATATGCTAAATCACAATATTTTGCAACAGAAAAACTATGTTATCTTATTACCCAAATACTGGATAATATGCTTTGTCCCCAGCATTCCCATGCCTAGTATTTATTGTTTAAGGAATCTTGATTCAAATTTTCTATAAATTATTAATGACCAGTTTTATGCAGTCTTCAACAAAAGAAAAGGTGGGATTGAGTAATTATCTTTATATCAGTATAGTATTATTTACAAGGTAATAATATTTCTCTCTTATTTGTGTACATTTTCTACTACTTCTATGGCAATTCTGTGAATTTGGTAACTAAACTTGGCATTACTACCTGCTGAAGAAAGACGGGAAGTTGTTGTCTCATCTGCTCTTGAATCTGTGGATTTCCAGCAAAAAGTGGGTTGTTCAGCATCATCTGAAAAATAGTAGATTAATTTATATGCTGATCACATAACTATGAAAAACTAAATTAATTTTTGGTTTTATTCAAAAATCATTTTTGCATCTAAAGTACAGTATTACAGGTGATCTCATTTAGAGAAAATGGCTTCATTATCATATTCTGTATGTAATTGTTCATATTACCACATAAAAATTACAGTGACCTAAGAAATTACAGTACAATTGATAGCTGCTTCACAGAAAACCCAATTTTACATAGTGCATGTATAAAATAAATCTGAAAGGTAGTACAAAAGCAAATCAGGTAAAAAGTATAAAATTATTAAGATACAGTATTATTTATTGCAAAGCAGAATGTGAACATAAAAGTTTTTGTGGATAACATGAAAAAGCTGCTGTATCATTACTTAAATTAAATATTGCAGTATAATTATAGAAGTGATGTTTTTTGCTATGCTATTCATTTGTTGATTACAACACAACAGTCATGTGTAAATTTATTATTATTAATAGCATATAACTATCGAGGTACTTGCTGTAATTTCAAATACCAGGTCGTAAGTAATGTTCCACTTTCATTACTTATTATTAATTTTTAATTAGCCACGCTAATTTCTTAGCTGTTGCCTGAAATGCTTTTTTTATCTGCATCGATGTGATAGGGAACACTTGCATTTAGGATCCAAATGAACCTGGTTGCTGTTTGAATGGAGCTTACGCGTTCTCACATTATCTACCTAATTTTTTCTGTGTGTGGTGCAATTTTCCTCTCAAATCCCAAAGAAACAATTGATAATAAAAAAAAATAAAATAAAGAAATAATTGATTCCAAATTGGCCTTTTGTGTGTTTGTGCATGTGGGCTACATTGCTGCATATGTCAAAGTTAGTATGACTCTATATTCACATTACTCATGAAAAGCGATCACATTAAGAAGATGCTTCACCTACATGCATCACTAAGGACTGGATGTTAAAAGTCACTGAAATATTGTGTCCAGAAAAGATGGGCTTGTTCAAAAATATCTCCTTATCAGCAAAGACCATGGCAGAGCAAATAGGTGAGTTATCAAATGACATTCATGATCAGTTACATGAGAAAGCTAAAGTTTTTACTGCATACTCTATAGTACTTGACAAAAGTACCAACAAAATCAACACTCCTTAACTAGTGATTTTCATTAGGGGTGTTAATTCCCACTTTGATGTGACTGAAGAATTGCTAAGTTTATGTCCGATGTGGTCCTCCCTGTGTGGAGTTTGCATGTTCTCACCATGTCTGCATGGGTTTCCTCTGGGTACTCTGGTTTCCTCCCACAGACCAAAGACATGCAAGTTAGGTGCATTGGCGATTCTAAAATTGTCCCTAGTGTGTGCTTGGTGTGTGTGTGTGCTCTGCGGTGGGCTGGCGCCCTGCCCGGGGTTTGTTTCCTGCCTTGCGCCCTGTGTTGGCTGGGATTGGCTCCAGCAGACCCCCCGTGACCCTGTAGTTAGGATATAGCGGGTTGGTTAATGGATGGATGGAAGGATGTCTGATGTACAGCCGTACCACAGGCAATGATATACGTCAGCTTTTGTGTGACGTGACTGAGCTTGCTGGTTTGCCATGGAACAAACTAGTAGGCATCACCACAGATGGAGCCCCATCCATGACAGGCACACAAAATGGACTGATAGTGTTGGTTCAAAAAAAAAATTTGAACATTATTCATTAACAAGAATTGTGCAGCAAATGCTTACAATTTGAACATGTCATGTCTGTTGTTCTGAAATGTATTAATTATATCACGTCAAGGAGTTTACAGCATCGCCAGTTCACAGCCTTTTTAGAAGAAATTGAGTCAACTTATGGTGATGTACTTTACTAAGGTGCGCTGGCTCAGCAGGGGAAATACCCTGAAGAGATTTTTTGTATTGTGAATAGAGGTGAAAAATTTCGTGGCAGATGGCAGATGGATATTCCTGAGTTGGAGGATCCAAAATGGGTCATGGACCTTGCTTTCATCGTGGATATTACACAGGAGTGGAACATACTTAACTTAAAGCTGCAGGACCCTCATCAGCTCATCCCAGCAGCTTATGAAAGTGTGAAAGCCTTCACCACAAAATTGAAATTATGGAAAATACAGCTTTCTGCCAAAAATCTCACTCTTTTCCCCACATGTAGATCTCTTGTGCAGGATGGCACAGCATTCAGGAGTGATACATATACATCTGCTATTGAAAACCTACTGCAGGAATTTGATCACCGGTTTGCTGACTTTAGGTTACACAGCAACACCTTCCAGCTGTCTGCAGACTTCTTTTCAAGCTGATGTGGAGAGTGTTGCAAGTTTTTCCAAATGGAACTTATTGACGTGCAGTACAATAGTGAGCTAAAATCGAAGTCCAGAGAGGCACAGGGAAAAGAAGACTTGACTGGGCAGGTTCTGAAAGAATTACCTCCATCCTTTTTAGAGCTGTCCAAAGAGTTCAGTCAGGTAATGTGCCTTTTTAGATGCATATATCTGTGTGAGAAACTTCTCTCAACTATGAACTTTAGTAAATGCAAGTATAGGTGTAGGTTTACTGATGCTAATCTTGAAGCTTTACTTAAGAGTTTCCACTGTAAACTCCATTAAAGTAAATGTGGCAAGGCTGTGTGAGCAGAAACGCTGCTAGGTTTCTGAACAGAAATAGAACCTAAGTTCAAATGTATTCAGGTGTTGCATGTGTTAGGTTAATGCAAGGTTTGGTAAATTTATTTAATTTAATGAAAAAAGAAAAGCACATTTAAAAGTAATGTACTTAGAATACAGTTTGCATTTTGAAAAAATGTTAGAATATTCTTTAAATCTATTTTTATTTCCATTCTATCTGTTGCTGTACTTGAACATTCATGTGGCCCCTGTATGACATGATAATAACAGCAGTGGCCCGAAGCCAATTTGAGCTTGAGACCCCTGCTATTATGCATAATATATTCTGTAGTAAGATCAGTCCCATGTCTGATCATATTCATACCTAATGTGAACTGCTCCAGGGTTCGCTTGGTATTGCACTGAGAACACTCTTTCAAATGGTTCTTTGATTGTTTTGGTCCGTGCCCGACTACTACTTGTGTGTTCACATCAATTTAAATGGCTCAGACTTTCAGAGAAGTTGCAACGGAGTTCAAAAAAGTGTGCTTCTCAAACTAGGTGTGAAAATGCCTCTAGAGGCTGACCTAAACATTGTTGGCATGGGACCTTTTCACACTCATCAAGGTAAGAATCGGTAGTCACATTTGAGAACCGTGGGATGTCAAATTACTTATAATGTGTAATAAAACTCCAGGAAAAAATGTGGCCTCTCAGTGTACATTTAACTAAGCCACAGCTCAATAATATATATGAAATCACAAATGTACCATATAAATAGGTCATGAAAGCAACATTTCTTCTTGACATCAGTTTAGTTTCTCATTTTTATGCTTCAAAGGAGATAATTTCCTAAACTACAAACCACTACCCCCCAAAAAAAGTTTTATTAAAATACCTGTGCTGCTAGGTCTGGATTCTGGCTTAATGCCTGCATCATACTTCGCATGTATGGAGCTGACAACATATTTTGCATTAACTGTGGATTTTCTGTTATTTGCTGCAGAAGGCTCTGCATTCCAGGTGTGCTGAACATACCTGCTAAACAACAAACAGAAATTAATCTCAGTAACTATTATACTTCTAACTACCACTCAGAATACACAATCATATACTGTGATTTTTTTTCAGTTTTCCTTCTATAATGCAGTGACCATCAACAGTCAAAAAAGGTATTATGTATTACATGTTTTCATGTGGCCTAAACAATTGTTGGCTCATTATTGATTAAGATGTGTAAGATTTATATATAAAAAAAAGTTGCATGAATATGAATATGAATGCATGATAACGTTCAGGGCAAGTCATTAGTGTGTGTGGGGGAGTCCTCTTTTTATTTTACGTATTACTTTTTTGGGTTACCAAACATTATTAAGTAGTAGGCTGTTTGTTATAAGTGGGAAAACATGATAATAAATACATGAAAGATTTATTAGTTGTACCAAAATATAAAATAGTGCATCTCACATTTGGTGACTTGGTGGACTGAATTAAGACTTTCAATTATTACTAAAAAATGTTATTCTTGAAAAAGATTTTATTTTTTAAAGTCTCTATATTTAAATCTTTTGCAACATTTTAAAAAATATTCAGAAAAGTTTCATTGACAGATTTATAAAGGGTTTTGTATTGGGATTATTTAAACTGGCCTCTAACACTTTTGGTAATTGCACAATGATGTGATAAATGCTGAATCACACATTTTTAATAAGTAAAAGTAATCTACGGTCAAAGAAAACATTCTACTACACAAAAAATACAAGTCAATGTCAAAAAGTTCCCCAAATTGTGATATAGCAGAAGAGTGAAAGATCAGATTACTGAACTTGATGTTAGCACGTTGTTTGAAAAGCAACACTGAGCTAAACGACTATTACCCAACTTCTTGATGCTCGATTGTGTGACGATACGGGTTCTGCTCCATACTCCCATCTGCTGTTTGGGAGCCCTTGAACCCTACACCATCGGTAATGTTACCGATGAGCTAGACAGTGAGGCAACAACATAGCAAGGGATGGTACAAAGTGCAAAATTGCTTTTATTTATAAAAAATTTAAAACAAAGTGTTCAAAGTAAAGTACAGTACAATGTCTTATCAAAAGAGTCATTAAATAAATAAATAATCCATCATAAAACAAAGTGTCACGTGGAGGTTAAAATAGAAAAAACACAATCCTTTAAAAACGAAGTTAAAACGTTGCTGAAAGCAGTCCTTTAAACCAATGACAAGCCCAGTGCTTCTTTTATACTAGCGTCTCACCTGCTTCTCCTGTTTGGGCCCTGCAGCAGGCGAGATGCTCTCTCTGCAGCTGACCTTCTTTCACTTCCAAACAGGTCTGGAGGCCTCCCGATCCTGGCTTCGGTCGCGAACTCATCCCAGGCCCAAGACTTGGTTTTCACCCAACGGCCAGGACGCACACGCTGAGGAATCCACCACCAAACCTCCCGACTCCCGCTGCCTTCCCTGGCCAGTCGCCCTTCACTGGTCACTCTCGGCACTCGATCACTCAGCAGGAGCGACCACTACAACTCCTCCCTGGTGTCGGCCTAACACCCAGGCTTCATACAGCTGCCAGCGAGCATTCACTCGCTCGCTCGCCCGCACTGTCTCTCTCGCTCTCTCTTTTGTGTCCTGCTTTCTCCAGCCACCTCCGTCTTTCTTTGTTTTCTTGTTCTACCTTTTTTCCCCTAGCCGGTTCATGCTTCTATATATGTCGAGAGGGCATAGCAGCTACGACAAATTAGCAGCTCCAGGAACAATCACAGATGTGGGCAGTCTCTCACCTGTACACCTAGGTGAGAAACGCCCACACCGCAGATTGCCCTGAGAACTGCTCCAGCCACACCTACCACGCCATCTCGCTAAGCCGCGAGCATGGTGATTATTTATTTAAAACGGGGCCTATGGTGAGAGAGCTGTGGACCTGCTATACCACAGATTGCTCATTTGATTAGTTTTGGCACATTTGAAGAGTGATCCTAAAACGAAATGCAATACACATGGAGCTGTCACTAAGTAAAATGCATTACATCTGCTTTTAGTTATGAGATGCAATCTATGGACAGGAATTAAAATGTAATATACTTTGTACTGCATTTCAAACTAACACGAAAGTTAATTCATTTGGCAGATATGTTTTTAATTCTGACACAACAAAACCCTGCCAAAACCAAATAACCATGTCCATATGCATTACAATTCAATTTATACTATTATTATTAAAATTAAATGTAATGAAATATACATTTTTATTTCTGTAGCACCTTTCCAATTCAATTTTGCCACAAATAATCTTCCATAATCTGCAGGACTACCAGCTTTGCAAATCTGGTTGTCCAAGTATGCTTTCTGGTATTCCAGCTTTAAATACTGGGTGGTAGGTTACCTGCAACTTTTTATAGCAATGTTTTTTTGTAAAGTTTTGCTATACATATTTTTGCTTAGGGATGATCAAATCAATCGGCTCTCACAACAGAAGACTCAATCTGTGAACGGAAAATTTACCAATCACAAAAAAAAAACAAAAAAACAAACTATCTTTTCAGTTCCTGCTTTTCTAAGCTCTACAGTAAATTAGTTGCAGTGCTCTTTCATGCAAGGTAGTTGCACAAAAATCTTTTAAGAATGGAAATTGTGCCAGTATGCATCTTTTTTTTGGCAGAAAACTTCCTGTACTGTAAACAAAGAGCAGCAAGTCAAGGCATGTTCTCCCAGAGATTGAAAGATGACTGGAATATTCGAATTTACGTTAAAGAATGTGGGAATAATATAGTGAGAAAAAGGAATCTGAAAAGTCATCTAGTACATTTAGATAAACCACAAGAAAAGCTGCTTTAATGAATTGAGACATTTTTATTTTGTCTTTTAATTAAAATGGACTCTGAGTTTGGACAGCAACCTTGAACTAACTACAGCAGCTTATATATTTAACTAGAAAAAGAAAAAGAAAAATTTAAAATGGCTTCTTAGTAAACAACAGGCTTGCTAGCTTAACTGCAGAATTTGTCTTTTACTTCTAACCTCTAACTTTTAATGTTAGCCATGTGTCTCCTTCAGAAACATCATATGAACAGTTGATATATTTGCAGCATTATTAAAAGATCTGAACTGTGTTTATGTTTTGTTTGTGCATGTCCTACACGATAAACACTGCATTACTAAAACGGTAATCCAAATTTATACCTACACTTCAAATATTATGAATGTCTAGCTAGTACACTGTACATTTTAACAGCAAAAAAACCTTTAGTGAAATTAAAATACCAACATTAACAGTATAATATATGCGTCTGGTTATGCTAGAGCTTTGTGTAAAACACAATCGGCATGTCAAGTTAATGCGTGATCTTTTTCCAAAGTACACAAAAAATATTTTATCAGAACTGAAACGAAACACTGCAATAATATTACATTCTCAAATTTTGCTTTCTGACTTAATTTAGTCCCCATCAATTACATTCTCTGTCAAAAACATCATCAGTTAAACCTTCAGAGTTATTCTTAGGTGCAAAATGCCTATTAGAGTGTTTTACACTTTAAGTTGAGGAAAGCCCATGATCTACAGTATGTATGTAGCTGCATTAAAATATTTCACACTTGGACCATTAAGAAGGCCCTCATGTGAGTAAAGATGTGGTTTAGGTCTGAAAAAGCATGTTAACACTCGGCAGTTTTTGGGCTTATACTAAGAAGCATCTTCACAAACTCTAATATACCTGTTAGGAAGCCAGAATACATATTGGTTAATGGTAAGCATTTTATTACAGGTAAAATTCCATTACAACGAACTCACAGAGACCTAACAAATATTTTGTTGTAACAAAAATTTTGTTGTAATGAGATTCTGTATTGTTACTATATAATGCTTTCTTTAACTTGCGCCCAGGCGTTTACAATCATTTCAATAGCTTCTTTCGTATTAATTTTAATCTCCTGCATACAAGTTATGCTGATGAGAATTTTTCTCAGCATTTCCTTGCGATAATACACATTCAGGGTGCGGAAGTATGTTGTGGGCAGCATAGTCATCAATCAGGAGCTGAATCATCCTTTTCTTCTTCATATTGTGAGGTTTCTGAACTCTTTTGAGCAGTACGAGGAAAGTTTGAAGAAAGAAAAAAAAAATACAATGTTTCTGTTTGGGGATCGTTGTGCACAACTGAGCTGCGGCCACAGAACTAGCTGCTCTGTGGAGGATTCATTCAGGCATTTCAAGGGCATTTTGTTGTAATGAAAGCATCTGCTGAATGTACTTCATAGCAACGAGATTTCTATAGACTCTCATCATATGGGGAAACTGTCGGGACCATAAAAATACTTCAATGTAATGAAAATTTCATCATAAAGATATTCGCTGTAACGGAATTTTACCTTTATTTTATGAAATTCCTCTCTCTGACTGTATAAGGCAAGATCTGTTTGTATTAGAGTATAGCCCTCTGATATTAAAAGATTAATATCAATTTCCTAAGGCATGAAAATTTGAAATAGGAGTACTGTTGCAACATTCAAAACATCATACGTGATCAAAAGGCAGTTAAATATTTAGGTCATATTCCCAGCAATAGCAAGCCCTGTTAGTTGAAAGGAGCTACCTGATGCATCTGTGTATATTTCTGTTTAAAAGTTGTACACTTTGTTAAATGACTTTGCAGTGCATCAACATTTGTTAGATATTTTGTTAGATATTGCAGATATTCAATCCTAAAATGAACTGCACCTGAAAGAACAGAACCACTTTTATATGCAGTTTCTGAATGCTCTCTGCATACAGCACTGTACAGTACATTCTCTAACATGAATGTAATGCTTTTTCTCCCTGCAATCATCACCACGTTGTGGAATATAGTCCATAATTTGAAAATTTTGTTTCTACTTATTTTGGTCATAATGCTGCTTGTAATTATGATTCCTTTCAATTGTAACTGGTATTAAACCAGTAGTGGAATGTTTCACCTTGTCCTCCCCTTTTTTTCTTCCAAATCCATAACAAAGTATATGTTGATTATTCCGTTATTTATATCACAGTAAATGACAAAAGGGATATGATTAACTTTTGGCATTCTTGTTTACATTGCTTTTACAGTGGTTTGTTTCTCTTGTTTGCTTTATAGACTTGCTTCCAGATTTCACTATATTGCTTACAAGTGTGTGTCTGTGTGTGTGTGTGTGTGGTTGTGTGCAGACGTATTTAACAAAAGCAGCAAGGGGAGGTCGAATATAATACTCTCATGGCAGTCTGATATGCTATAAACAGCTATTTTTAAAAGCAATACCAAAGTTGAAATCGTACAGGAAAAATTTAGATTTTTGTTTTTAATCAATTTGCTTTTGGTTCATGGACCAAATATCTAGACCATATGGCAATCCGCCAGGCTTTATGAATCTACAGTTTGATTCTCAGGAATTAAAAATTGGTAGTCCTGGACATCCAAACTACTAATTTATCCACCTCTAATATATACAAATGATAGCAGGTAAACACATATAAAAAAGGAAACACTGGACCATTTTACTGCAAGCATTATCAATTGTGCATCAGAACATCCTCTCAGTCAGTCAAGTGACATTATGCTACTGCATGCACCCCGATATAAACAGAGAAAAAACTTACAATATATAAGGCAGTCAACAGCTGAAACACAGGGAAACAAATAGCTCCAAATACAAAACAATGAATCTATACAGCATTTATATTAAAACTACCATAAACAATGCTGCAGATCTTAACGTCCCGAAAAATTACAGTAGATACTGTCTAACAACTTTGCAGCAAGGTTGTTTTTAGGTTTTCTTAAAAAACACTTAAATTGAAAACTTTTATAGCCATATCTCTTAGAGATCAAAATTCTGTAAAAACAAGTAGTAAATAAGTCATAAGTATTGTGAAGTGCCACCATCTATTAACTGAAAGGTTCAAGTAGTATTTACAGTATTTTGGTAAAGATGAATCTCCATCCGTCCATTTTCTAACCGTCCATTTTCTAACCCGCTGAATCCGAACACAGGGTCATGGGGGTCTGCTGGAGCCAATCCCAGCCAACACAGGGCACAAGGCAGGAACCAATCCTGGGCAGGGTGCCAACCCACCGCAGGACACACACAAACACACCCACACACCAAGCACATACTAGGGCCAATTTTAGAATCGCCAATCCACCTAACCTGCATGTCTTTGGATTGTGGGAGGAAACCGGCACACCCGGAGGAAACCCACGCAGACACGGGGAGAACATGCAAACTCCACGCAGGGAGTACCTGGGAAGCGAACCCGGATCTCCTAACTGCGAGGTAGCAGCGCTACCACTGCGCCACCGTGCCGCCCAAAAGATGAATCTGTTAGACATAATATTTTATCAAGATTATACCTCACAAAAAACTAAGAACTAAGATAATACTGTCTGGGTATCCAGAAAAGTTCATGTGTCATGTTGCCTGGGTTCAAGGTTTGCTTATAAATCACAGCCTAAATTGCAGCACTCAAAACTGAGAACTCAATTCAAACAAATAACACAGCAAAAATATCTTAAGTTTATATGTAATATTACAAGGCAAAGATGTTCTTTTTCATCTTTCCTCTTCACCGCCTCTAAAGAAGCAGTCTCACTTTGTAGGCAATCAAGGAATTTATAGAAGCTAAGTTAGAACTGTCTCTTTAATACAGGAAATGGAGGGATAAACAAAGATTTTAAGGTAATCAAATTCCTGTCAATGCTAACACTCATTAGTCTAAAGTGGAACTTATTTATTTTTAATGTGTCACACAAATTCACACATATAATCAAACTTACATAACAAGAGTGAATATTACATTTTATTTTACTGTTGGAGAGCATGAAACAGGACCTTTCTCAACCTGACTAATAAAGAATGTGTATTAAATTCTATACTCTTTATTAAAAATCATCATTTTTTTGAAAAAGGCTGAAATATCTCACATTTGTTCACCTTTAAATAATAAGAGGTATATGATCAAACGGGCAATATAAGAAAATAAAAAATTAAACCCTTCATGTGGTGTTCCATTCTGACAATTACACATTTTGTTTACTTGGATAACTTAAGCCCGGTGTTCAAAATCACTTTCAGGAAGGCTACATGTTTAAATCCGAACAATTTCTTAATTAGACTGATATCTTCTGTTAATGGGACACGCTGTTTAAATTGGATAGTTTGCTCTGGTTCTCAGTCAGTAATCTCTCAGTTCACTATTAACTTCAGAAAAGTCAATGGTTGGTGAGTGGTAAGCTGCACCAGTGTACTAGATGTCCCATGAGGGTACCACTTTAAAGGAGTTGCAGCCTGGTAGGAATCATAATGTTTCCCCAAAAGGGTAGCCTGCTGGTAAATCAGCCGGAAACTGGAAACCCTGCCATTCTAAACATAGTGAAAGAGAAGCCATAGAGGTATGGCAGGATTCCAAAATATGTGCTGGCTAATAGTGAGTCGGGTGCTGCAAGCCATTTGTCACTTAAAACAGCAGCTCCATTAATGTTTTAAATATCAAATAACCTAGAGCCAACGCAAAAAGGGCCTTTAGATGAATTTTTTACTTTTGAGTCTTCCCTGTCATTTAAAGTTAAAATACTGCCTACGCATTGGTAGCACTGCTCCCTTTTGTTTTGTACACATGTTCAGGTCATTCAGAGATTGCATGGTCATTATTACGTCTAGTAACAATGTTTGCCCTGTAAGGTTTTTCCAACAAAATAATTTTTTTTTCCCCCACGGCTATAGGAAACTTTTAGCTTACCAGTAAGGAATCAAGCAGCGGGGGAAGGAAGTCAGCATCTTGAAGAAGGTTGGTTCATCAATCAGCGACGAGTATGTGATTTCGTACCTATTTTTTATAGGGAGTGCTTGTGATTTGATTTGCCGGCCCAGCAGCGGAAATCTGAAGGTCAAAGAAAACGGGGATTGAAATTGGGCAAACCTGTAAGAACGGTTTGATGAAATTATTTATAACGCTCGGTATAAGGGTGGGAAAAGTGGATACTGATAAATATTATTGTTTAATATGCAAAATCTCTAAAAATACAAATTCCTATGGTAAATAAAGTTGGGACCTGCTACCCTCCACATTCAAATCGATATACCCATTTCTGATGATTGATGTAGAGCTAGCTTCATGAACCAAAGAACAGTTTTTATCAATTCACCACTGGTGGAGGTGATAGTGGTAGTATTGTCATGTATACAGAATGTGGTGAAATTCTTATTTGCATTCTTATGAGATTTCCTTGTTTAGCATAATTTTTTTTTTTTAATGGTATTCAGACTTTGTGACATTTGCTTAATTTTGTTTAGGAGGGAAATATCTATATGCAGTAGATTGCAAAGGCTTTCCTGATTTAAAAGCCTCAATTTAGTTGTTTGTTGTATCTTTTGTATTACAATTTGGACTTTGGTTTTTGCTTTCACCTACTATCAACTGACCTTATTATTGGACTGTCATTTAGAGACTTAAGCAAACAATTTTATATTTAAGGCATCTATTCTTTTAAATTATATCTTATGTAAGTATGCATTACTTATTTTTTGCATAAAAATAATTTTTTTAATGTCATTTTAATTTGTTTCTCTTTCCCTATAACTACTTCTTTGACATTTTGTAAAACACTTCGAGCTACATTGTTTGTATGAAAATGTGCTATAGAAGTAAATGTTGTTTAGTAATTTCTATGCGATGTCATTGCCATACTTTAACATCAGATGACAAGCAAAGCACTGTTCATCAACTTGACGAAAACAGGTGCAGCTTATCTAAGGTCAACAGCAGTGAAACCACATTGCCCTTTTAAGGCCTTGTTCACACGGGCGTTAAAATCGAGCGTTTTTTTTGCGTCCGTAGCATTCGGTGAGCGCGGATCAAGCGCCGAGTGTTTTCTACACGTAGGAGTCAATGAGAGTGTTCACACGGGCTTTGGTGACGGCGTTTGTCCGGCTGCGTGTTTATACGGCATCAAAAAAACGTTGCATGCAGCTTTTTCTTGCCGTTCAAAACCCAACGAACGCAAGGAAACTGCTTCTAGTTCGTTTTCTGCGCTGTTTATTTTACGCTTCGGAGGAGCGGGGGGGTTGGGGGGCATTTCTGTGCATAACACCGGTGTAAGCGCACACTCGACTACTGTTTCCTTACCTCAAAGTGACAAGTAGTCTCTTCGGGGCTAACACCAAGTCGCATATTGGTTGATCGGCGTGCAATGTGGCATTGCACCAGCTGCACCAGACAATCAAAAGTGGAAACCGACATCCGACAGTAATTAAAAATCTTGCGCGGAAATTTTCGCATTTCTTCATAAAGCACAAAAAACTTCCTTTAACCCGACGTTGTGCAGTCAGAGGATGAACCCAGTAGCGGCGCCATTTTTCTCTCCCTACGCGCCAGATATTACGACTATTTTTAAAACAAGAAGATTAATATCTAACATAGCAAAATGGTCCATATTGAAAGGAGGCACATCAAATAAAACAAGGGCTTTCATATCCAGTTCCCGACACTGCCTCCACAGGTTAACACACAAACTACAATTTGGGCTGCAGGCTGGCGTTAGACAGAGACAAACGAACGCCGGTGTAGAAGTCAATCGATTGCCACCACAAAATGCAACATAAACGTCTAGGACGTTCAGAGCAAGTTCGTTAATCCAAAAACTTACCGCCCGTGTGAACAAGGCCTAATAGTGCAGACTCACAGGAGGGCAACTGAAAAGAATGGCTTTTAAGAGAGGCCATCTAAAAGCTGTCTGAAAGGCAGATTCCTTTAAGGGCTGCTAAAAGGCTGATATAGGCTCAGAAGTGCAGGGACATCAGGGCCATCTAGACTTAGTTCAAGCCTGGTATCCCTGTAGCAAAAAGAGGAAACTCTTAACTAGGGATGTCACAATATCACAACACCAGTGAAATTTCACACTACTTGATACCACAGCAAAACAGAATTCCCATTCAATGGCTTTTCATTAAAGTACCTCCATTTATTGAAGTCATCAATATTGTGCCATTTTCTGTCATACTGTATAAAATATATAAATACTATAGTAACAAGAGCTTTAAAATACTGGTACATCAATCAAGTTGTTACCCAACTCTCACTTAAGTAACCTGGTATTGGCATTCATAAATATCAAAATACAATGCAAAGCTTAAATTTTAATGCATTGCAGAGACGGGGATCCCTCCAGTCTAACGATAAATAGAGTTTATATTATCTTGGGGGGGATTTCAACATAGGGTTTTTAAATACTGAAATATAATGAACTACTTTTATCTTAACATGCAAATCCAAAATCTATTCTCCGACATTTTTTGCCCATTAACTAAAAACTATTCCTTGAAATCCATGCTAAATATAAAATTCAATCATTATTGTAAATACAGTATACTTTTGAATAGTAAATGTCAAGATAATTCCAGATATTTCTATCTAAATAAACTCTTTAAAGCTATTTTTGTAACAAAATGCTTTTAACATCTGGTTTGTCAGTGAACCAATCAGTTAGGTTTGTTATTTGCTATTGTAAGATTTATATTTGGATAATTAGCTGGTTAAAAAAAAATTACTAAAGAGTATTGTTTAATGAATCAGTCAAATTATTTCAAATTTGCTTTAATTTTCCAAATCTATTCCTCCTTTTTTAACATTTCTCCCAACATTAAAGTTTCTTGTGTGAAATCAAACTTGTTAAGTTTTACATGAATCCTTTATTTCAAAACTCCTAGTAAACAGAATTTGTTTTGGTGGTTTTTAAGGTTTCTTGGGGGAGTGATAAGACTTTGTTATTTTTTATGCCTGTCTAAAGATCCAGAATTTGAAAAGTACTTTGCTGTTAGCATCTGTACTCACAAAAATGAACTGTGAGACACCATTGGATTCTTCCAACATACCATTCAAGTATATGACGTGTGCTTTCACTTAAAGGTTAAACGGTAGAATGCCATCAAAAGCCAGACGAATTACAGAAATTCAGCATTTGCAGATTCTGTATTTAGCAACAAAATATACTGTTTTGATTGTCCTACTAACTGCATTCTTGTGTTATAATTTTAAATTTAAATTTTTATTCTATTTTTAATTTATTATTTGCACTTCATGTTGTTACACTGTGGACCCTGAGCTTCGCAATTTCAATAATCTGTATACATGTATATGGTTGAGATGACAATAAAGTTCACTTTGAATATGCATCTCTGTTAACATAGTGCATGTTGTATTAAAAAGAATGTGCCTTGTCCTTCAAAACATTGAAACACTAATAAAATTTTATTTTGGCATCAAAAATTTGAGTAACTCATGGAATTGTCAGTGTAGACAAACCAAGTTGCCACATCATTTGAATCTTACATCAATGTTTACTTGCGACAATTGTTTCTTGCTCTGCCAGTCCTCCCATATCTCACAGTCCTATAGGCACAACCATGGACGTGCGAGTCGCACCCCAGCATGACCCAAATCTGTATACAATAATTATAAAACTGACATATGCTTGGACTGATGGACATCTGTAGAAATGCCCCTTACAATGAGAATGAATGCGAAGCCTCTGTTCATTTATTGGGGCCATGTAGGACACTACTTAAAAGCAATTAATCTTGTTAAATTTGCATCTCCTCTTACAAATGTGTGACAAAACAAGCTGAATGAACACATCTGGTTTGATTGGTAATGTTGTTTCGCTCTAAAAGCATGTAAAAATATGTTTTTGAATAAATTCCATAATGGGATAAAACTGGCAATAAACTCAAGCCTATGTGTGTTTTGTTTTTTCATTTTTTTTAAACAACCACAATTTCTGCATTCACAAGTTCAAATCCAACAAACACAAAAGTATTTTCAGACATGACTTCCATTTGCAGTTTTTCTTTGCAATATGATGCAATGCTGTATCATCAACAATGTGACTTTCTCGGTAGTACCAATACTGTAAAAAAGCTTGTATGCTATCATAACTTTAGTACAGAATTACAGTGGAACGTCGGTTTGCGAGCATAATTCGTTCCGGAAACGTGCTCGCAGTCCAAAGCACTCGTATATCAAAGTGAATTTCCCCATAAGAAATAATGGAAACTCAAATGATTCGTTCCACAACCCAAAACTATTCATATAAAAATGATTAATACAAAATATAAAGTAAAAATACATAAAACAAATTAACCTGCACTTTACCTTAAAAAAGAATCATGGCTGGTGTGAGTGAGTTTGTAAACTCTTGTGGGATTCCACCCAATGGGACGACACGTGGAAGAGTGTCCTAAAGCAATCGCAGTCTCCCAGCGCTGTAGCAGTTCGCCGTATAAGCGTATCCAAAAAGATCGCGAACATGCTATAAGCGCCTGCCGTCGATTGGTGATACAAGGAACATTATAAAGATCCCGCTACAATAAATAACCACGCTGTTGCTGTTTTAAGCTGAATAAAGCTGGTGTTGTTAAAGTACTGAGACTCAGCTTTGTGTTTTGGGGCACAAGACAGGGACTCGTGCTTCACAGCACACACACACACACACACACACGCACACACACACACACACGCACACACACACGCACACACACACGCACAGTCACAATGCTGTAGTAAACAGTATACGCTCGTACGGATGTTGACTATATGAGTGAGGCACGCAGACTCAGATGGAGAATAGAAGATGATTGCCCTCAAGAGGGGGGAGAGAGAAGAGAGAGAGAGATGCGCGCAAGAGAGAACCATCAGCTCAGTTATGATCACATGACACTCAGCAGACAAAGTGTATCCATACTACTCGCATTGCAAGACATCGCTCGTTTATCAAGTCAAAATTTATTAAAAGAATTTAGCTCGCCTTGCAAAACACTCGTAAACTAAGTTACTTGCAAACCGAGGTTCCATTGTAGTACTGAAATATCAATTCTTGTGACATCCCTACTACTAACTCTGCACTACAGTGATCCCTCGCTATATCGCGCTTAGACTTTCGCGGCTTCACTCCATCGCGGATTTTAAATGTAAGCATATCTAAATATATATCACGGATTTTTGCTGCTTCGGATTTCTGCGGACAATGGGTCTTTTAATTTATGGTACATGCTTCCTCAGTTAGTTTGCCCAGTTGATTTCATACAAGGGACGCTATTGGCGGATGG
Source organism: Polypterus senegalus (assembly GCF_016835505.1). NCBI lineage: Eukaryota > Metazoa > Chordata > Cladistia > Polypteriformes > Polypteridae > Polypterus > Polypterus senegalus. Next base: position 48,432,286 of record NC_053157.1, read on the forward strand.
CTGAGAAGCTACCCAATCAGAGCAAGTATTACATATTAAATAAAACTCCTCAATGATATATGATGTGCTTCCCGCGCAGTGCTTGATTGTTTGCATTTTCTGTCTCTCTCACTCTCTCTGCCTGAAGGAGGGGGTGTGAGCACAGGGGCTGTATGCACAGAGGCCGTTTGCCTAGAGGATACGGACCGGACACTCCTCTAAAAAAATGCCGCTTTATCGCGGTGTTTAGGCATACTTAAAGACACGTATTGATTTTTTGATTGTTTGCTTTTCTCTCGAGATCTCTCTCTGACATTCTCTGCTCCTGACAGCGCTCCTTTGAAGAGAAGATATGTTTGCATTCTTTTAATTGTGAGAAAGAACTGTCATCTGTCTTGTCATGGAGCACAGTTTAAACTTTTGACTAAAGGGAGTTATTTCATCTCTAGAGGGCTCTAATAATGTTAATAGTGTGGGAGAGTTTATAAGGGCATAAAATATATAAAAATAACCATACAAACATATGGTTTCTACTTCGTGGATTTTCATCTATCGCGGGGGATTCTGGAACACAACCCCCGCAATCGAGGAGGGATTACTGTATTACAGAAACAGGGTTTTTCACAGAATTTGGCATATTAAGTCTGCAGTTAGGAGTAAAGTTTGGAGCAAAAGTTCACAAATAGGGGAAAGAATCCAGGGTTAGGAACAAGGCAGAGTGCTTTACTGCACATTGTAGAGTGACAGCAGGGATTTTATTTCCTTCCGTTTACTTTGTATTTTATGTTCACACTTATTTGTTCCTCTCTAATTTATATCAGAAAAACCCTGGTTTTGTATACTTTATGCTTTATTCTGGGAGACCTGCGACTCATAACGGCACCCTTTTTTTACTAGATAATAACTTTCATTGCTTGAAATCTTATACTAATTTTTGGTTCATTATAATTTGCTTACTTAATTTCTTTTAAATGTAACTACTTTTGATTAACAATGAAACACGCATTTGCAACTATGTCCATTACAAAGAAATATTTACAAAAATTTATTAACCAAGCACAACTACAATTCCACTTAGCTTGTGAAAACAATTTGTACAATTTCTGAGAAAAGTAAAATATTTAAATATACAAATTCAAGGAGGAGAATTAAAAAGCTATTTGCCTACATTTCAAGTTTCACAATCAATATTGATTTCTACTTAAGAAAGCTGCTTTAGCAAAAATGTGCAACCTCTACTGCTCTACAGGTACAGTATGTACGGTAGCCAAAAAAAAAACAGCAATCTCACATTCTTTTTGGATGCAGTTTAAAAACAATTCAATTCAGTTAAAAAGATCAATTTTTTCTGAAAATTTTAAGGAAAGTTAATTTTATAATTATAAGCAAGCAATATCTATAGTGGCCTTCATTTTAAATGAAAGACTCAAGCAACTACTTCAGATTACTAAAGCAGACGATTAGGTTTTGATGATTTTGATATTTCTACTTTGTCCTCAGTTCCTTCTAAGGACCAATAGTATGAACCAAAAACAACAAATCCCTCAAAAGAATGTCTACTGATGGGAAGTGAAAGAAGTGCTGATCATTTCTAGTTCCATAGTCTGGAACATCAGAAATACCCATTTCCAGGTAAAATTCATCCTCATACACTGGGTATCTGACAGTGGATAACTTTAAAGGAAATGAACTCTCCACTTTGATTTTGCATGCCTCTACTGGTATTTCTTATACTTAGAATACCAAAAATTCAGGATAGAGAATAACACAACTACAAGTTTACCACTTTATAGAGACTGAGACTATTACAGAGTCCAAAAAAGCCCTGTACAGCTCCTTCCCTGAATTCTAATATATATGAACCATACATTTTAAAAGTATTATAACAAACAAAACTTACTGCCAAATATTCACATAACATTAGCAGCAGGAATTAGTATGAAGCTCTTTAACAATAATTTGTATAACATACAGATGCAGACTACTACTCTGGACCAAAATATATTACTCCTTAAATTAATAAGGCAGTATGTTTAAAGGCAACACTAGGACTAGAGCTTCAATCACTAATTAATAAAAGAAACCTACTACATGTTCTGTAATCTCAATTTTAACAACTGCTAGTTTTACAAGACATACTGAATACAATCAATAAGTCTTCTATAGCTGATATTAGCCCTGATTCCTGAATGTTCTTAAGACTTGCTGACCGATTTCAATTTAACCGTCAGAGATCCTTAAAGAAAAGAAATCAGTCTGTCTTTTGTATCATTCACAGAAAAGGAATGTTCTTAGTGTGTTACTAAAATAACCTCTAAGAAAGAAATTCTAGAGTCATAAACAAAACATAAGCCTTGTAAAATACAGTATTATTGATAACAGCTTTTTATTTACTTCTTAATAATGGCACCAGTTATGTTTATTTATATACTATCATAAGGACATTTTATTTGAAAGACTAACATTACATTTCATTTATATGCCTGTAATGCTCATGTGATGATAATTCATGGTATAATAGTTCGATTAACTGTTTTAGGTGAAAGGTGAAACTCAGAAAGAAAAAAAAAAAACGAAGTTGTTTTTCCTCTTTTTTTGGTTTAAATTTGTCAGATGACAAGAGAACACAGCTTGCTCTTAAGTTAAAGTTAAATTTTTGGCTGGACTGATAGTAATGAACTCTAAGTAGATCTTAGTGTTTGAGACATTTAACTCTGTCAATGAAGAACTGTAATATTAAGTCATTTAGTAAATATTTGAAATATAGGAAAAATAGTTAATTAATCGGTATCAAGAAGACTACTAACTTGCTTTCATTATAAACACATAGCCAAAGAACTGTCAATACCAAAAAATTTGTCCTATTAATTTTAAACGGGGAAAAATATGAAATTTTTTATAATGTTAGTTACATTTCCCATCTGTAAAGTATTTATCAAATAAGAGTGTAAGTTCTTATTATCAACATGTCCTTTCTCCAGTATTAACTGCTGACTAAGTCTGATCATTCAAATCAAAAAATTTAAGAAAAAAATTTTTGCAGTAGTTTTAAATAAAGCAATTTTTTAGTTCATATTTTTAAATGTTTAAGTAACAACATTCAAAAAAATCATGACTTCTACTGTGAATGTGCAATCTGCGACTACACTGTTGAGTTGCACTTCAGTAATCGGTTTCTTTTCTATCAAGAAGACTAATTTTAAAAGACAGTGGTACATCTTGCGTAATTTAAGGAAAAGTATAACACGAAGGAAACAGGTAGAGAAGGTAAAATTTACTTGTTCTGGGAAGAAGTGGTTCTTTTTTCCCCCCAAGCTAATGACATTAGAAAACTGGGTGTATGAGAAAAAACTGTGCACTGTCTATAACATGGTGAATTAATTATTGAAACAATTTAGGATTGCAAAGGACTGTATTTGGTTACTGGTGCTGGTTTGGTACTATACAAAGCTTATACACTACTGTTCAAAAGCTTTAGAACACCTTAGTTTTTTCAGTTTTCTTCAAATTTAATCAGTTGAAATTCAATGAACAACCTAAAATGGTGATAAGGTAAGTAGTAAGCAACCAGATGTTTAAATTTAAAGTTTATGTTAGCAAAAACTGAAAAAGGGAAACCAGAATATTACAAATGGGTCTTATTCAGTGAACAACTAATATGCTAAAACCTACAGATGTTCTGCAGCAATTAAAGAAAATGAAGCTGTGCAAGTTGAAACAAACAATTTGCACAGGTGTCCCAACTTCTGTTGATTACTTAAAAACACTTTGTTCATCGTAAACCAGAGTTGGAACACTATATACCCTAGAAAGGTGTAGATTTCAGTGATAAGGGCAAGAAAATGGCAATTAGCAAATAAAATGAGCTAGCCTATAATGAAGCAATGTTCATGTGCAAAAGCATTATACATTTTAATTCATGTATGGGTTATCAAGTTTTAAAAATATCTGGGCCAACACCTGACTTTTTGCATATTATCTATCAAAACATGACAATGTTGCCTCTGAAACAAATTACAGTTACAGTGATATGCTTTGATTGGTAACAATCAATCAATCAATCAACATTTATTTATATAGCACATTTTCATACAAAAAATGTAGCTCAAAGTGCTTTACAAAATGAAGAATAGAAAAATAGAAGACACAATAAAAAATAAACATAAGTCAACATTAATGAACATAGAATAAGTTGTTGATTGATTGATTGAATAATGAAATATTAAAGTACAAAAAATTTCATGAGTGGTATGATGCCACTACAGCTTACCTCCTATTCCAGAGTCCAGGTTTGACAGTGACTGCCCTGATGCTGGGCTTGTTGTAGCATTAGTGACATTACTTCCAGAAGTTGTGGAGATCTGAGTGCCTGTAGTAGCAGCCCAGGGATTTGGTAATGGATCTCGATTCTCTGTTTGGGATGGCTGATTACCACTAGCAGAATTGCTCACTAAGGATGCAAAAGGGTTTCCTCCAAACTTTTAAAAGAGGAAAAAAATTGCACTATTACATTAGTTGCAAAAATGTATTACATTAAAATTAGCACTAAATTTCTCTGAAATGGTAAGATGAAAATTTCTACTCATTACATATTTTTGACATAATGTTTCTTTTTCCCCTTGCACACTAAGTAGACAAATTTATTTCTGCCCAGTATGGAGGAGTAATTCTTAGCCAGATAGCTTCATGACCATCTGGGCTGAGACTTAATTCCTGACCTGAGGATGCTTTACAGAGTACTTCAGTCCCCTTGTTATAGGTTGATTAAGATGTTTGGTAATGAATGGTTGGAAAAATGTACCACAGTGAATGTTAAAGGTGCTGTACCTGGCCCCAGCCTATCAATTAATGATTTAGTCTGGGGGAAGCTAAATTATCCACAAGCTAGTAACATTTAGACTTTTTTTTTTTTTTTTGACAATAGACAGAAAATTATCAGGTGCTTGTAACTGCACGGTGTAATAACTCTTTAATTTACATGGTTTGGTGTTCTCTCTAAATTTGTGTATTGTAATTCTACTTAAGGTATAGACTTTATTTTGCAAGTTTTGTTCATTGTATTGTAGTGCTTCCACATAGAATTATTTTGTGTCATGTTTATCTGTTTGTCTTTCTGGCCAGCATGTATGAGCAGGGGATGGGTGAAATGACCTGTTCACATGTCCTTTAATAGAGGAATAGGTTCGCGACTGATAGTGCCTCCATGTAGGGCGGGATATCAGGGCTTGTACACATGCTTTCCAGAATTTTACAGAAATTTGGATAAATCTGTTTCCAAAATACAGAGAGACAAGAAAGAAACTCATACCTCATCAAAACAGATGAGTAACTGAGTTGGTTATAAAGAAAGTTGGGTCCACTAATTGACCATCTACCAAAATGAAAAACAGCAGTTGGCTTCTGAGCCAATATTTGTGAAGATCAATTCCGTGCAATGCTGAATTCATTAAGTGGACCACAGGTGAATTCCCCAAGATTTGAATGTTTGCCGCAGAACTGACTGCTAAGACAATTTACAACCAAACTCTGTTTCGCTCAGGGGCTGGATAATACATATCTATCACCATGGCTATAGTGTGAACTTTAGGAAAGGCTGGAGTTTGCAGTCTTTGTACACATGATTATTTACAGTACTGTGGCTGTTGTGTGTTCAATTGCACTGGGGAATAAGGTCAAAGCAATTAACATGTTGGCTTTGTTTTGAATCATATAAAATTTTCACAAGTGTTTACTAAATTTCTTTTAATTTGTTGACTGTTTTTATATATTCAAAAATTTGACTGTTTAAAGGGGAAGTGGACAGAATGGTGCTCTGTAAGGAGATTTTGGCTTTAACTTAGTCACCTTACTGATTAAGAAGGTGAAAGGAAGTAATCAACACAATTTTATCGTTCAGTGCTCACTTAATTACACAGTTTCAAACTGTACAGTATAGTGACACTTTACTAGCTGTGTGTATTTGTCAGTACATGCATTTTTCCACTGTACATTTGTCTGCACTTTATCCTGCATTCTTCTGCCACAGCTCCTGTAGGGTGTTAATGCTACAAACGTGAAGGGCAGTATTTTGTTTCAAACAGTAGTCCAGCTGGCTGAAAAAGATTTTTTATAATGTTACAATGATTATTTAAAAGAAAAAACTGACAAGATAGAGAGCAACAAAATGAAATTAAATTAAAAATAAAAGTGATGGTATGGGTTTGTATTTGCTTTCTTGGTGTCTGGTTCAAACATCTGGACATGGTGTCTGGCAAAAAAAAAAAAAAAAAAAAAAGTGATATGGAGAAAATATCTTTAAAGCTCAATTTTACCTGTTCCTGAGCGGCATTCAGCATTGGCTCCTGAATGTCTGTATACATTCTTCTCAATGCATTGTAGCCTCCTGGAATGCTTTCAAGGTTGCTTAGTGCTCGGTCCTGATTCCTCATCATCTCTTGCATCATGGCTGGATTTCTAGCTAGTTCCAGTGTCTATAAGGCAGAGGAAAAACAGTTGTGTAAACTGTATACAAGAGATAATTCCATTACAGTATTCATGCATTTTTATACATTACCTTACATAAAGTACAACTTGAGAAGTTTTTATAAGAAAATTCATTATGCAGGGCTAAGAAAAGGCTGCTAGCAGGACTTCTTAATTGTTGTATTTACATTAAAAAAACATTTAATGCACAAGTACCAGAGTGCCGTTATTATGCAACTTTATTACACAGAACATATAATTTGCTGGAGATACTGTGTACACTGTGAAATACAAAGTTTTACTACAAAACTGCTTAGTCATTCTTAATTCTTAAGGTATATTTATAAATATGAATTTTACTTATGCAATACATGTTTCCTACTAATATCATACTGTATGATACATAGAAAAATAATAAACATAGTAACCCTTTAAAATTGTCAACTACATTATCAAAACAGTATTTGTAAAGCAAAACACTCAATCATTAGAATTGCTGAACTTAATATTTGTGTGTTATAGTAGAAAGTAAGTAGGTTGACTCTTTTACTGCAAGTGCACTGCACAATCTTTTGCCAGTTTCATCTGATAACTGTAAAGGGTTGTTTTATGTCATACCTATTACAAGTAAAAGACGCCATCACTCATTAGATGCTCATAGATGAAAAATGTAAAACAAACACCAGTTTTCTCTATGTGCTTTCATCTTTCTCATTTCTTGTTTCATGTTTAAATTTTCCCAAAGTCCACTGGCAGAACAATAACTTTGAATTCCTCAGTTGTCATACGCCAACAAAGATGCTCATAGTCAGAAATAACTTTAAGCTTTAATATTGTGAATACATACATCTGACACCAGCAGAGTCTGAAAGCCTGAAATCTTTTTTTTAAAATCACAAATAGTACAGTCGTGGCCAAACATTTTGAGAATGACGCAAATATTGGTTTTCACAAAGTTTGCTGCTTCAGTGTTTTAGATTTTTTTGTCAGATGTGCCCATGGTATACCGAAGTTTAATTACAAGCATTTCATAAGTTTCAAAGGCTTTTATTGACAATTGCATCAAGTTTATGCAGAGACAATATTTGATGGCCCTTCTTTTTCCAAGACCTCTGCAATTCATCCTGGCATGCTGTCAATCAACTTCTAGGCCAAATCCTGACTGATGGCAGCCCATTCTTGCATAATCATTGCCTGGAGTTTGTCAGAATTTGTGGGTTTTTGTTTGTCCACCCACCTCTTGAGGATTGACCACAAGTTCTCAATGGGATTAAGGTCTGGGGAGTTTCCTCTTCCACTCTTTCTTTATTGAAAAATAAATTCCAAAATTAGCTTGTAGGAGCAGAGTTATTTCAAATAGACACAGACAGTCATTACATGCACAGACAAATATGAAAATATTTTTATTGTACATTTTCCCCAAACTCATCTGCAACACTACATTTATAAAATTTCATTGCAAGAAAGCTTCCTGAATTAAAAATGGTGTTATAGAAAGAAATCTCCCTTTCTGCAGGTTATGTTAAACTGGTATGTAGTGAAAACATATACTTTTAATAACATTAAGGTTTTATGATTTGTACAGTGTTCTTTAAAAGACACACAGTTCAGTTTCCAAAATAATGCCATCCTTGAAAATTTTCCTTTTATTCCACAGCTATACTTTCTTTTTGCTCTTAGAGCTGAAGGTTTACAGCCACTCCACCCACGATTCAGCAATCAAAAAGGCATCCCTCTCAGTTTTGATGGTTGAAACTGACAGTTTAAGATTCAAGGCATATTTCATGCTGCATGCGGTGTCACTGAAACAAATAAATACTAAATATATAAAAAAAAAGGCAATAAAAACATTTTTGAAATATTTAATTACTTACAATCACATATATTATTTTTATTTATCAAATTTCACATAACATTTACTTATTTTTGTTCAAAATATTCCTCCATAGGAAACCTGTTCTCTACCCATCTTTTGTTGCACTAAACTGAATTTTTACTGGTTTTAAAGTCAAGTCCAGCATGCTCTATTGTTTTCCTAGCAGCACTGTCTTTTTTTTTTTTTATTTATTATTAGCCTATGCTTTGTCTGATTTACTTTAAAATTTGTTAGGTATTTTACCTTAATTATTAATGTACAAGCCCATCTTAAGTTTGCCAGTGAACATCCGGGCCTATACATGTGCCTTTTTGAGAAGGGGGACCTTGCTGGCACTGCAAGATTTCAATCCATTAAAGCCTAGTGTGTTACCAGTGGTGTTCTGGGTGACTGTGGACCCAGCTGCCTTCAGATCATTAACAAGATCTTCCCGTGTAGCTTTGGGCTGATCCCCCCCACCTTTCTTATGATCATCCTCACTCCATAAGGCAAGATCTTGCATGGAGCTCTATACCGAAGGCCATTGATGGTCATTTTATATTTCTTCCATTTCCAAATAGTCCCTGTCACCTTCTCACCAATCTTCTTGTTTATGGTATTGTAGCCCATTCCAGCCTTGTGCAGGTCTAGAATCTTGTCCCTGATGTCCATTTGACAGCTCTTTGGTCTTGCCCATGGTGGTGGAAAGGTTGGAATGGAAGAAATTGATTCTGTGGACAAATGTTCTTTATACACATACCGAGTTGAGATCAGGAGTATCTGTAATTGACTGACATATTGTAACCTGTGAGCCACATAGGCACACAGCCAATCTGTGCGTGCCGGAATTCTGCCTTGGTTGTAGGGGATCAAATACTTCTTTCTCTCAATGACATGCAAATCAATTTATAACTTTTATGTAATGCGCTTTTTTCAGTATTTTAGGCTGATTTTCTGTCTCTCTCCATTAAAACGAAACTACCATAAAATTAGTGACTGTTCACTTCTTTGTATGCGAGCACACATACGTATTTGATCCCCTGTTGAATTTATTTCACCCACTGTACTTCAAGTAATAGCAGCGGCACAGTTGCACAGTAGTAGCGCTTCTTCCCCACAACAACTAGAAGACCAACATCCAAGGTCCAGGCACTACCTCTCAGGAGTTTGCATGTATTCTCCTTGTCTGTATTTCCTACAGACGCAGGTAAGGTAAATCGGCAATGCTATATTGGCCCCTGATATGTGTGTGTTTGTGTGTATGTGTGAGAGAATGTTCACCATAAAATCAGGCAACACCCTGTCCACTGTGGTTCTGCCTTGATGCATGCTGGAACGTGAATGGAATTCAGGCAATGTGTGTTAAGTCGCAGACTGTGCCCTAAAACAATATGTTGTCAAAGGTACTCGGATAACTAAAATGTGCATTTCTGAAGAGACTCTTTAAAAAGGAAATTTTACAACAACAAAAGGCAAATCAGAAAAAAAAATTTTTTTTCATTTTTTTAATTGGAAAAAAAAAAACAAAAAAACAAAAAAAAAAACAAACAGTCTTTGCATACTTAAATGCTTAACAGTTCTAGCATAAAACAGCTATAAATCAGAGCTCCTGGGTACACCAGTGACTCACAATGCCATTTGATCCAAGACAAAGAAGTACAGGTTGGGAAATCTGCCCCAAAATGTTCTGTAAATGGAGCTTCGTAACATGATCAACTAGTCAATTTGCAATTAACTGATTAGACACACCTACTTCATTTAAATCTTAACAAAAGGTTCACTGCCACTCTATAGCCAGTGTCCGCTTTTACAAAATCACAAACAATGAATATAGTTAACAAAGTTATTTTATAACTATGTATTTCAATTTGATGAACAGACAAACAGTATTCTTAATTATACAATTTCTGATTTTTTTTTTACATTACTTCCCATTTATTTTTATGTGCATATGGGCTTTTTGCTTTTTTTTTTTGGATAAACATTTAGGATGGAGAATTTTTCATTCCTCTATATTTTTTGGAATAGGTTAAGGGGTCAATTCAGTGTGGTTACAGATTTAGGTTTGAAAATAGACATTTCAAGCCTGATAATAAAGCAATTTATTTGAGCCAAATTGTTACTGGATTTAGTGAACTATAGCATGTAATAATACTTGGAGAGCCTTGAAAAAGCATTCTGATATGTCACCAATTCACTGATGTTACTGATTAACTCATCTTACAATGACATTTGATTCTCTTATGATGTATTTATTTTAATTTCTTTTAATGAGACATTGTTTCAAGCTAGATAAATGACTAACACTCTTTGATGAATTCAAAAAAACTGCTTAGCAACAAAACATCCACCTCAGTTGCACTCATGCTAAAATTGATTCCACTTATCAGCATGAAAGCTTAAGGGAAACACTTAGTGAGAAATGTGTAATTCAGTAATTCTATGACTAAGACGCTGAAAACATATGAAGACAATTTCAAAACAACACATTCCAGAGATGAAATGCATAAGAGTAGTAACATTTTTATGCAACACAATAAACTGTATATGACATAACAATAAGAGTAAACATGAAAAACACAGAGCACTTACTTGTCTCATTATATCCGGATTATTTAGCATATGATTAATCTCTGGATTCCGCTGAATGAGCTGCTGCATCTGGGGGTTTGCCATGATCAATTGTCTCATTAAGTCTGGATTGGACAGCATACTCTGAACAAAGGGGTTCTCCATAATCTGGGCCATCATTTCAGGGTTCGACATTAGCTGGCGTTGCATTTGAGACTGCAGTTCTGAAAAGTTTGCAGAATTCATTCCAAGACCAGTGAAACCTGCCAAATTGCCAAGACCACCTAGAAAAGACAGTGTTTTTTCTTAAAAAATAGCAATACTTACATTATTGTGTGAAAAACAATAAATAATGTAAAAACTGATAAAGTGGTGGTTCCCACTGACAAGTAAGATGAAAACAGCTGAAAGCTCGGAGATTGATAAAAGATGTCCTTTTGTTTATATGTTCTCACAGGAAATGTTCTACTTTGAGGGAGAGATGCCCAGAAGCAATTTTTTTGATATTCATTCACATCACTCATAAGGTTATGTTAACTGCATTAAAGACATCAGCACTCTAAGTATTTTTGAACTGGCCACTGCATAGTTACAGTACCTGTCAGTGCTGTTGATTCCCGAAGTACTTTGTAAAGAAGAATGCTTGTTCCAAGTTGGTGTTATGGTTTTGTCATTACAATGGTTCAATAATTCAATGGCAGGAGTAAAACTTTTATTTTCTTAAAACTCTCTCTTAATTTAGCCCATTGAAAATGAAGTGAAATTGGAGGAGCTGCTGTAGATTTTTGCATTAATTCATCACAGTGGCAGCCTGAAGCCTTAAGGCAAAATAAGAGACTGCCAAGTGATCTACTGGTTAGAGTTGTTGTAAGTTATATGGGTGAGCTTGTCTGTGTGTGCAAGAGCAGAAAATAAATGTGCGCTCACCCAGAACACAATGCATATAATGCTACTGAAAAACAAACGTGGATGCTTTAGACCAATCAAACAGAATACAGGCTTCTCTGTCTGGTGTCTCCTATTTGATGTACAGCAACACAATGGAAAGAGAAAAAAAACAAAGGGATAAGATTGTGGATGAACTTATCATATCTGGAAAATAATAATACAGGTAATTAGCTGCCAGAATGCTGCAAACTCAAAATAATTTGTACATTTCAAAATGTGCTATTTTACGGAGCTGTGAAATTTCTCATCCCTTGCAATTACCAGTTATGTAATCTGACACTATGAAAATAGCAAGATCCAGAAACTTCATTCATTAAGTTTGACATGCTATTTCACTAGAAGTCACATAATGTGCCATAGGACTTATCAAATTTCTCCAATACACACACTCTTTGGCACCTACTCCATGCTAACTCATCATTTTCTCCAACTTCTGCCCTTCAATAACACTGCCTGTTCCGTTGTGGTGCCAATTATCAATTATAATTATTACATTTTGCAAATTATGACATTACAGATTGTGTATTGAGAAGGAAAATTAAGAAACATTATGAAAAATCATGCATATCCATATTTAAAATTTTATGTGTATTTTTTTTTCTTAAATCTGTCTTTTGGTACCAAAATATCTATCTATCTTTCGTGCATTATGATATACTACATGGTTGAATGATTTTTGACACGAGTGCACAGATATTTTCATTTTGTAGCTGTTTGAGTATAAAGTCTAAATGTAATACATAAAGAAATACAGAAAATCTGAATAGAGTAGCTCAAATATAACCCAATTATTTGACCTGTGAAATTATAACAAAAATAATTACTACTGAGAATAAAACATTAAACAGGAGATTTTTTTTCACATTACCACAAAATCCTCTGGTCTAATGGAAATTGAGCATGCAGGGAAGAATAAATATTATCTAAGTTAGCTCAATATCTAAACCGTGGATACCTAGTACCTAAAATAAAGTTGAGAAAAACAATATATAGGTATTTTAAAAGAAAGTTTAACAATAATTTACTGAGTAAAAATCATGCAACTCTTTGCAAAAATAAAAACACACAAGCTATTTCCAAGAGTAAAATAGGATCTTTACCAAAAGTTTAACTTGTTAAATCTATTTAAAAAAAAAAAAACTCTCTTTCATTTAAAGCTGCTTTAGCATGGAACTCCAAAAGGTGTGTACACTTTTTATAGTACAGCAGGCAAATACCTTGGATAGAGACAATAAAAAATACTTTAACTCCCTTTGTCATTCCAAACAAACACATCTTTCAAAGTATACTTATTACAATGCAGTAATGATCCTTACCCAGACCTAAACTGCTACTGGAACCAGGTGTACTTGAAGTAGATGTAGTTCTGGGTTCTGCAGAAGCAGTTGTATTAATGCTAGTAGAATTGCTAGAAGACTGTTCCTGTGACCTTAAAAAAAAAAAAAAAAAAAGATACAAAGAACAAAAACATATATCCATTTATAAAATGCATTTATTCAATTGAAAAGAACAAAAAAATAGGCTGCCAATAACAAATGTTTACAAGGTTCTCTTGCAAATTAACACAACATTAAAATACTGTTTAAAATTAAGAGTAATTAAATTGCACTCTTCAGTAATGTGGGATTGTAATTAAAGATGATAGTAATGTAACAGAAACCTCTAAGATGATAACAGGTATAAGAAAGGTTTTCTTTAACTTTGATATACATCGAGTTTAGTTAAAGCTGGAAAACATACTAGGAATCTGCCATCTACAAGTAAGTTTAAAACGATTCCACGTATACTGTAATATTGGTCTGCAGAAAATAAAGCTATTCAGGCAGATGACATTATATTAAGTACAAAGTCTGATCTTCGTACTGGAATTTAAAAAATAAAACATTCCCTATTCCCTTAGTCAAAGCAACACTGAATGTCTTCATCTTATTCCAAAAATCAAGAAATATTGGCTATGATGGAGTAGACAATTGTCCAGGATGTTTGCAGGTTTTGGTCCTGAGCAGCCAAGACAGGCTCTGGTTTGCCACATCTCTCAGCTAAATTAAGCAGGTTCAAGAATAGATCTATACTGATGGGGAAAAAAGAATTCTGGAATGAGAAAATTCTAGTTATAATTTTTGTACATTCACAAAAAATGTCAGTTTTGTTTTTACCCCTCTGATCAGTAATAGTTTCTACAGTGAAGCAGGAAAACCTGCCAAATCCACAAATGCTTGTTAGGTGTTTGTATGCAATGGACAGACAGACAGGGTGAAGCCGGGAAAGAGACAGACAGGGGTGCAAAATCTTGGGGCACCAGGCTTAATTAAAACAGAACACAGAAATAAAGGTGCCAAATGAAAAAAACAGGCAACTACTGCCTCTGTAATTCTAGCAGCCACAAGCTCTCCCTCTCAGTGATTGCAATGGTCCAAAAAAGATTAATTCCATTTGCTGGAATCCAAGTATATAAAGATCTGTGCCTGAAAGGGGCGTGTGTTTGTTACTGTGTTCACCAGGGGTGGGTTTAGGTGATGTTTCCAGGAAAGTGCTCTAAAGTGCAGAAGAGAAACTGTTAGCGTTAGTGCCCCCTATTGAAGTGGGGTGGTATTACCAGGCTTTCCTGAGCCATCAAAATGTTGCATGCTTGACAATGGGTAGATGGATAATACTTTATTTGTACTATATGTTTCTTCAAATTTAATCATTTCAAATGCCAGAGGTTTAAATTTATATATATATATATATATATATATACATATATACACACACACTAATAAAAGGCAAAGCCCTCACTCACTCACTCATCACTAATTCTCCAACTTCCCGTGTGGGTGGAAGGCTGAAATTTGGCAGGTTCATTCCTTACAGCTTCCTTACAAAAGTTGGGCAGGTTTTATATCGAAATTCTACGCGTAATGGTCATAACTGGAAGCAGCTTTTCTCCATTTACTGTAATGGAGATGAGCTTCAACGCCGTGGGGAGTTTCGTGTGACATCATCACGCCTCCCACGTAATTACGCAGTACATAGAAAACCAGGAAGACCTAAAAAAAGCGCTGAAGAAAACATGCATGATATAATTGAGAAGGCAGCGAAACAATAAGAAGCGAGCGAGTGACATATACAACCATATTCATGACTTCTGCTACTTCGGAAACAAAGCACGATGTAAACCTACACTTTAAATTAAGTTCATAGACAGGCTGCTGCTGGCGTTTGTAATTTAGTGCCTGCCCATATAAGGCCGTCCGTCAGCGGCAATCCAATAGCAAACTCCCACTAAATATTCACGGGTTAAGGACTGTGCTTATGCAGAGGAAGATGAGATGGTCAGGGTGGTGTTTGGTACAAACTCAGCGAAACTGCGAGAGAAAGTTTTAACACTAGAATTACCAGAGCCTACGAAAAAACTCGTAATTCCGTCCCACCTTAAACTGCTTCTTAAATCCCTTCACACCTCTCCGCCAGCGTCCTTTGTCTTCTAAATGTGCTGATAAAGAGAAGCCGGCTATTCCATCCCCCCACCAATTTAGAGCGTGCACGAACTTCTCTCAGCTCATGCCTTGATTGAGTATCTGGGAGTGAAGTGGAGTTTTAGAGTGAAATAATAGATCGTTGTTTGGAACACACGCATTTCATGTCTGTTCCGTTTCTACAGTAATCTGTGTCAACACATTGTTAAAACAGAAACGT
This sequence comes from Polypterus senegalus, assembly GCF_016835505.1. Taxonomy (NCBI): domain Eukaryota; kingdom Metazoa; phylum Chordata; class Cladistia; order Polypteriformes; family Polypteridae; genus Polypterus; species Polypterus senegalus. The sequence continues at coordinate 48,447,779 of NC_053157.1, forward strand.
TTTTTATATTCTACTAGTAGATGACAAAATGTAGGCATAAACTATATAATGTATGAAGCCTGAAGTCCAAATAGCAAAGAAACATTTTCACAAGAATAACACAATTGCACTTTTATTCAAACATATAACTGCAGAAACAAAAAGCCGCCTTAACATGCGACATTGACACCAGTTTACTGTAACTGACTCCGTGGCTCAATAGACTCAGCCCCCACTTGGGAATCAAGGGGTCGCGGGTTCGATCCTACGCCCCTCCGTTTTGAGAAGTAAACTGCTCTTGTCTTACTGTTTTAGAATAAAAGCATACATTTGATTTCAGTCTGTAACAGCCGGTGCAGTTTATGATCCTTGTAAAGGTTAGCTTTTTTTTTTATTCACTTTTCACTCTCTCAGTCGCGTTCAGAATCAATCCATACAACCCCATCTGACACGGCTGTTTTCACTAAAGACGCGCTATAGCTCTGCAGTGTACCACGATGCATACTAAGCACAATCACCCCCCACCCGGTTCTGACACACAAGCGCTGGCGAAGCTGCCTTCTTCGATCTCACCGTCACTTGCTTTTCGTTTTATTGAGTGTTCCTGCCAGTCCCGCATGTTGCTGTATGCTTTTTCTTTTGTACTACAGGACATGCAGAGGAAAGAATGGTAAAGACCAGTAACCGGCTATATGCAATCATCAGACACTCCCCATCTGCCCGTGTCGTTCAAGCACAGGAACATATATTGGTGTAAAAGTATAACAAAAGTGCACTTTTATTCAAGTGCACTTTTTCCATCGCCTTTTCCTGTAAGAAGCAGTGTACACACTTCTCTCTATGCTGTGGTTTCTATTACACACCTGAAAGAAAGAGACAATATATGTGAAAATATAATCGCACTAATGCAATATTATTTGAAAGCGAACAGCGTCAGATCGGGTGTGAATTTATGCAGGAACTGGAAATTCTCTGATCGGGACCTTCCCCAGGAAAGAAGGTACAGTGTCAGGTGCTCATTCAGTGTAATAGAAACCATAGCACAGAGAGGTGTGTACACTGCAACAAGTACACGTGTCGTAAATGTAGGAAGACGGTCCTTGGGTGTGTGGGAACTGTTAATATTTGAATGTGATGATTTCATATAGCACGGAATGAAAATCTGCACTTCTTAGCATTGCACCATGCAAGATGTCGTATCAATCGCCTACTGTAACTTGCTTTCTTTTTTCTTGGTTATACAGGTAGTTTTGAATAAAAGTGCACTTGTTTTGTTTGCAAAATGAAGTGTCTGCGTGCACTTTTCGTGGCATTACACGTGTATTTTTTGAGCATGCCCGTTTGAGCAGTATAAAAGTATTGAAAAGTATAACAAAACAACGGGCAGATGGGGAGTGTCTGATGATTGCATATAGCGCCGAACTTACTGCTCTTTACTATTCTCTCCTCTGCGTGCCCTCGAGTACAAAAAAACAGAATACAGGCGCTATAGCTCTGCGTTGTACCACGATGCATACTAACGCCCCCACCGGTTCTGACACACAGGCGCTGGCGAAGCTGCCTTCTTCGTATCTCACCGTCACTTGATTTTCTTTTTATTCAGTTTTATTGAGTGTTCCTGCCAGTCCCGCATGTTGCTGTATGCTGGATAGAGAGAAGTGTGTACACTGCTTCTTACAGGAAAAGGCGATGGAAAAAGTGCACTTTTGTTATACTTTTACACCAATATATGTTCCTGTGCTTGAGCGACACGGGCAGATGGGGAGTGTCTGATGATTGCATATAGCGCGAAGTTACTGGTCTTTACCATTCTTTCCTCTGCATGTCCTGTAGTACAAAAGAAAAAGCATACAGCAACATGCGGGACTGGCAGGAACACTCAATAAAGCGAAAAGCAAGTGACGGTGAGATACGAAGGCAGCTTCGCCAGCGTTGTGTGTCAGAACCGGGGTGATTGTGCGTTAGTATGCATCGTGGTACACTGCAGAGTTATAGCGCGTCTTTAGTGAAAACAGCCGTGTCAGATGGGGTTGTATGGATTGATTCTGAACGACTGAGAGAGTGAAAAGTGAATAAAATAAAAAAAAGCTAACCTTTACAAGTATCATAAACTGCACCGGCTGTCACAGACTGAAATCAAAAGTATGCTTTTATTCTAAAACAGTAAGACAAGAGCAGTTTACTTCTCAAAACGGAGGGGCGCAGGATCGAACCCACGACCCCTTGATTCCCAAGCGGGGCTGAGTCTATTGAGCCACGGAGTCAGTTACAGTAAACTGGTGTCAATGTCGCATGTTAAGGCGGCTTTTTGTTTCTGCAGTTATATGTTTGAATAAAAGTGCAATTGTGTTATTCTTGTGAAAATGTTTCTTTGCTATTTGGACTTCAGGCTTCATACATTATATAGTTTATGCCTACATTTTGTCATCTACTACTAGAATATAAAAAAGTTTCTGTTTTAACAATGTGTTGACACAGATTACTGTAGAAACGGAACAGACATGAAATGCGTGTGTTCCAAACAACGATCTATTATTTCCACTCTAAAACTCCACTTCACTCCCAGATACTCAATCAAGGCATGAGCTGAGAGAAGTTCGTGCACGTTCTAAATTGCTGGGGGGATGGAATAGCCGGCTTCTCTTTATCAGCACATTTAGAAGACAAAGGACGCTGGCGGAGAGGTGTGAAGGGATTTAAGAAGCAGTTTAAGGTGGGACGGAATTACGAGTTTTTTCGTAGACTCTGGTAATTCTAGTGTTAAGTGCCAGGACTAAGGTAACATTAAATACAGCCATGTACATAGCACGAGATGGCACCAGCACAGCTGGGAAACTTCGATGCATGTACACTGAGCGGCTCACGTGAACTGACGCAGTGCACAGATAAAAAGCAACAGTTCCAAAGAGCACTGAACAAAACCGAATTACACAATTGAAAAGGCAGCAAAAAATATGAAGCGTTTGATACATACAAGCATATTCAAAAATCCAAAACAAAGCACACGTTGGAAAAAGTCAATGTCCCGCTAAAGGAAGACAGTGTAAAAAAAAACCGTGCATGCAGTGTGTATGTATATATATATATAACCCGATCTACATACTCGAATAATGGATACTTTATTCGCCATCAATGATTGTTTTGGTAAAGCCATACTCAGTGTATTCATTAGATGAGCGGTAAAAAGTAAGAGCGAGGAAGGATGACTTATTGAGGCATGCAGGCTGTAGTGCGTCAACTCTATCTGAATTGCGATCACATTTGAAAAATATATCTTTTCAAGTTCTATTTAGTCCATATGTGTCAAACTCAAGGGCGCGGGCCACATCCGCCCGGCGTGTAATTATATCCGCCCGAGATCATTTTATATACTGTATTATTGTTATTAAAGCCCGGGTATATGAAGCGATGGTAACACAATAAACTACAGATCCCATAATGCAGCGCTTCAGCTGCCTTGCCGAACACTTACCGAGTTAATCAAGTTATTGCGAAGCTAGCTCACACGATGCTGAAGAGAAAAGTTGATTCTGAAAATAGAGCCTTTAAAAACCGATGGGAGGCTGAGTATATGTTTACTAAACCCGTGTGTCTCATTTGTGGAGCTAATGTGGCTGTAATTACAGAATTTAATCTAAGACGGCACTATGAGACAAAACATCAGGTTAACCTGAATGCAATGCAGAAGATACAGAAAGCAGCATAATTAAATAAGAATCTGACACTTCAGCGGACGTTTTTACCCGTGCACAATCACAAAGTGATTTCAAGTGAAGCTGCTTTTATGGGAGACACAAATGCACCAGTGCACCTTGCCTCACTTTCCCTGTTGCCAAGTAATGTTAAACCAAGTCGTCACTACGGTGTTCCCAAATCGCACTTTGCTGATAAACTGAGCGCACTGAGTTTGCACGGCGCTTTGGTGACTTTGAAGAACAAAAAAAGTCCGTCTACATGCGGCTCGAACCTTATGCATGTTTGGTAGCACATATCTGTGTGAGAAGCTCTTCTCAGTGATAAAGACTAACAAAACAGCACACAGGAGTCGCCTCACTGATGAGCACCTGCAATCCATCCTGAGAATCTCCACAACACAGAACCTCACACCAAACATAAACGAACCTGTGGCCAAAAAAGATGCCAGGCGTCCAGCTCTAAAATGACATATGAGCAAAGAAAACTGAATGATTTGATTTGTTATTGCTGAAAGAACACATTTCATTTATATTTCTAGGTTTTGTTATGCAGCATGTTCATATTTGAATTTGTATCATTTTGACAGGATATATTTTTATGGAGAGCAAAATCTTTTGGGATATTTAAAATCTAAGTTTATTTTTTATATAAAATTACATAAGAGTAAAGAAATGTGAATGTTTGTTCTTTTAACGTTTACTTTATTTCTAACTTGTATAATTTAGACAGGATAAATTTTTATGGAGAGCAAAATATTATAAGTTGTTTAAGGTTTGAGTTGATTTATTCACGAATAATATTCCTGTCTGTTTTTACCATTCCTACCAAAGATATTTCTGTCGACTAAATAAAAATTCCTTCTATTTAAAATTTAAATAGAACTTGAACAAATCGATAGTTCATAATATCCACGCAGACTTGCACGTAAGAGCGGAGTTATCCGTTTTAACAAGCAGCGTATTGCACTGATATGAAATAGCTGTGTGTGTATATATGTAGATATGTATGTATATGTATATATATGTATATATATGTGTATATGTATAGATATGTATATATATATATATGTTTATGTGTGTGTGTGTAAATATATATATATATATGACAACAACACTCATCACTCACAACAGTGACAAAACAATTACATTGACAATCATGTTACGTTATTTTCAAAATGTTTCCTTTTCTTTTTCATTGCTTCTTTAACACACTACTTCTCCGCTGCGAAGCGCGGGTATTTTGCTTGTGTATGTGTATATGTGTATGTATGTATACTACTGAAAAAGAGCTACTACTATTATGTTTTTGGAATTTTGGTGTCAACCTGATACTGAAGTATTGGGTCTTGTAACATCCATAGGCACTACTGTTACTAGGACCAAGCTACTACTTGTACTTAAAGAGACAGACATTAGAAAGGATGAGAACATTTGAATTAAATAATATTGGAAGCTGTCAGCGGATCAACTGATTATACCACAATTGAGGGAGCCTGCATAATGCTTGGGAGGGGCGAGCAAATAGTTGGCCTGATCCATACAGACATATGCTTTGTTTACTGCAAAGGAGTACCCCACAATCAGGTGGTTTGTTTTCTTCAAAAATGTTGTTAACTGGAAGTTTTTTACTTCTCCACTAGTGTAATCTGGCCATGTCATGTTTCCTAAACATACTCTCTGGCATATACTATACTTATTTTTTATTTTATTTACATCAGCATATCTAGGATAGCATTTAAAGCTTTTCTTTAAGAGCACTGATTGAATAAGAATAACCTGAATTAAATATTATTAGTTAATCCTGCTAAATTTGATTTGAACAAAGTACAGAGTCAGTCTAAGAATGGCCACATCCTAAACGCTTTATAGGCTTTATAACGCTTTATAAGTGTAAATGTGACCTTGAAAATGTTGCACTTTCAAGCACTAAGCAATCTTTGAAGAGATTTTTGAGTTGCACAATATCTTGTTATACCAATTGTTCACTTCAATAATCCTTTTCCATCTCACCTGTTTTGTGTTTTTACGACAAGATGAACTGTCAGTCCATCATGGATTCCATGTTGAGTAAGCAGATCAGGGTCTTTCAGAATTTTTCCTGCAAAGATCAGCACCAGCTGATCAGTTTGCGCCTTAAAGCGTTTTGAAATTTCTTCTTTGAACTGCAAAAAAGTTAATAAAAACATTTTAGCATGAAGTAAATCATCTTCAAAGTAATTTTTACAAGCAAGAATTAATTCTCAAGGCAACATCATGTCTTTAGATTTTTCTTAGGTAAGCCTTCTCCGCATGCCATATCTGCATTCCTCATTTTGTGTTCTGGAAAGCAGATTTAAATTGTAGTTTGAAGATGTATTTCCTAGTCATAAAACACTTCTTGTACTTTGTGATAAATCTGCCATTTTAGCCGAGAATTACCCTTAAAATATACTGCATAACATACCAAAGTATTCTCCATGGTTGCTGGACATTGCTTGTTGAAGCAAGAACAGATGCCTCCAGATGGTAGGGCTATGTCAGTACCAAACTATTGTGAATCACAAATGTTCAGAAACATAGCCATATGGTTGCATTAGTCATGTCAATTACAGAGAAATGTGACAACTTCACCTGTATTATACCTTTACCTGGAGTTAGTGTATGCATGCTTCCTTTTGTATCATTTGCCCATTCACAGATCTTCAGATGTCCATGTAAAGATTGTGATTAGCAAATTGGTGCATCAGCGCTTGTTTAATACACTCAACTACTAGTGCATTTTTGAACCTTGCGAGTGTTTTATAATTTTTGTGGATAAGTTGATGTGTTATGAATTCTAACAAATTTATCATCTTATTTTTTGAAGAGTTACTCGTTCTATCACTAATGCTTATATAGTAATCCCTCCTCGATCGCAGGGGTTGCGTTCCAGAACCCCTCGTGAAAGGTGAAAATCTGTGAAGTAAAAACCATATGTTCATATGGCTATTTTTATATATTTTAAGCCCTTATAAACTCTCCCACACTATTATAAACATTTCCCACACAGTTATACAGCATAAACCCTTTGTATTCTCTTAGATATTAGGTACGATTCGTTGAAATTATGTATGTAAACACACTGTTTATATACAGTAAAACGTAAATATTATTTTAAAGATATCGAGCATCTCCAATATCACATATGTTACAGCCATTACGACAGACAGGCCACCAGCAATAAATACGTACAATGCAAGAAAAACTGTATACAGTAAAATGTGTGTACAGTGACACTAAATGTACGTACATGTACTAAGTACTGTACGTAGGAAATTAATTATGGTTACTCACCAACAATGACATGACGACTTGTCCGATAACGATGAGTTTAATTTTACTGCACAACAAAGGACACCGTTACAGCTCTTCTAAAGGAGCCTCTTCAGGCGGTGTAGCACCGCTGTTGTTCTTCCGGCAGTCTTCAATCCAAATCCCTAAAGCAGATTCCATCCGGACTACCGCCTTATTACATCCACTTAAAACTCATTTTGCGACCTGGTTAAAAGGACACTGCAGCCGTAGATTTTATATTCTTTTCCTCCTTTTTAAATAAAAAGAATTGTGGACTCATTGATGCCGTAATGGCATGCTGCAGCGGTGTAGCTGTTCCCTTCCTTAAACATATCCAAAACTTTTACCTTTTTGGCAATCGTTAGCATCTTCCGTTGGCGCTTGGGCACTGCCCCTGAAGCAATATCAGGAGCAGATAGCTTTGGAGCCATAACAAAGGGCTTGACTATGCACAAAGATAAACACAAAAGAGCACAAAAGTTAACTCTTTACACAGTGAAACACGCGGATGCTGAATGAGCGAGACGAGACTTCCTGGTTAATGCAGTGGAATCGAATTCGGCACTCCGTCGCTAAGCCAATCAGCACACAAGAACTTAACTGCGTGCTCTGATTGGGTAGCTTCTCAGTCATCCGCCAATAGTGTCCCTTGTATAAAATCAACTGGGAAAATCAACTGAGGAAGCATGTACCAGAAGTAAAAAGACCCATTGTCTGCAGAAACCCGCAAAGCAGCGAAAAATCTGTGTTAAATATTTAGATATGCTTACATATAAAATCCGCGATAGAGTGAAGCTGCGAAAGTCGAAGCGTGATATAGCGAAGGATTACTGTAATTCTCTTAACCATCTCATTGGTATTATTGATACACAAAATTCTTACCATAAGACCATATGGATGTCATGAGTTTAAATATGTTGTATAAAAGTCCAATAACAGGGACTATTGTGGCACAACTTTAAAATGGGAACTTGGAACGAATCAGACCTTTAAATAATTTTGTTGTATTTTGAAGTGCCTACTGCATCCCATTTCTGAAGAAAGGCTGATAACGCAGAGGCATGAACTGTGACATAGTCAGCCAATAGCCTTTCATTAAATAAGTGCTTGACATATAACACAAAGAATGATACTGATCAGTGTAGTTGTAGATAATTTAATTAAATCCCTGGACAGGGCATCAGCTCATCACAAGGTGAACACAAGTACACACATACACTAGCGTCATTTTAGTGTCACCAAATCCCCAAGACTTCATATCTTTGGAAGGAATCTGAAGCACACTGTGGAAACCCACCAGGAAAACGTGCAAACTCCAGGCATGAAGTGCAAGGGACGCGTTTCCCTGCGAGGCAGCAGCACTACCGCGCTGCCACCACAACATGTGTAATTATTATCAGTATTCATTATTTAAATGAAGCTAACGACTTATCTGTAAAATGTAACATACATACTTGAATGCATTACATCATGAAAGTGATATCAAGTATAAATCTGAGGATTCTAAATGTGCAAGGAGCTGGAGTATCATAAATGTAATGTGTTCTGTGTAGTGATCTATTGCTGCTTGCCACTACTGTCAGGTCAGGAGGAAGCCCCAGAAGCACGTAGCAATTAAGAACTGGGACGGTTTTAAGATGATGTTTACGGCGGTCTATTTTATTGAAAAAGTAAACTATGAGATTAAAGTGGACATTGAGATTTAAGCCGAAAAACATCACTTTAATGACAAAATGCACCTTTTCGCCATGTCCTTAATTTTTTTCTCTATGGCTTTGATATGCTGCAGTACATTCCGATACTGTTGTGAAGGTGCAAAAAAACAAAAAAAACAATAATGGCACAGAAGATGGTACGCGAGACCTTTAAAATGTATTGTGTTATTACGATGGGGAATATGCATTTGTATGTCGGCATTTTGCTTCACCACATCGAACCATTCATCAAACATTGAAGTATACACATCGATCCAAGAGGATCCGCAGAGTGGTTTTCTGTCACATGGCGATTTTGCTGCTAGCGCAGTGTAGTGTCCCTCGGGCGGCTCCCATCAGCAAGCGGTGACCCATGGTCCATAGTCACCAGGGCCACAGCTATCGCTTGTGTGCAGGACAAAGGCTTGAAGGGGCGGATGGCTGCCCGCCTACCATGCCACTGCAGCTACTGCTCCTGACTGGACGCTGCTGTATTGGAGCATAGGGGAGCGTTTCACTGCCCACCCACCAAATACAGCTGCCCCGTTCGTTCTCGGTAGGTGGCTGGTGATGCTGCCAGCGGTGACCCAGTTGTGGCTGAACGGAGGCCATTGAGGGTGAACGAAGCGGCAGGAGGTAGCATTGTAGTGTGCCTCAGGTGGCTGCCTGTTGAATGGGGGAGGTGGTGGGCGATTCACTACCCACCTTTGGTATTGGTTCTTGGTGGGCGGACGCTGCAGGTAGCATACTGTAGTGGAGGTGACTGTAAGGTGGGCTGGTAATGAACCGCCTTCGCCGCCCCATTCATTCTCAATAGCAAGCCTGCTTGTATTGTTACGCACATAGCAGGAAGTTGTCTCTTGTCAGTACATCAGACGTATTGACAACGGGTGCCTTCCTGCTGTGATAAGAGTGTACAGTGCTGTGCAGAAGAGCTCATCTTAACCTTTTGTCTTCACCCTTCAAGAATGTCTCTGAAACACAAATCTGATGCAAGTGCAGGTGATACAGTAAAGAACAGAAAAACCATCACCATAGAAAATAAAGTAGAAATAATAAAAAGATAATAGAGAGGTGAAACTCCATCATTCATTGGCAGAGCAGTTGGTTACAGTCGGTCAACAATAGCATTTATTAAAATAATGTACCTGTTCCGACTTACATACAAATTCAACTTAAGTACAAACCTACAGTCCCTATCTTGTACGTAACCCGGGGACTTCCTGTACTATAACAAGTAGGGGATGCACTATAATTAAACACCACATCAATCCATAGCATACACTTCAAGTAATAAATGCTCAATTATGGAATTGTAACTCCTCAAATCAAGATGTGGTCCAGTTGAATGAATGAATATATATATATATCTACACACACACACACATACATTTTTCCTTAGGTTTTCAAGATACAGAGATAAATCATATAGATTACAGTATCAGTTCACTTTAGAAAATGCCATACAAACATCAAACAAATAATGACAACAAATAAAAGGGAAGAAGACTCCAAAGACAAAAACCACTAACCACAAACTATTGCATTTTAAATTCAAATCTGTCCTTTGTTTACTGCTGTAACAACTGTCCGTGTTGAATTGTCTGTTGTCAGTAATACTACTGTTGCGTCCTTTTCATTTTTTTCATTTTTAAACAGCAGTACATTTGTACTTCATTGGTGTTCCTATCCTAATTTACCATAACAATCTGTTCATAGCTTCCCACAGCAGCACAGAAACTGGATACTTAACCTGTAAAATAAATTAATGTTTTTTATGTGTTAAACAGAATGTAAACACTAGCACTGCAACAAGAGGAGGATCAGCAGTGGTGACAGTCTGAGTGACCAAACTAGTGCCTTCTTCTCTACAGCAAATTTGGCTCGGAGAGTAGTAGTGAAAAAGAGAAATGACAGGTGCAACACAAGAATGTCCTTCAACAATGTCTGTGAACTGAAATTCTCAAATATTTTGCAGAGAAGCCACTTGCCAGGAAGAAAAATCCCTTATATTTGTTGAAGTTTTACAAGACAAGATATAGTACCCTTTATACTTGTGCATGCCCACTACATCTTTGAAATCTCAGGGACTTCTATCCACAGCAGTACTCAGTTCAAACTAGCTGCACTCTTGTCTAGACCACCTTTGACAGTCAAGCCCTTCAAGAGTGGGTATAACCTGCAGAATGCAGTACAGCTTCTTAGTAGAGAGACAGCCTTAGCCAGATATTTGAATATAGTAAAATATTTGCACTGCAAAGTTCTTACAGTATTACCTTACCTCCATTGTCCAAAATCTGGATATTTGCTAGTTTTTCTTTATTATTCACATTTTTTGATGTTTTAAAATAGGGACAATGCAAAAGAACCTCAGCTATGCACTTCATGAAAATAGTTGAATAGAAATTGAGAGGTGTTGCACTTAGGCTACTGTATATGATGCCAACAGTGACACTGCGTTTGGAGTATTATGTCCAGTAGAAAATAGAAAACATCACCTTGCAAGATGTTGTATTCATCCTTTTTAAGGTAAATTTAATTTGAGGCTTTGTTTTTTCAAAATTTCAGACAGCATATGTGGCTGAATTAAATTTAATTAAATGCTAAAATCTTTAAATAAAATTGTCTATTTAGCTTGATGACCTGCATCCAAGTTGGCATAACTTTCAGCAGAAGAGCGCAGTCTTATGTTAAGGTGAAATCCCTTCGGACTACAAATGAAATTAAGAATCGCCTGCTAGCTCATAGTTCTCTTCAAAAGTAAGGCTCAAAAGTGCTCTGAAATCACCCAACTTACTATACATGCCTGCTGTTTATTTCTGAATTTTGTTCCATCAAAATACTGGACAGCACAGTGACAGACTCAACACGGAACCTTGAACAAGCTTAAGGAAAGACCTGTTTACAGCAAAATAAGCTGAGCAGAAGTGCATAAGAACAAATATGAACCACAACATTCATATCCAAGGAAGTATTGCAATACAATATTGAATTACAGTGAATGCATTTTGGCTTTTTTGACATTAATCAACACAAATAGATTATTTACTGTCAAAGTAAAAACAGACCCTGCAAAGTATTCTTCGTTAATTACAAATATAAAAACAAAATAACTGGTCACTTAAGTGTTCACCCCCTTTACAATGCACACCTAAATCTTTACTGGTTTGGCAATTTTAATAATGGTCATGAGAGAATTGTGTCAGGACAAACAGGGCATTAAACGCTGCAGTATATGGATTTGCACAGTCGCAGGCGAGCAAGTGTGGCCATGCTAGCCCCGGTCCACTGTTAAAAGTACCTAAAATTGGCAAGCAAACATTAGAACTGGACACAGGATTCAAGGAAGAAGGTTTTCTGGTCAGATTAGTCCTGTCAATTTTGATAATAATGATTATATTTATTATGGTTTACAACATGCAAGGTACAAATAACATTTACCTTTCACATTAAATAATAAGAACAGTTGCAGTAAGCAACTTTTTGTGATGTCTTGGCAAGATATGAATACTAATTAAAATCCATTAGTACACACCTCAAATATTACAAGATGTGAAACTAAAAATACAGAATTCCCCTGAAGGGGAATAAGTGGATTAAAAAAATACCCAAAATCCCTTTATACAATACTTCATTTTTGAAAGTAGTAGTGAAACAAGAATAACACAAAAAAAAATATGTAAAATAAAATTTAGTTTGCGTTTTATCCAACAGAAATCAGAAAAACTATAATTCAGCAAGTTCGATAATGTACACATGGCGTAATAATCAGGCACGTTTGGCGACTGTTAACTGATTTGAATGCCAGGGCATTTCATATATATATTTTTTTATTATTTACTTCATTCAAGAGTCAGTTATTACATTTTTCTTTATTAAATAGTTTTGTAACAATGAGTTACAGTATATTAAAAGGTAACAGCGATAACAGGAATCATTACATGTGTAAGTAGACTACATCAAATAAGCTTTTTAATAACACAAATACAGTAGGCTTTTGGTGGCTCAATAGCTCTCATAAACAGTAGACTGTAATTCAAGTGATATGAAAATGGCATTGATTGATGTGTGTTAGTGGCGGAGGATCCTTGAAAGGAGGATTTTTTGAAAGTATACCCAATAGAGTAATATCCATGTATTAGAAAACGAAAAATATCTATTAATACAAAATGAATACTACAGGGTGGGCCATTTATATGGATGCACCTTAATAAAATGGGAATGGTTGGTGATATTAACTTCCTGTTTGTGGCACATTAGTATATGTGAGGAGGGAAACTTTTCAAGATGGGTGGTGACCATGGTGGCCATTTTGAAGTCGGCCATTTTGGATCCAACTTTTGTTTTTTCAATAGGAAGAGGGTCATGTGACACATCAAACTTATTGGGAATTTCACAATGGTGTGCTTGGTTTTAACGTAACTTTATTCTTTCATGAGTTATTTACAAGTTTCTGACCACTTATAAAATGTGTTCAATGTGCTGCCCATTGTGTTGGATTGTCAATGCAACCCTCTTCTCCCACTCTTCACACACTGATAGCAACACCGCAGGAGAAATGCTAGCACAGGCTTCCAGATTTTGTTCAGTGATGGGGCAAACTTTTATGTGAATGATGAAGTTAACAAACAAAACCACCGCTATTGGTCTGACACTAACCCACATTGGATAGATCCCTCCAAGACTGTTGGAACAAAAAAAAATGATGGTATGGTGTGGTATATGGGGTACAAAGATAGTGGGGCCATTCTTCATCAATGGAAACCTCAAGGCCACTGGATATGCGAAATTGCTACATGATGTGTTTCCCTCTTTATGCACTGAAGCTGGCACGTTCCCTGAGTTTTTCCAGCAAGATGGTGCACCACCACATTATGGGTGTCAGGTCCGAGCATTCCTAGATGAACAGTTTCCTGGAAAGTGGATTGGTGTGGGCCAGTTGAATGGCCCCAAGGTCTCCCGATCTGACCCCCTTAGACTTTTATCTTTGGGGTCATCTGAAGGCAATTGTCTATGCTGTGAAGATACGAGATGTGCAGCACCTGAAACTACGGATACTGGAAGCCTGTGCTAGCATTTCTCCTGCGGTGTTGCTATCAGTGTGTGAAGAGTGGGAGAAGAGGGTTGCATTGACAATCCAACACAATGGGCAGCATATTGAACACATTTTATAAGTGGTCAGAAACTTGTAAATAACTCATGAAAGAATAAAGTTACGTTAAAACCAAGCACACCATTGTTTTTCTTGTGAAATTCCCAATTCGTCTGATGTGTCACATGACCCTCTTCCTATTGAAAAAACAAAAGTTGGATCCAAAATGGCCGACTTCCAAATGGCCACCATGGTCACCACCCATCTTGAAGTTTCTCTCCTCACATATACTAATGTGCCACAAACAGGAAGTTAATATCACCAACCATTCCCATTTTATTAAGGTGTATCCATATAAATGGCCCACCCTGTAGTATAAAATTTGCATCAACTTTACCCCATGAAAGGAGAAAAGGAACTGAAATAAGTTCCCCATCTAGTTAATAATATTAAAAAGAGTAATTAGTTAAAATTATACAAATAAATAAGAACTTGGAAAATAACTAATTTATTGCACAACAGGAACATGATGGGCAAGATGATCAGGGGCTCACCATGATTGTTCGTGTACATCTGGGTCTAAAAGATCAGGGACTTAAGCCACTGATGCCTACCCAACTCGACCAGTTTAAACACCATTTAACTGCACATTGATAATATCGGTTCTTTACAACAATAATGTGTGGATAGTATTACTCAATCAATTCAGTCTCATATATGCTTACCTCTTCCATATTTTCCAGACAAGTGACTTTTTTTGCACTCTATTAGTTAATTCTATTAACTGCTGTGTGAGCTGTGCGTGAACATGCGCTCTCCCAATGTCATTCACTTAATTGCACCTGGGCATCCAAGCAACTGCCACATCTCAACAAAACTGGTCCATAGTGGGCTGAGTTGTTTCATGGAGACAGACAGACCAACATACAGTATATGAGCTTTCACAATAGGTACTTTGTGCATTATTCTGTTATTATATATTATATATATTAAATGGACCTAAAAACCTAAAACTGTAACATAGTCACATTCAGTGCATTGTTGCAAAACCTGCATGCAAAAACAGACTCCTACACTTGAGATCTATTCAGGACATATGGATAAAAACTATATTAACATGAGGAACAGAAAGAACAGAAAAATTATATTAGAAAACGTCTGCCATGTTCAGTCACAAATCCAGTCTTTACAAGCATCATCAACATATTTCGTACTAATCCTGTTGATGCTACTCTAACTCAATTTACCCTTCTAGATCATCTTATTTCTATTAAACCAGGGATGCACATTTTGATCATATTTCATAAAAAATATCATAAAAAGTCAACTCTGTACCCTAAACAAACTTCGGATCGAAGTTTGGGAGGAAATGAGAAAGTTTCAAAATTCAAAACATAAATTTCGAATGCGCCAAGCATGGTGAAAAGATGCAAATGAAGTGATCTGTAGGTATACCCTGCTGTAGATGGCTTATAGGAGTACACTGCAACCAATCACCAAGGTTGGAAACGATTTCCATTTTTATACTTCAAGCAGTACTGTGGCTCTTAAACACAAAAGACAAAACACATTTTTTGGAAAATAGAAGACAACTCAAACAAAGAAGTCTAAGCAATCACTATCCAAGAAGTAAATTTTATATGAGACTTTCTTAAACAGTTGCTTAACCATAAGCCAATCAAAGAAACCTCATCCACCAGCCTGGAGACACTTGACCAGGACACCAGCTTTAATCTCAGGTAAGGTTTTCTATATTCACACATGTGCAAGTAGCTTTGCAGGCTAGAAAGAATTTGGACACACACAGACTGCCAGTAATACACTGTAAATTACTAATATTTCAACTGCAAAATTTATTATGATTGACAGGGACACACGCAAGCAAAGCAGCAAGTGCTGCCCTGGTTTTCTTTAAACAAAAGCTGTTCAGTTGGCAATTCCAACTGTGAGGCCCTTGGCGTCACATTATGTGCACCCTTTGTTTCTATGAAAAAAATGGCTCCTAAAAAGCGATCAAAGCAATCTCTCAAAGGATAATAAGTGGGCGCATAAAGTGCTATCACTTGATGAAAAAATAATAATTTTAGATCTTCGGAATAGTGGCATATTGTCTGCTGAAGTTATTACTCTCTAAAGAATATAATACAACAACTATTAACATACAGTGCCTTGTGAAAGTATTTATCACCCTCTGCGTTTGTCCTGTTTTGTCACATTATAACCTGGAATTAAAATTGATTTCTTTCAACATGCCTACCACTTTGATGGTGCAAAATATTTTTTATTGTGACAAAAACAATAACTAAGACAAAGAAAAAACATAAATCATGCAGGTGCATGAGTATTCACCTCCCAAAATCAATACTTTGTTGAGCCACCTTTTGCTGCAATTACAGCTGTAAGTCTCTTGCACAACTAGCCACTGGGATTTTTGCTTCTTCCTCAAAACTGCTTCAACTCCTTCAAGTTTGCTTGGTTGTACTGGTGTTCCGGTGGTGTACTACAATCTTCAATTCATGCCACAGATTCTCAATTGGACTGAGGTCATTCAAATGTTTCCCTTTAAACCCCTCTAGCGTAGCTTTAGCAGTATATTTGGGGTCATTGTCCTGATGGATGGTGATTCTTCATCCCAGTGTCAAATCACCTGCAGACTGAAACATGTTTTCCTCAAGAATTTGCCCTGTATTTAGTATTAGTTTTGTATTTTTCTACCACATGGTGCTGAGTAAACTCCAAATGTGTTTTATTCTTCTTATTTTCTCCTTTAGGCTATGGCTTTTCTGCCCACTCTTCCATAAGGCCCTGCTCTGTGGAGGGTGTTGTTTTAAGTGGATTAATACTCCCATCACTGCTGTGGATCTATGCAGCTCCTTCAGTGTCATCCTTGGTGCTTTTGCTGCATCCCCAGTTCATGTCCTCCTTGCCTGGTCTGTGAGTCTTGGTGGGCAGCCTTTTCTTGTCATGCAATATTCTTTCCATTTTATTATAATGGATTTAATGATGCTCTGTGGGATATTCAAAGTTTAGGATTTTTTTTTTTTTATAACCCAATCCTGATCCATACATCTCCACAACTTTGTCTCTGACCTGTTTGGACTGCTTCTTGGTCTTCATGTTGCTTCCTTAGTGGTGTTGCAGAGTCAGGGGCCTTTCACAAACAGGTACAGTTATATAGACATCATGTGACAGATCATGTGACACTTTAACTATACACAAGTGGACCCTAATCAAATAATTATGTGATTTCTGAAGTTAACTGGTTTGACCAGATCTTATTTAGAGGTTTCATAACAATACATATGCACTCACAACTTTTCGGTTTTTACATCTTTATATATACGTATAAAATCCAATATCCGTCTGACTGTCTATCTGCTTTCACAAGAGAACTACTTAACAGGTTTAAATTGGATTTTTTTCTATAATTTGCTTGAATATTCCTGTTGAATTTACAACTGCTCTCATCGGGCTAAGTATCATAATTCGCTTGCAGAAGCGATTTAATTGCACTAATCTGGGACAGAGGCTGCGGACCAAGGGGAGGGGGAAGCGTAACGTCAGGAGTAGAGAGCCAGGTGGGGCCCTCCTCACTCACACACCAGCCTCCGTTCAAGTCGCTCTACCTGTTACCACATGTGAGAGTGTTTACCTTGCCTCCGCTTACCTAGCAATACCGGTTTGTTCAGCAGACATTATCATCTACAGATTGTTAAAGAGTAATGTTTGATGTTTTTGAGAGAGAGAGAGAGAGAGAGAGAGAGAGAGAGATCACAGCTACGTGTGTTTTAGAGGGTACCTAATAATTAGCAGAGATATCATGGCCACATGCTTTCCTCCCCACGAGGGGGACGCTCTCGCGTCAGAGCTGAACACGATCAGATACAATGGCAACATTAGAAGTTGGAGCGAACCTACCTTCCACTTGGCCAGAGATACCTTGCCAACTTTTTACATTTTTGCAAAGAGATCACAGCTACATTCTCACCCCTGATAGCAAAACCAAAAATATTGCATATCAAGAGGCCCTCCGATACAAAACCTATCAATGTAAATTCTTCTCAATACAAAGTCAATTTTTTAAATTGATTTTGAAAGTTTGTCCTGTTTCACTACTACGCAGGCAGAGCCATGGTGGACAGCTAGTTATATATATGTACAGTATATGTATATGTGTGAAACAAATACCTTTCAATGTCTGCCCCTGTCCAACACTACCGATGCCTCTTTTAGAGTACATTGAACAATGCCTAAAAAGCTGATAAAGTTGAAAAAATTAATATTGTGGGTGAAGAGATTCCTGTTTCCATGAAGGGCTGTGTTTTCAAGTATTTCCTTCATTAAAGATGTAGTTTTCATGTGTATGTTTCAAGGAACAGTACATGATTTATAAGAATGCCATGCTTTATGGATGTACTACAGTCTAGTAAAAGTAAAAATACTGATTAAAAAAACCATGTACAAGCATTCACGTGCTTTTGTTTCATTGGTACTGTATTATAGGAGATATAACTGACAGGTGTTCGCTTGCATAGGCACATATACCTATCTGAAAATATTCCAAGATCAGACACTGTTCTCCACTCCCCATGCAATTATTTAATCAGCCAATTATGTGGCAGCAGCACACTGCATTAAATCACACAACTCATACAGGTCAGGTGCTTCAGTTAATGTTCACATCAACAAAAGAATAGGGAAAAAAATGTGATCTCAGTGATTTTGACCATGGCATGACTGTTGGTGCCAGACAGGCTGCTTTAAATATTTACATAATTGCCGATTTCTGGAGATTTTCATACACTGCAGTCTCCAGACTTTACTCAGAATGGTGTTTAAAAAAAAAACCAGCAAGCAGCCATTCTGCAGGCAGAAAAACCTTGTTGATGGAAGAGTTCAGAGGAGAATGGCCAAACTGGTTTGAGCAGATGGAAAGGTTACAGTAACTCAGACAACCAATCTGTGGTGAGCAGCTAAGCATCTCAGAATGCATAACACATTTAACCTTAAGGTGGATGGGCTACAACATCAGACCACTTCTCTTAGCCAGGAACAGGGAGCTGAGGCTGCAATGGGCACAGGTTTACAAAAACTGGACAGCTGAAGGCTGGAAAAACATAGCCTGGTCAGATGAATCTCAATTTCTGCAAGAGGCTCACAGATAGTTGAGTCAAAATTTGGCACTAACAGAATGAATTCATGCACCCAACCTGCCTTGTGTCAAAAATCAAGGCTGGTGCCAGTGGTGTAATGGTGTGTGCAATGTTTTCTTGGCACACTCTGGACCCACCAATACCAATCAATTGTTGCTTGAATGCCACAACCTATCTGGGTATTATTGTTGAGCGCATACACCCCTTCATGGCCACAAATTACTCATCTTCTAAATGTGATAATGCATCCTGTCACAAAGCAAATGTCGTCTCAAGCTGGTTTCATGAACCTGACAAGGAATTCAGAGTCCTTCAGTGGTTGTTTTAGTCACCAGATCTAAATCCAACAGAACAACTTTGGGATGTGGTAGAATGAGAGATTTGCAGCATGGCGGTCTTCTTAATTCTGCTGACTGTACAACTGATAAATCTACAGAATCTGTGTGATGTAATCATGCCAGCAATCTTACCTGATGGAATCCATGCCATGAAGAATGAAGGCTGTTTTGAGAGCAAAAGGAAACCGTACCAGCACTGGTTTAGCGTGTCTATTAATTTGTTCAGCAATTGTTGACTAGGGAAACGAGAATATCGAAATAACTAAATAAGATCATCCAAAGCTCTTTCAGTACTGTTGATCACGACATACAAAAACGCACAGTGAACTAAAATGCGTTATTTTAATTTAAACTGCGGAACATTTGAAATCCGGGGCTGGGGTTGTTGCCAAATTTGTTGAAAATGACCCGCGGGTTATTATAGCGGTTTCATGGGTGTCTGAATCTCGATAGCGCTCACAAGTGCATCAAATTCGCAGCCCCCAACCCCCAACCTGTTAGTGGAAGGCAAGAATGGCAACGCCTGGGATTCAGCTACTGGTAACGTAAAAGCAAAAACAACCTGTGGCTCCCTGTCACAACTAGCATCAAATTTCCAAATGGCAGCTTTAAATAACGGACTGGCTAAGCTACACATATACGCTTCATGCCTATACGTGCACCTTAAGGCTAACAATTCTTAAAAACTACACGAATCCTCGAATGGTTATATATAAAAAAAAAAGCAGTAAAATCACCTACCTGTTTGACGGTACTATTATCTGGCACTGCAAACTCTTCTTTCTCTTTAGGAGTTTTTACTGTCACTTTAATTATTTTAAAATCACTTGAAGGTCCCGGTGTCGCCTCACTGTCCGCCATATCCACTGGTCGTCCTCAGTAGACTAATGTCTTTTATTTACCCAGAGGGAAAATAAAAACTTCCAAAAAAAGGTTTTGCCAGTTATCCCAAATTTACTCGTCTGCGAAACAGATCAGTCTGACATTCCACTTCCTCATTGCGAACTAGCCGAGCATCATGGGTAAGAAAAAAATCTACGCCACAACATCAGTTTACAGTATTGAGAGCCAGGTTATTTTATACTTTTTGTGCAAACATGAACTTTGTCTTCTAAAGATGGGTAAAAGAAAAATTATTGAAAGGGGAACTCTTAACGATAAGTTAGTTTAGAAATGTTTACCAAGCGAGAAAAATGACGTAGCAAGCTGAGGGAAGTTGCTAGAAAAGGAAATGTCGCGACCGCGGAGTTTGGGGTGGTACTGCGCATGTGTAATTCTTTAACGTACTTGGTCAATTTGACTTGAGGGCGTGGTCTTCTTAAACTGAGGGGAAACTTCTGCATGTGAGAAAAGGGGGTGAATTAAATGATGAACAAATCGCGTATGCGGATGATTGGTTCGTTCAAAATGATTGGCGGGGATGCTCATACACGTATTACGCTTTAATTTGTTTATTGATATGCTTTATTGGTTGTATAACGTATCTTTCAATATAATTAACAATTTTAATCATAATAACGAACCAGGCGTAACTTACATGATATATAAATAAAAATTGAATATAATAACAAAAATTTGATAAGTCATAAAAACAATAACTTATCTAGTAGTAGAGAAACTATTATGTTTACTTAAATTTACCAGTCTTTCAGGAGTTCTTTTCTTCACATTCTTTAAGTCAAAGAAATAATTATTCAAGTCATTTAGAAAAAAATTATACAGAAGTAAATAAGATGTTTACAGTTATGAATAAAAATGGACCTAAATAGCTTAGCATAGCAATAAGCATTGGTAATTGTTGGATTAATTCAGTTATTAGGAAAAGCTGGGTGCATAATAAATTACAAATATTAACTTTTCTGTATTATGTACATAAATGTTAAATGATCTTGCTACGACAAGACCAGATTATAACCCCAAACCCCAACCCCACGACGAACCTCAGGGTGTGAAACGCATATATTTACACTTTAAACATTACATATAAAAATAAAATCAGCTGGGTCCGGGTGGTTCCACTTAGCAATTTAAGCATATTACATTGAGAGGTGGCAATTTAATATATGAATATTGTGTACATGTGTTGTGTGGAAGAGTTTTTCTCAAATATGCCAAGGCCCTATGGTGCGGCGCGTGCGGCAACGCTCTATCAACGCATGCTTCCAAAATCCTCCCTTTGGCTGCACATCGAGGTCATCCTGATGGTCGATCAACCCAGGAGTTACAGAGGGGCAGATATGATTCTAACATTTGCCTTTCACTGTCATAACTTTCCATGCAGGGGTTTTAGGGCCTTTTCATACAATTGAAGTGAATAATATTTACAATAACGACAGTGACAACTATTTTGATCTAATGTAGCTTAATGATTGCAATCAGTTTTTAATAAACTTACGTGAGGATGTCATTTTTCCCTGTGTCACGTCCCTTTAAATTGAGAGAAATAGGTAGCGGCACGTTATTAATTGAGAGAGGTCGAGACATTAGTCATGCTGGCCTGTAATGGGCCACTGGATGGCCAGTTGAGCACACCAAGGAGACATACGAAACAAACAACAGTTAAAATTGGTATTGATCTTGTTCCACTGTAATGTACAACATCATTTAGACCTGTAGATTGTCTGTTCTCACTATCATACATTATAGTCTGGTCTTGATATGCAGCTAGTATGGTACTATCTCAGGTACACAGCAACTGAACCCAAGACTAAAAGAATAAAGACAAAGATAAATGACTTCACAAGTATCAAAGTAACATCTATGTTCTTCTTCTTTTGGCTGCTCCAGGGGTTGCCACAGCTAATCATCTTCTTCCATAACTTTCTGTCCTCTGTATCTTGTTCTGTCACATCCGTCACCTGCATGTCCTCTCTCACCACATCCATAAACCTTCTCTTAGGCCTTCCTCTTTTTCTCTTCTTTGGCAGCTCTATCTTTAACATCCTTCTTCCAATATACTCAGCATCTCTCATCTGAATATGAGACCAACGCAATCTCACCTCTCTGACTTTGTCTCCCAACCGTCCAACTTGAGCATCTATGTTAAATGAATGTAATAGTATGGTGCGCGTTACAGTAGAAATACAAAATGTGAAAACTAATAAATAATTTAAATTATTCAGTGTAACAGCGTCAACAATATGGTATCACGTGGTAATAGGCACCTTTTTTTGATTAAAGAAATGGATAGATTATGGAAAAAAGCTCCTCCTTAGTCTTTCTGAACTGGGCCTTAGGCAGAGGTAGTGTTTACCTGACTGCAGTACCGAAAAGAGACTGTTGTTGGGATGGCCGTTATCATCAGGACGGTGCCACCATTAAGGCAAATTAGGCATTCACCTAGGGCACAGTTCCCAGAAGTTAGTGAGTGCACACCCAATGAGGTGTTCAACTGACTGCACCACTCTGTTCAGAGCTTCTCGGTCTTACTGTGTGCTGTTCGCAAACCAAACCTGTAGTACTTTTTGTCAGGATACTGTTGATGGAGGATGAGCAGAATTTTTTTAGTAATTGTGAGGGCAGCCTGGAATCCCTGAGGCAATATTGACCTTCTTCATCAAGGTTTTACTGTGTTTGAACCAGGTCAGGTCTTCTGTGATTTGGTCACTGAGGTATCTGAAACTGAGGGGCTGGTAGTTCCTCTTTAGTTTATTTCCAAAGTCCACAGTCAACTCCTTTGTCATGCTGACATTCCGGAGTAGACTGTTGTCCTGATACCAGTGTGACAGACTCTCCACTCCATCCAGGTAAGCCTGCTCATTGTTGTTGTAGATATCAGGCCAACCACAGCTATGTCATCAGCAAGCCTGAGAATGATGCTAGAGTCCTGTGCGCCCATGCAGTCATATGTGAAGGGAGAGTAAAGCAGAGGACTCAGAACACAGCCCTGTGCTGAAAGTGAAGGATGAAGTGAAGGAAGTGTAGCCACCCATTCAAACCCGGGGGCTGTCTGTCAGGAAGTTAAAAACTCAGCCGCACAATGAAGTGCTCAGATGTTCATATAATTTTATTGTCAAATTACATTGGAAAAAATTAAACCAATTAAATGCATTAAACATATTATTATGTAGCTTTTATTAAAGAATGGCATTACATTTCTGGAGAAATGCATATCTTACATTAAAAATACCTTTAATACTTTAGTGTAAAACATTTGTAAGCAGTATCTCTCTATTATATAAAAAAACTATGCAACGAGACAAGACATTTTTTGAAGATTTTTTCAAGTCCTGCAAGCTGAGACTTTGGCCATGAGATTTTTTCAAGTCATGGCCTCCTCTCAACCATATTCAACCATGCACACAGTAATCTCACCCCTCACTCATGTGAATGCTTTTAACAGACACAGTTTCTGCTTTCTCAGCACTTATAGATTTTTATGTTTTCCTCACTTTAAGTTCCCAATTAAAGAAGACGTATTATGTCCAAATCTTATTGAAGAATTTCATCATAACGGGTTAACAACAGAAAAAAATGAGTACACAGGCAATCCTAGCACCGACAAACAATGAAGTCAAACGAATTAACACCAAAAATGTCGAACAGTTACATGGCAAATGGATTAAATGCGTATCAATAGACTACACTAAAACAGTTGGTGGTGATTGTGCGGAAGATGAAAACATCAACTTACAATATCACAAAGAATAT
The DNA here is from genome assembly GCF_016835505.1 of Polypterus senegalus. Taxonomy (NCBI): domain Eukaryota; kingdom Metazoa; phylum Chordata; class Cladistia; order Polypteriformes; family Polypteridae; genus Polypterus; species Polypterus senegalus. Next base: position 48,471,692 of record NC_053157.1, read on the forward strand.
CTACAACCGTTAACACCGTCCAGTCTTCCACCACAAGAATTACTGAAAAAAGAAGGATGTATCCAAGAAAGGTAATGTAGTACATCTTCCGCGGATAACATTACAAAACAAAGGAGATCTTGAAATTCCATTCATATTAAAACGTTAACAGTTTTCCATTAGAATAGCTTTTGCAAAGATAATTAACAAATCTCAGAGCCAAACATTCAAAAAAGTTGTTTTATTTAATAAAGAGAAAGAAATGAAATTCAATCATGGGCAGTTATATGTTGCATTGTCACGATGAAAGTACACACAAAGAATCAAAATTCAATGCGATATTCATGAAAATTTAATTTAAAATATTGTTTTTAATGAAGTTTTACAGTAAAAGTGTAAGTTTAAAAAGTATTTGTGTGTTAATTTCAAAGCCAAACAGAACAAAATCGTATTACGCAACAAATATCTCTAATGCAACATAAAACATAATTTACTTTCAAATTATTATGTTTTCCTCTTTTTTAATATGGTTAATTACTCGCTGTAATGTAAAATAATTCTATCTATCTATCTATCTATCTATCTATCTATCTATCTATCTATCTATTTCTGCTTGCCTCTATACCAATTCCATGCTTAGAAATATACAAGGCAGTGGGCGAAGGACAGAAAATAACACATCAGGTTATTTTAGAATGATGTGGCCTTTTTAATCTGCACTGTTAGCGTGGTACTGGTTCAAAATATATTGTCAACTTAATTTCAGGACTGAAGATAAAAGCATAAAAATACAAAAGACGAGAGAGAAGAACAATTACTACATCTGCTTTATTTGGCATTGAGAAAACCTTGTTAAGGAACACAGCCTGACAGCAATCCATACCACCGGTGTTTCTGGAAGGTCCTACAGAACACAACTCAACTCAACTTTTATTGTCATTCATCCACAGAAATACTATATGGTTGAACGAAATTTCGTTCCTTACAGTCCCCGGTGCAAAGGCAGAACAACATACATTTAACATACACCATAACATTACCAAAAGCTGTGCAACAATACAATGTAACAAAATAAACAACACATGACTATAAAGCATGAACAATGCTCGATATCCATAGTGAAGTGCAGAGTGTAAATTGAGAGTACATAACTAGGGGAATGTTATAGTGATGTGGTACTGGGTGACATGTAGGAGTTCAGAAGTCTGACAGCTTGGAGAAAGAAGCTGTGATAAGATCTGGCCAGGCTGATCCTAATGCTGTGGTATCTTCTACCTGATGGACGGAGGTCAAACAGTACAGTATGTGTAACAGGTGAGAGACGTCTTCCACATTTGTTAATATAAATTACTAATGAAACAAACTGACATACAATCCAAAACTAAACTGCAAATAAAATTCAAGGAGCTGTTGATACTTGTGTTTTCTAAATATTTAATTCTTTCAGTTCGTCTAGAAGTGATAATGTACTTTATCCTTTCACTTTTGGGGACTCATCTAGAAAAATCTGAACTTTTCTATTCTGGCAAAAAATTATTTTGTTTTCAACATTAAAAAATACAGTGTGACATTAATCACATTGCTTATTCAACTTTGCTAAGTAGTGGTGTTCCCGGACACATTTAATAAAAGGCAAAGCCCTCAATGACTCACTCACTCACTGACTCACTCACTCACTCAATCACTCATCACTAATTCTCCAACTTCCTGTGTAGATAGAAGGCTGAAATTTGGCAGGCTTATTCCTTACAGCTTACTTACAAGAGTTGAGCAGGTTTCATTTCGAAATCCTCCGCGTAACGGTCATAATAGTTTACAACGTCTGTCATGTTGAACTTTCTTATTTATGGCCCCATCTTCATTCGAAATTTGGTAGGCGGCTTCCCTGCGCTAACTGAAACCAATGTACGTACTTATTTCGGTGGTACGATGCCACTGTTGCCCGCCATATTGAACTTTTCAACGGTCTTCGTTACTTATGTTCCCATTTTCAAGAAATTTGGTATTTGGGTTCCCAACGCTAACTGAATCCTACTTACGTACATATATACGTCCATAGCCTGCAGCTCGGTCACCGTGTGAGGTGGCGTTGGGTCCCCCATCCCAATGCCTCCCACGTTGTTGGCTGCCTGCCTATATAAGGCCGTCCGTCGCTCCAGTCTCTACATTCCCTTCCTTGCTTCGCCACGGGATTGACGTCTCCCTGCTGATAACTACAGCCTTTTTATTTAATCCACGGCTTCTCCGCTGTTTTATTGTTCGTTTATTACGATTATAGTTATTGTTTAGGTATTTTAGACTTACTTTACATTGTTCAGGTACCCATTTCCTTTATCATTCCAACCGTACCCCCATTAACATGTTTATCGAAGTGATCACCATCGATCAAAGAACTGTCACTTACCGAGTGGTTTCCATGCCCGGAGATGGCACCTGCCTTTTCCATTCTCTGTGTTACATATTGCACGGCCGTATCAGGCTAACTCTTGATATCCGGAGGAACATTGTGTCTTATGTATTGAATGACTGGGACAGGTACAGGAGATAATTATACTACACAGGAGCACTAGAAGAGTGAAATGCTTAAGCCCTTCACCTATGGTTCTGCATGTGAGTTGATGGCTGCCGCTGAATTGTTCGGTTGTCGCTTTCAAGTGTACCGAAATGGCCAAATATTTTACACCTTTCGACAACTGCCAGTGCTTCTTAAACATCTTAGACTCACAGGTGACGATTTCAGTAGTGGACACTTTGATGTTTATGAATGTTTAAACTCTCAAAAGCTGGATGTGAAGTTATCGATGAAACCGGTTGTATGCTTACAATGCTTGACAGATGCCGAATGTCACTTCAACACAAGTCCTGCAAATACTGTCGTCATTGAAACAAACCATGAAACTTAAACCGATTATGACAGCAGCAATCCAAACTGTGAGATTTGAAACAAGATTAAAAAACGCCAAGAAATTTAAATGTGGCTACTCTCTCCACCTCAGTCTCTCCAATGAACAGTAGTGGGTGCTGTCCTGTCTTCCTGTTGGTGTCAATAATCATCTCTTTCATTTTGCTGGTGTTAAGAAAGAGATTACTGTCCTGACACCACTTCACAAGGCCAGCCACCTCCATCCCGTATGCTGATTCATCACCCCCTGAATAGATGGGACCCTGCTTTTATTAAAATAAACTTTTCTAGTCACCAGGGGCCTCATGTATAAACGGTGCGTACGCACAGAAATGTTGCGTAAGAACTTTTCCACGTTCAAATCGCGATGTATAAAACCTACACTTGGCGTAAAGCCACGCACTTTTCCACGGTACCTCATGCCTTGTCGTACGCAACTTCTCCGCTCAGTTTTGCAAACTGGCGGCACCCAGCGTCAAAGCAATGGTACTGTTCTTGTGTGATTACTCATTATTTTCATGGCGCGGCTTTATAAATACACAGAAACTAACCGCATATTGTTTATTAGTGTAATGCATCTGATTGTAATTAACTCGTAACAATATAATGGTCCAGGGAACAGCCATAGTATTCCAAATGCCATAACTGCTTTAGCGTTGTTACTCTCACTTCTCCTTCTTCTTCTTCTTTCAGCTCCTTCCGTTAGGAGTTGCCACAGCGGATCATCTTTTTCCATATTTCTCTCACTGCACCACTCGGAGTATTTATATCACTGTATCTGAGTGTGAATCACGGCAGCAGCTGATCGGAAAGAGAATTATCGGTATACGGCATTAAGCACACGCTGTCTCTGCCACGGCAAAACGTTTCAAAGCCTTTCCTGTACGGACCTCGCAGTTCAAAACAGTTTAATCAAAAAGACCTTTAAATGCAGCCAATCAAGTGCTCCTTGTAGAACTGTTTGTACTTATAAGTACAATCACTCCACTGTAAACTTGCACTACAGTTATAATATCGCACAACCTGAGCCACTTTATAAAGCGTATTTACATATGATGACGATATCATTTTTAAGGTGAAATGCAGCAAAATATGTTTGTTAAATTATACAGATAAAACTTTAACTTCATTTAAATAATCTATATTCTTCACTGGGAGTGTCTTTAAGGATAGAATAATTAAACATGTACTACGAAGATATTTCAATGTTCTTTAAACGTTTTGAAGAATCGGCGCTAAGCTTACAGATGGCTTAACGTCTATTACAGAGCTGATTGTATGGCGATCGGTTACTTGGGGAAAGAAAAGCACTGACTGCAGTGACGGCTACGCCAATATATATTGAATATAAAACAGAAAGATAAAATAACAACACAGCTAAAAATGCAGCGACAAATTTCGGCAAAAGTTAAATGCTTGTGTCATGAGCACGAGGCGGCTATGCAGTGTCCGCAATGGATGTGGCCATCTGCCGTGCATAAGCTACCTTACTGACATTAACGGGCTAAGGAGCCACCGATTCTTCCTCTGCCCGGTGCCACCACAAGCTTAGAGCCGCCCCTGATACTGCTGCAATAAATTATTTCATCGAAGTGAAACATGTTTAATAACGTGCTTTAACTCCTATCATCATGAAAATGACATCACGTATACATCTCAGTATTTTAGTTATTCAGAGAGCTGTAATATCACGAATGTAATGGACTCTGTGTCCAGTTGGAGAAAGAGAGCCGGTTTAAGAAGCAAGTAGTGATTCACACACATAGAGCACATAGAAAATCAAATACAAAACAAAGCATTTAACGTGCTACTTTAATTACGATGTGATTTTAGAAACTGGTTAATTAAACAATTTTAAGATGAATTTTATGATGTTCTACTTTAATGACAAAATAAACTACGTGATTAAAGTGGAAATGTCGAGATTGAAGTGGACATTTCGTGCTTTTTCCCCACCGTGTGCTTTTTCTCTGTACCCTAATAAGCTTTCATATGACACTCAGACAGTGGGCTTACAACTCGGCTTTCCACGGCGACTTTGATATGTGACTTCTTTTTTATTTCCGGCACTGTGCGATTTTGTGGATGTGAGCTTTCATGTTTCTCCAACACGCTATGTCACTCGATCAACTTCCTTTTGTTGATTATACCACGGCTTATTTGAACAAATAGTATGTTTTTCCTTTGCCTCCACTTGGTATTCGCTGAAATTCTTATGTTTCCCCCCGTGCTTTTCCCATTGTCTTTTCACAGAAGGCTGCGCTTAAGGGCGATTTATATTGATTTGCATATTCAAATAGGTGTAATTCTGGGAGGATTTGGGGCGTTACATAATGCGCGTGCACGAGCGTTAGTTTTCACGCTGATCGGGATTTATGTAGCGGAAGAACGTGGAAGTTGGAGTACGCACAGATTCCTGCATCTGGATTTTTCTGTGCGTAAGCACATTTCGGCTTTTGTGCTTACGCCATGTTATAGTGCGAGTTCTACGCACGGCGTTATACACGAGGCCCCAGGTGACTGCATCCTGCAATGTTTTGCATTTCCAGAACATGCTGTATAAAACACCTGTATATTCAAGATCAGTTCTTTCTTGTCTATGTGCTTCAGTGTCTTGTCTGCTTATTCTTTTTCGCTCTGCATCACTTAATTGCCTTCTGCATTTTGCTTGACACTCAGCAGATGTCACTGCTCTTCTTTTTCATTCCACCATGTCAGTTTGTGTTGTGCTTACTGTGCCATAATAAACACTTGCCCATAGATCACTTTGCAGAGGTTGCTTCTACTTATATTTTTCTGAATTTACTGAACGCATCATATCACAAACTTATGATTAAGAACAAAGATCTAGGTTCTAGCCTGGACAGACCTGAGCATTTAATTATATAAAATTAAGATAGCATTTCTAAAAATGAATTACTACCTATTGCATACTAGCAAAATACCCAGGCTTTGCAGCGGAGAAGTAGTGTGTTAGTTATGGAAAAAAGAAAAGGAAACATTTTAAAAATAACGTAACATGATTGTCAGTGTAATTGTTTTGTGACTGTTATGTGTGTTGCTGTCATCAAGGATTTGATTATCATTATTTCTTTCAATCAGGTTCGTATTTGGAGGACGTGTTGTGTTCAAGTTACATTCCGTGTTTGTCACCCGTTGTAAAGATAACAGGTGTCATTCATCGAAGTGTTCACTACCCAAATCAGTACTCGTGAATCTAAGATGTTTAACAGGCATTCCCGGTATTAAGTTGTGGATTTGCCTGCGAATATTTAGCGGCAGCGTGTCTATGAACTTAATTTAAACTTAAGCTTTACACCTTGCTTTCCTATAGATATGTCTACAAAGGCTTGTTCAGCTTCAGAGGGTTGTTCCTTTCTTACTGCATCAATAAACAGCTCGTCTTCTTCTTTATCTGAGACATCACACACTGCATGCACGGGTTTACCTTTCCCAGTCCGGCAAACTTTAGCGAAGTGGTTCAATTTACCACATTTTTTACACCGTCTTCCTTTAGCTGGACATTGATTTTTTCCACCATGTGCTTTGTTTCCGCAGTAGCTACACTTATGAATATGCTTGTATGCGTCACTCGCTTCATATTCTTTTGCTGCCTTCTCAATTGTGTAATGCGTTTTTTGTTCAGCGCTCTTTGGAGCTTTTGCTTGTTGTCTGCGTACTGCGTTCACAGTCAGTTCACGTGAGCCGCTCAGAGTACATGCATCGAAGGTTTGCTATCTCGTGCGATCTTGCGACGTCCACGGCTTTATTTAATGTTAGCCCAGACCCGGCACTTAAAAGTTTCTCTTGCACTTTTGCTGAGTTTGCGCCAAACACTATTCTATCCCTGACCATCTCATCTTTGTTTGCATAAGCACAGTCCTTCACCAGCAATTTTAACTCCATTACAAAGTGATCAAAAGTCTCGTTTATACCCTGCATCTTCTCATTAAACTTGTATCTCGTGAAAATCGTATTCGTCTTAAGCATGACAAACGCCTCGTAGCGGCAGCCTGTCTATTGGATTGCTGCTGAAGGACGCCCTTATATGGGCAGGCACTCAATTACATGGGAGGCGTGGGTATGGGGGATGCAATATAGGCAAGCAGCCAACTACGTGGGAGGCGTGGTGAAGGGTGACGCAACTCCGCCTCACAGAGGACAGATTTGGTGCCAACTAATAAGATTTCTGCTTTATCAGGATTAAGTTGTAAAAAATTATCTGTCATCCAATGATTGATTTCCAGAATGCAATCAGTCAGCGCAACAGGTGAAGATGTTGCAGTTGCATCTACACTTACATAAAGTTGTGTGTTATCAGCATAGCAGTGGAAGCTCAGACCATACCGGCGAATAATCACCTAATGGGAGCATAAAGATGTTGAAGAGGATTGGACCGAGAACAGACCCTTGAGGAATACCTTGTGTGAATGAAGTAGTGGCAGATTTGTATTCCCTAATGAAGATATAATACTGGCAATCACTGAGGTATTATGTGAACCAAGAAAGAGCGGGACCAGAGATACCAATAGCTGAAAGTCGGGACAGTAAAATGTTATGGTTAACTGTATCAAATGCTGTGCTTAAGTCAAGAAGAACTAGAATAGCAGCCATCCCAGAATCTGCGGTTATATTTTGCATTGTCTTATTTAAGTTCACCCATGAATGCAAACGACTACATCCATGTTGTGCTTGCCCAAGAACCTGACACTACAGAGGATTTAGGGATAAAACACACTACTATTTTCAAACTTATGCATGCTGCACACATTATATAGATAATTCATAATGTTCAAAGACCATCAAGTTAGGAAACAGCTAGTCCTTTACATTTCAATACAGTTTATTTTTGTATAGCCCAAAATCACACAGGAAGTGCCGCAATGGGCTTTAACAGGCCCTGCCTCTTGACAGCCCCCCAGCCTTGACTCTCTGAGAAGACAAGGAAAAACTCCCATAAAAAACCCTTGTAGAGAAAAAATGGAAGAAACCTTGGGAAAGGCAGTTCAAAGAGAGACCCCTTTCCAGGTAGGTTGGGCCTGCAGTGGGTGTCAAAAGAAGGGGGTCAATACAATACAATACACAGAACAGAACAAATCCTTAATACGGCATAATAAAAATTTTAGAAGTGCGGAGCAGAATTTAACAGTAGATGACATTCCCTTTTCTTCTTGGATAAACCCTCCAGTGGTTTTCAACAGCAATGTAATACATTTTTATTTCTGTAAATTGTGTAACAGGTTTCTCCTCTGCGATTTCTAATTACATTAGTGCCAGATCCATAGTTGCAGCTGGCCGTTTTGCCTCATATTGTGAGCAACTGTATTTGTTAGGAACCCCATCCCTCAGCAGTGTAGAACCTTCTGCAATGATTTTTTTAAGCATCGTCATGGAATGAGTCATATATTGTGTCATTCTTCCGGCAACGTTCAGTTGTTTGTTTACCCCAGGAATGGCGAGCCCTAGGCAAAAGGCGTTCTGCATTCTCAAGTTTGCGAGAACAAATTCGGTTGTCATGGTGCAGCGTGCTTTTCGAAGGCAATTTGACTTTATTCCGCCCTCTTCTAAGAACATTCGATGGTGGTTTCGACAGTTTCAAGAGAGTGGGTGTCTGTGTAAAAGAAAAAGTCCAGGACGACCACAAGTTTCAGAGGAACAAGTGGCGAGAATCTGTGCTGCGTTTGAGAGGAGCACAAATCGTGCTAGCCGTGAGCTTGCGATCCCCCAATCCACTGTGTGGCGTGTGCTAAGACGACGACTACATTTGAAACCATACAGACTGCAGCTCGTTCAGGGACTTACCAATGACAACAAAAAGGACAATGGTTAAAAAAAAAAATAAAATCGATAAGCTCCAAAACTGCCTCATCCACTTTCAGTGGAACGTGATATGGTGATATGCTGAAACGCGCCTGGGAGGAATTCTCTTATCGCACTGATGTTGCCCGTGCTGCAGGTGGTGGCCACATTGAACAATTGTAAGGCAGGAAATAAAATTTGTTTGTGAGTAGAATACTTGTGACTTTGCTGGAGTTTTGTATTACTTTTACTTAATAAAATATTGCGTAATGAAATCGGTTCATTCTTTTTGAATAACCCTGTATAATGGAGTGAGAGAGAGAGGTTGATAGCTGGTCAATAAAAAGGACAGAATCCAATTACTGTAAAAGTAAATTTTATTTACTTTCAGAACAAAACCTCAAACGTTAATGAAGTAAATCTTAGTATACAATGTGTAAAGCCTGTGACTTTAATTAGTATTTTTAAATTAACAGAGTGAATACTTAAAAGATCAAACAAAATTAAATGCTGTTACACAGAGTATGAATTATTTACAGTAACATTGACAATGACCCTGAAGAGAAAAGGTTTTTGCCATCCTTTTTAAAATTATGAATGCTCAGATCTTCATACATCCATTTCATTGTTCCTTTTGTTCTTCCGGTTACTCTGCAGATTAAAAAAAAAATATAAAACCTTTAACACAGATTTTTTTTTCTTTAAACATAAGTGAACAGCAGTAGTTTGGCTTTCAGGTGTTTTCTTTTTTAATTCAATGTTTTTAAAAATTTACTAGTTGAAACTGCCTTGTCCTGCCGTCAATGGAAACAAGGCTTTAATACTGGATGAGTGTACAGCACTTTTAGCTGTAAGCACAAAAAAAGACGTGAAAACAGGAGAACTTAAATGCTTCTATGTATACATGCATTCGTCGATGGCTATTGTATATATAACTGTATGCTTACGTAACTTCTTATTGAATTAAATTACATATTTAAGTAGAAAATACTTCCTTATACATAATATTTTGTCTTTATTGGGAAATAGTTTTCCTTGCTTTTTTGTACCAAGAACTTTAACTTTTACTGTCAAGGCTGCTCTAAACCAAGTAACATATGCTTGGCTACATGAAACAACTATGGACAATAAATAAATGCCAAAAATACTTAGTTTACTGCATAATAGAGATGGAGGAAATGGTACATGTTGCCTGCATGCCGAAATTTAGCATGAAAATGAATACAGTAACATGGCTATGGCTAGTAATTTTTTTAAAAAGTACGAATTAAAAAAAAAAATTGTTTAATACCGGAGTTTCAAATAATAAAAATATATTTAAGCAGATTAAAATATTGCAAATAAAAGCATGATGAACAGCTTAGCTCTTTAAACAGTATCGAAATGTCTGGACAGTTGAAACATTATAAGCCACTGACTTATAACAACTAGTCCCCGGACAAAAACATATGTCAGGATATTTAACTGTACAACTATGCAAGGTATGATTACAAAAAAATTTAATAATCTTTAGAAAAGTCTTCTTCCCATGCTTTAGCACTATTTACTGCATAAATGGATACAGATATGCCTCCTACATTTGCTCTTTATTAGGATCAAAATGATTTACATATTTTGTGTAACTTTAATTGGTCTTAAACTGTATTTCAAATAAAAAACACTTATGAGCAATTAACACTAGAATTACCAGAGCCTACGAAAAAACTCGTAAATCTGTCCCACCTTAAATCGCTTCTTAAATCCCTTCACACCTCTCCGCCAGCATCCTTTGTCCTCTAAATGTGCTGATAAAGAGAAGCTAGAAGCAGCCGGCTATTCCATCCCCCCACCAATTTAGAACGTGCACAAACTTCTCCCAGCTCATGCCTTGATTGAGTATCTGGGAGTGAAGTTTTAGAGTGGAAATAATAGATCATTATTTGGAACACACGCATTTCATGTCTGTTCCGTTTCTACAGTAATCTGTGTAAACACATTGTTAAAACAGAAATGTTTTTTATATTCTAGTAGTAGATGACAAAATGTAGGCATAAACTATATAATGTATGAAGCCTGAAGTCCAAATATCAAAGAAACATTTTCACAAAAGGTACAAATATAACACAACAATTGCGCTTTTATTCAAAAATATAACTGCAGAAACAAAAAGCCGCCTTAACATGCGACATTGACAGCCGTTTACTATGACTGCCTCCGTGGCGCAATAGAATCAGCTCCCGACTGGGAATCAAAAGGTTGCAAGTTCGAACCTGCACCATTTCGTTTTGAGAAGTAAACTGCTTTTAGTCTATTTATTTTAGAATAAAAGCATACATTTGATTTCAGTCTGTAACAGCTGGTGTAATTTATGATCCTTGTAAAGGTTAGCTTTTTTTTTTTTTATTTAATTCTTTTCATTCTCTGTCGCGTTCAGAATCAATCCATACAACACCATCTGACACGGCTGTTTTCACATAAAGACGCGCTATAGCTCTGCAGTGTACTTGTGACTGCATTTTCGTTTGCAAAATGAAGTGTCTGCGTGCACTTTTCGTGGCATTACACGTGTATTTTTTGAGCATGCTCAAACACAGGAACATATGTTGGTGTAAAAGTATAGCAAAACAAATGCACTTTTAATCAAGACTACCTGTATAACCGAAGAAAAAAGAAAGCAAGTTACAGTAGGCCATTGATACGACATCTTGCATGGTGCAATGCTAAGAAGTGCTGATTTCCATTCCGTGCTATATAAAATCATCACATTCAAATATTAACAGTTCCCACACACCCAAGGACCGTCCTTCCTACATTTACAACACGTGTACTTGTTGCAGTGTACACACCTCTCTGTGCTATGGTTCCTATTACACTGAATGAGCACCTGACACTGTACTTTCTTCCCTGGGGGAAGGTCCCTCATCAGAGAATTTCCAGTTCCTGCATAAATTCACACCCAATCTGACGCTGTTCGTTTTCAAATAATATTGCATTAGTGCGATGTTTTCACATATATTGTCTCTTTCTTTCAGGTGTGTAATAGAAACCACAGCATAGAGAGAAGTGTGTACATTGCTTCTTACAGGAAAAGGCGATGGAAAAAGTGCACTTTTGTTATACTTTTACACCAACATATGTTCCTGTGTTTGAGCGACACGGGCAGATGGGGAGTGTCTGATGATTGCATATAGCGCCGAAGTTACTGCTCTTTATCATTCTCTCCTCTGCATGTCCTGGCGTACAAAAGAAACAGCATACAGCAACATGCGGGGACTGGCAGGAACACTCAATAAAACTTAATAAAAAGAAAATCAAGTGACGGTGAGATACGAAGAAGGCAGCTTCGCCAGCGTTTGTGTGTCAGAACCCGGGGGGTGGTGTTAGTATGCATCGTGGTACACTGCAGAGCTATAGCGCGTCTTTATGTGAAAACAGCCGTGTCAGATGGGGTTGTATGGATTGATCGCGACTGAGAGAATGAAAAGTGTCGCTTTTGGTGTAAAAGTATTTCCTGTAAGAAGCAATGTACACACTTCTCTCTGTGCTGTGGTTTCTATTTCACACCTGATAGAAAGAGACAATATATGTAAAAACATCATCGCACTAATGCAATATTTTTTGAAAACAAACAGTGTCAGATCGGGTGTGAATTTATGCAGGAACTGGAAATTCTCTGATGTGGGACCTTCCCCCAGGGAAGAAAGTACAGTGTCAGGTGCTCATTCAGTGTAATAGGAACCATAGCACAGAGAGGTGTGTACACGGCAACAAGTACACATGTTGTAAATGTAGGAAGGACGGACGGTCCTTGGGTGTGTGGGAACTGTTAATATTTGAATGTGATGATTTTATATAGCACGGAATGGAAATCAGCAATTCTTAGCATTGCACCATGCAAACTGTCGTATCAATCGCCTACTGTAACTTGCTTTCCTTTTTCTTCAGTTATACAGGTAGTCGTGAATAAAAGTGCACTTGTTTTGCTATACTTTTACACCAACATATGTTCCTGTGTTTGAGCATGCTCAAAAAATACACGTGTAATGCCACGAAAAGTGCACGCAGACACTTCATTTCACAAACGAGAATGCAGTCACAAGTACACTGCAGAGCTATAGCGCGTCTTTATGTGAAAACAGCCGTGTCAGATGGGTTTGTATGGATTGATTCTGAACATGACAGAGAATGAAAAGAATTTAAAAAAAAACAACAAAAAAAACAAAGCTAACCTTTACAAGGATCATAAATTACACCGGCTGTTACAGACTGAAATCAAATGTATGCTTTTATTCTAAAATAGTAAGACTAAAAGCAGTTTACTTCTCAAAACGGAGTGGTGGAGGTTCGAACTCGCGACCTTTTGATTCCCAGTTGGGAGCTGATTCTATTGCGCCAGGGAGGAAGTCATAATATACAGCTGTCAATGGCTTTTTGTTTCTGCAGTTATATTTTTGAATAAAAGCGCAATTGTTGTGTCATATTTGTACCTTTTGTGAAAATGTTTCTTTGATATTTGGACTCCAGGCTTCATACATTATATAGTTTATGCCTACATTTTGTCATCTACTACTAGAATATAAAAACGTTTCTGTTTTAACAATGTGTTTACACAGATTACTGTAGAAACGGAACAGACATGAAATTCGTATGTTCCAAATAACGATCTATTATTTCCACTCTAAAACTTCACTTCACTCCCAGATACTCAATCAAGGCACGAGCTGAGAGAGGTTCGTGCACGTTCTAAATTGGTGGGGGGATGGAATAGCCGGCTGCTTCTAGCTTCTCTTTATCAGCACATTTAGAGGACAAAGGACGCTGGCGAAGAGGTGTGAAGGGATTTAAGAAGCGATTTAAGGTGGGACGGATTTACGAGTTTTTTCGTAGGCTCTGGTAATTCTAGTGTTAAAAGCAAACTGTGATGCAAGCCATACATCCTACAAACACTTTACATTAAAATGAGAATACCAAGATTAATTTTACTGTAATCAATAAGGAAAAAAAAGACTTTGCATTACTTGATGTTTTGGTTGCTCAGACTGCAAACCCTTCACTTTAGATTTTTCTTGTTCAAGTGCTGCATGTAGTGATGTGACCTATGAAAAATAAAATTAAATATGCATGCTGATATTTTTGCTTGAACACAAGTTAATGTTGTAATTAACAATAAATATAAAATTACATTTACATTTTTTTTTACAAGTATCTATCTTGGATATGTAGAGCAATACACCAAGCTGAAAATAAGAGTCTATGCATTATACATGCAAAGAATGCTATTCCATCTGTTCAAGTTTAATTAAAAACAGCAAGTTCACAGAATACTGAAAGGCTATCCTATATACAGATAATTCATAAGGTTTTATCATCTTCTTGGTAGAATATGGTAATAGAGAGTATATTTTATTGAAAAGTATATTGTGCACTTTTTAGTACAAGATTTAAATGAAAGGCATTTCTATTTTCAGTGTGAAGAATAAACTAAAAATGCCAAAATATTTGAAGCCTTGTTTTTTTCAAAGAATGACTAAAGCAGGACTGAGCATTAAGCAACACGCTCTTAAGCCCCCTAAAAAATGCCACAAAACTTGCAACGTTTGACATCTGAAGTTATTTATGGATATATGTGCACATACAAACACATAAGCTACTGTGTGTGTACATGCACACACATCCATACATAATAACTTAAGATGTCGCACTTTGCAAGTTGTGTGGTATTTGTGTGTTCCAGTAACTTGCAGTGAAGGAAGACTGTTTTCATAGTTAAGACTTTTTTTCTTTTTCCATACCCTGCAACTAGCCATTTTTCACTTAGTGGGGCTTCTGACATTTCCTGCCTTCCTTATTCCTTTTCAGATTCTGGCTTGTATTCAGTTGTAATGACGCAAAACAACTTTTCCACATGTACCTGTAAGAACAGATCTGCAATTTGATTTCACAAGTTTTAGAGCAGAAAAAATGATTCAAAAACATACGTTGAATGGCAAAAGCTTCAGTGCTGCCCTGTTTGACAGCAGGGTATTTCTCAATCAGTTTTTTTTTCCCAAACCAGTGTGCCTTCCCTCATTACAGATTTCAGTCTGTCATCAAAAATTTCAACAATCTGTATTTAAGATGTGGCTTCATCTATCACTACGCAGAATTTCAAGCAGTCTGATTCAGAAGTGAAAGGGTCAATGAGGAACATAATCAATGGCCTTTTCAGCTGTAGATCATGGAATCAGTCCTAAAAACTCCACTAAAGAATTTTGAGAAGTATAACATACCATGCAGTACTCACTCAGTGGCTTCACTACTTGCATTTAATACCAAGGGAAATGTGTTAGTTCTCCCTTTTGAAAATGTATCTTGAAGCGCCCAAGTTTATTAACAAAGCAAATTCATTTGTGCCAGATCAGGCAGACTCTTCACTTTCCCTTGTAGATTCAGGTTCAGTCTGTCTAAATGACACAGCATGTTCACCAAATTGAAAAATCTAAAATTGCCTGTAATAGAGCTCAGAATAGTGTTTGTGCTTCTTCTCCAAGAACTGATTTAATGTGTCCAAAAGTTCAAAAAAACAAGAATACACTTCATCTTTTGAAAGCCACCTCATGGTGCGGTAGAGTGGCAGATCTTTGGGAAGGTCTTCATACTCTTCTAGAAGCTCAGCAATTAGATTTTTTGAGCAGTCTGTAATTGAGAGAAAGTGTGCAAATAAAACTGTCATCGCCAACATGGATGTCATTAAGTGGTCTAAATTCAGGTCTTTAAACATCAAGTGCTCTTGATGAATGATGCAGTGTGAAGTCCAAAATTGTTGAAACCTCTCATTAGCTTTTCACAATCCCATAGGACCATTCACAAATCCAACCAGATGACACTTTGTCCACAGCTACTGCTCCAAGTTTTGGTAATGGAAAGATCGATTTCTCAAAAATGCTCAACATTTTCTCTTTTGTATCCATGACAGAGGTATATTCTTAAAAAAACAAAACCTATCAAGTAGTTATTTTATTACACGCTCTTCTGACACAAACCTTGCAAATATTACCACCTGTGGCTTGTCTGATCAACACGAGACTCGTCCAAAGCAGAGGATGAAATGCCTTCATTTCTCAAGATCAGAAAACAACTGTGTTTCAACTGCATTATTTATTTCAGATATCTGGTGTTCAACCGTTTGCCATGCTTGGAGGTCTGATACCATTCACTTAAAATTGCTATGACAAACACATCACGGGATGGCACCTTACCTAAATTTGCATTCTCTGTCTGCATGACTTTTTAGGGTGAACTCAGTTCCATGTCAGCGGATACGAAGCAAGTGTTACTATCTCGGAGCATCTAGTAACCCTTTGGAAGTAACTGGGGTTTGTTTGAATGACTATAATATCAAATTATTTTGCTTGTTTTTCTGAAGTTCAGTACCAATTCCTGGTTGATCTTAGTGTGAAGTAAGTTGAAATGGCTCTGAAGGTTTGAAACCTTAAAATGTGACGTCTGGCATATCAAGCATAATGGTTTCCATTATGTTCCACAAAAAATAAAAATCCTCCCAAACTGTTAAAAATATTCTGTGATCATCTTCATATTTACGCTTAGCTTTATTCTTCTTTGATCCCAACATGACGTCTTAAGTCAATGATTGAGAATGATTGTGATGAAAGTTCATGACAATTACCATGGCAAAACATTTTGTTACCTTTTTTCCTGAGATCAGTAATTATATTTGAGCACAAGTATAAATGCATAGTGAAAGCTACACACATGCTAACAAAATTATAAATAAAAATAAAATAAAAACTACATGATGTTAAATGGACAGCTGTACATGGAGTATATAGGCAAGGAGCTGCAAAAGGCTCACTAGTCTCAGAATAGATTTATAGTATGGAATAAAGCATATTTTCTGTACCTGTAATGAAAGTTCCTGCTTGATGTTTAGCAGCTCATCAACCTGCAGAAGTATTTCTGCTTTATCCTTCACTGAAATAAGGAAATGAAAGCTTTGATGAATCAGAAATAACTGTTGCAATAAATCTCAATCATATTTGTGAAATTCACTCCTTTCTAAGAGTGACAGAAAAACTGTGAAAAATTAAGAGTGAGATTAAATATGGACCAGAAGGCAATGATGCAAAAAAAACAAAAAAAAAAACATTAAAATAATAAAATGTAATACTCACTTTCCCCTTGCTGAAGCATTTTCAGCAGCTGTGCATTTCTTGCCTTCACTTCCTTATATTTAGTCTTAAAAATAAATACGAATATACTATTAGTATCAGGTTATATGCATCTTAGTAGGAAAAATAAAGCACTTATACATATTAATGCTCACACATTTATTTCACAATAACCAGACCATGTATTTTCAAGTCAACCTTGTAAACTCTTCGAAACTGTTTGAACAGACAGGTTTTTGCAAAAGAACTGCTGTTAATTTATGGTGTACATTTTTATTCTACTATGACAAACATACATTTTTTCACAAAACTACAAAAATATGGCAATAACTAAATTAATATTAAGTCTTTAAAAAATATGTCAAATGAAAACATGTTTCAGCAAAACACATTATAAAAATCTTCACTTGTTGTCTGCTTTTTGAATTAGACTAAACAGGTTTAAGAACATTTGGAAAATATCAGTTTCAGATGAGCAATGTCTTGTTGCTTTTCCTTGCCATAATGAACTGATAAATTTGCATAGTTTGTGAACTGAAACAATGTGAAGTAGTGCAGCAATCAGAATCTGTCCATTAGGTGGCATTGTCTGAAACAAATTCTTGTGTATTTATTGTGCACATGCAGGGTACATTCAGGATATAGATCTACATACACTAATATCAGAATTGGACCACTCACAAAATACATTTGAACAGTCCCAAAACTTAAAACTCAAAATGTAGGACCAAGCTATGAAGAGTTCCATTTCAAATACACATTCATTGTAAAATAAGAACTTAAGTTTTGGGACGAAACTTCACAAAAATATTCATTCACAGAGAAAAATACACATAATTCAGAGAGCTTTGTTTTCACAGAATGTGTTAAATAATATGATCTTTTTCACAAAGTTGCAAAAACGAAAACAAAAACTAAAGAGTATTAAAAATGTATTCAAATTAAAACAGAAAAAAAATATTTATGTTGTAGACCATTCTTAAATCTCCTGATATCATAAGACTATATAGAGTTATCTCTAAAATGAATCACTGTTTATAAGGCTTCAGGCAGTGACTAAAATCTTCACAAATGAGACCAAAAATAAGCTTTGGCAATTGATTCTACGGAGTTCACCAGTGGCAAATGAAATCATTGAAGCTTTAAGCTAATTGTATGTTAATTATAATGTAATAGATGCAAAAGGCAATTTTGTTTTTTATTGTGGAGTGGATGTTCCATTAACCTATGTGTTGATAGGGGCTCCCTCTTGGATTTCAGTGAGCCGCATTTCACTTAAGTCTGGTTTATACACTTGACACACTCACGCTGGATGTGAGGGATGCGTGGCGGAAATGACTTCAGACTTGGAAGTGTGTGTGAAGATATTTCTAAGTACACGGTGCGGCTGATGCATTTACCCAAAATGGTGAATTACAATAAGAGGCTGGTCATTTTCACAGCAGGTATCATTATCCTTTATTACAGTAGATCATCTTTTTCCTGTATATTAAATGCACAGTTCATCATGACACATTAAAAGTAGTGGCAGGGGAAAGTGGAGTTAAGCAGCATAGGATGGTGGTCTGTAGGATGACGTTGGAGATCAAGAAGAGGAAGAGAGTGAGAGCAGAGCAAAGGATCAAATGGTGGAAGTTGAAAAAGGAAGACTGCAAGGTTGAGTTTAGGGAGGAGGTGAGACAAGCACTGGGTGGCAGTGAAGAGTTACCAGACAGCTGAGAAAGTACAGCAGATGTAGTAAGGCTGACAGCAAGAAGGGTGCTTGGCGTGGCATCTGGACAAAGGAAAAGTAAACCTGGTGGTGGAATGAGGAAATACGGGAGAGTGTACAGAGGAAGAGGATGGAAAAGAAGAAGTGGGATAGTCAGAGAGATGCAGAAAGTAAACAAGAGTACAAGGAGATAAGGCACAAGGTGAAGAGAGAAGTGGCGAAGGCTAAAGAAACGACGTATGATGAGTTGTATGAGAGGTTGGACACTAAGGAGGGAGAAAAGGACCTGTACCGATTAGCTAGACAGAGGGACCGAGCTGGGAAAAATGGAAACGTACTCACAAGCGAGGAGAGTGTGTTGAGCGGATGAAAAGAGTACTTTGAGAGGCTGATGAACAAAGAGAACGTGAGAGAGAAGAGGTTGTATAATGCGGAGATAATGAATCAGGAAGTGCAACGGATTAGCAAGGAGCAAGTACGGACAGCTTTGAAGGGGATGAAAAATGGACAGGCCGTTGGTCCAGATGACATACCTATGGAAGCATGGAGGTGTTTAGGAGAGATGGCAGTGGAGTTTTTAACCAGATTGTTTAATGGAATCTTGGAAAGTGAGAGGATGCCTGAGGAGTGGAGTAGTAGTGTACTGGTGCCGATATTTAAGAATAAGGGGGATGTGCAGGACTGCAGTAACTACAGGGGAATAAAATTGATGAGCCACAGCATGAAGTTATGGGAAAGAGTAGTGGAAGCTAGGTTAAGACGTAAGGTGATGATTAGTGAGCAGCAGTATGGTTTCATGCCAAGGAAGAGCACCACAGATGCAATATTTGCTCTGAGGATGTTGATGGAGAAGTTCAGAGAAGGCCAGGAGGAGTTGCATTGCGTCTTTGTGGACCTGGAGAAAGCATATGACAGGATGACTTGAGAGGAGCTGTGGTATTGTATGTGGAAGTCGGGAGTGGCAGAGAAGTACAAAAGAATTGTACAGAATATGTACAAGGGAAGTGTGACAGTGGTGAGGTCTGCAGTAGGAGTGACAGATGCATTCAAGTTGGAGGTGGGATTACATCAGGAATCGTCTCTGAGCGCTTTCTTATTTGCAATGGTGATGGGCAGGCTGACAGATGAGATTAGACAGGAGTCCCCGTGGACTATGATGTTCGTTGATGACATTGTGATCTGTAGCGATAGTAGGGAGCAGGTTGAGGAGATCCTGGAGAGGTGGAGATATGCTCTAGAGAGGAGAGGAATGAAGGTCAGTAGGAACAAGACAGAATACATGGGTGTAAATGAGAGGGAGGTCAGTATAATGGTGAGGATGCAGGGAGTAGATTTGGCAAAGGTGGATGAGATTAAATACTTGGGATCAACAGTACAGAGTAAATGGGGATTGTGGAAGAGAGGTGAAAAAGAGTGCAGGCAGGGTGGAATGGGTGAAGAAGAGTGTCAGGAGTAATTTGTGACTGACGGGTATCAGCAAGAGTCAAAGAGAAGGTCTACAGGATGGTAGTGAGACCAGCTATGTTATATGGGTTGGAGATGGTGGCACTGACCAGAAAGCAGAAGACAAAGCTGGAGGTGGCAAAGTTAAAGATGCTAAGATTTGCATTGGGTGTGACAAGGATGGATAGTATTAGAAAAGAGTACATTAGAGGGTCAGCTCAAGGTGGACGGTTGGGGGACAAAGTCAGAGAGGCAAGAATGTGTTGGTTTGGACATGTGCAGAGAAGAGATGTTGGGTAAATTGGGAGAAGGATGCTAAGGATAGAGCTGCCAGGGAAGAGGAAAAGAGGAAGGCCTAAGCGAAGGTGTATGGATGTGGTGAGAGAGGACATGCAGGTGATGGGTGTAACAGAACAAAATGCAGAGGACAGAAAGATATGGAAGAAGATGATCCACTGTGGCAATCCCTGACGGGAGCAGCCAAAAGAAGAAGATGATCTACTGTGGCCCTCTGTCTCATCCATGGCAGTACTCAATTCCACAGCTGGAGCAGAGCTATAGAAATGCGTGCCCCCACCTTCTTTGATTTTGTCTCAAAGCATAGCATCTATTGACAGATGAGTTCTCACAATCAAGGAGATATCGGACAGATCATTAAGGAATGGAAAGTTGCAGGAATTTCTGCAGCACACTGGGCTAGAATCACTTGCTGAGCATAAAAATGTGGTGCCCCTGCATAACACACAGATCTCAGACAGACTGAAAACTAAAAGCAAGGAAAGTCAGGGAGTAGTACCAATACAGGCATTACCTTTCAGAATATTCAACTGAAAGTCGCAAGTGAGACATTAGAGATAACCTTCAATTGCATACTGAGAAAACAGTGGAGGTTGAAGTCAAGGAACTGTAAAGCCAGTTTGAAAATATGAGGGGTAATACAAAGCAAGGAAGCTCAAATGGGTCGGAGATCATTCATTGCTTCTCAGTCTTAGCCAGATGATTTAACCACTTTTGGAGAAATTGAGACTGACACTTTAACTGGTATCTAGATGGCATGTTGAAGAATACATATGCTGTCAAGGCAGAATTCAATGGCACATTCATATCTAACATAGTGGAGATTGCTAAAAAATTCTGATTACAGGCCAATTCTCAGACAAGTCTTAAAGCAGTTTGTGGGAAAGAGCTTTATTGCACAGATTTCCACAATATTCGACATCTTGTCAAGATCATGCCTTTTCTGCTTATTTTACCAGGTTATTGTGAATGTGGCTTTTGAGTACGGAACAGAATAAAATCAAAAGTGCAAAACTTAATGCCTCAACCTTGGAGGATACAGTCATAATCAGCACAAAAGGCCCATCATTTGTGCGGTTTCCTGAGCCTTGTGTCAAATGCTGGCTCACTTCAATCAAGAATAATAGACCAAATTACACTGGCTGGCCCACTGACATTCTGATGATCAGTGACACAGATTAAGAGCCTGAGTAAAATACTCTGTTCTTAATGACCAAGACATACATAAAAGCACAAGGGAAGGATGGATTGCATAGGAGAAGGAAAAGAATTAGGTAGACATACATAGAAGTTAGAAAGACAAGAGACTGAAAGAATAATATTTTACACATTTGATTATTTGGCACCTACAATAAGCTATTGGCTCCTAATTTGTTTCTTTTAGGAGCCACTGTCTCCTTGGGATGAATTTTTGTCTGGATTGCCGTGTTTAAAAGAAGAAAAAAAAAAATACTCAGACAACTTTTAGCATTATCCTAAGGTTTCAGAAAAGTATATTTATTAACTGACTTACCTCCCACTCAGTGATAACACACTTTAGTCTTTCTATTTCCAAATCTTTTTTTTCAAGTTCATATTTAAGTTGCTCTGCTCGTACATCCTGTTTTGAAAGGTTTTAGAAAACAAATTAGAAAAAAGGTGCAAAATAAAAATCAAACAAACAAAATATATAATTTCCCCATATCATTCATCTAGCCATTTTCTGTGCTATGAACAACATATAGCATATCTTCAAAAACATTCAATAGCAGGAGGGTTCCTAAGTAAGTAGGTTGAACATTTAAAACAATGTAGCAAACCAACTCCAATGAGTTTAACCGTCAAAGATAAGGAAGTGAACTGTGTAATAAAACACAAAGTCTTTACACCTCATCCTATTTCCTATTTTAAAGGATGATCTTCAGCACTGATAAACTGCAGACTGATTCAGCATCTGCATCTTCATTCTATATATAACACTGTTGTGTATTATTGGTTTAAAATTCAGCAAATTTCCAACATCATATACTTCCACATAGACAGTAAAGATGTCTGAAATTAGAAAACAGGTTTAAATTTTAAAGAATAATACTATATTGTTCAGCCGTAAGAAGTGATCTAAATATTAATCAAGATTGGTAGCACTCCTTTAAAATGCATTTTATTTAATGGTCAAACAAATATTTAGTACAATTTCAGCAAACTGGCCCAAACCTTCTTTACTCTGATTATTCCAAGGCCAAATCCAGGGCAGTTGTATTTTTCCCATTAAAGGAACCATACCAAATTCTGAAACTTCTGTAAAAGAGAAAAATAAACTCTGGCCACCACAGCCTAGTGACACGTGTGTGTCAGTCCTGTTGGGAAGAGTTACAGAGTGCAGATTTACATATTGTATTATAATTACATTGCCGTTGAGAAAATTGACAATTTGTTTAGTTCCATGTTGAAAAACAGTCAATCACTGAATACTCTAGTCCAGAGGATCCTACGTTCATTACTGGAGGATAACTGTGGCTATGGGTTTTGACTCCAACAACTAGTGCTTTTATTTCACAATCAGTGTGCATCATGCTTGGTTTTTACATCTCATTATTTAGTGTGCTATTCTTTTTTATAAGCTTATTCTAAGAAATTCTGAAATAATTTGTGTTTTGCCAAAATTTTAAATGCATACTTTTCCGGTGCAATTTACTTTTAATTCATCAGTTTGAATACAGTTTGTTCCCTTACTTGCACCAAATGACAACACCACTGAATGCTAAAAGGGAATGATTATTTCAGTGCCATACTCACCTATCTGCTCATTTGCAAGAAAGGCTTCTTAATGAATATACATGTGAAAAAGGCAGAACACTCATCATCCCCCTTAGCCTTCAATATTATTTGCACCTGTGTCTGCACTATTACTTGCTAGTCATCAGCATTTTGACACAACTATGTGAGCAAATGTGACAAAAACAGGTAAATTAAAGAAAAATGGCAAAAGAAACAAACTATTAAACCTAAGGCAAATATGAATATTTATAAACATCTTAGAAATGTACCTAAAGTGGATAATTAAACAATGAAATCATTTAAAAGTAAGAATGACACAGTGATTGTGAAACTGGCTGTAATAAGAGCCTTCAGCCACAGGTGTCCCCAAAACTTCAAAACCACTGTCAAATGAGACTTTTGTTTTAAAAGTAGTGCTGATATCTATAATACATGCCATTGCTACTACTCAAAATATATATATTTAACCTATTACAATCCACTGTTAATGACTTGCGAACAAGTCAAATGGGATTAGAACATTAGAATATTTTTTATTACAAACAGCCAACAAAGCATACCAATTATCTCAACTAATTTCTCCAATATAACATCAAGTCAGGTTTTAAAATGTCCCTGAAGCCCTGTTGTATACTACACTACTTGGTAATTTATTCCACGTCTATGATTCTTTGTGAAGAAAAAGTTTAATATTTCTGCAAAATTTATCTTATATATAAACGTCTACGCATGGAAGTGTGTGTGTGTCTGTCTGTCTGGCCAGGAAGTGCAAGGCTACAGCATGAAGGTCAAAGAAAGCGACTCTGTCGCCAAAGTGAAACAGCCGAGAAAAGAGAGAAATTCGCTTAGCTGCTGATCGACAATGGAGGCGAGCATGTCAGCAAAATGAAACCGAAAAAAAAGAGAGAACCTCACTTTGCTGCTAATGCACAAACTATGCGATTGATTGATTGATTGATTTTGAAGTGCCAGAATACATGGTTTCTAGGAGCTTGGGCTTTTTACAGCACAGACTTACACAGATAACACTTAATAAGTTTCCAGCTGTGTCCTTGAAATTCTAGTTGAACTCATTTTAATGTAACAGCCTGGATCAACTGTGCTCGCCCTTTACTATCTATTTGCTTAAACTGAAAAGGATCAGCGGCTTTAATTTTTTACTGTAACTTTCCCCATACCCTGTAGTCCTGGAATCAGCCTAGTTTCTCCTCTCTAGAATTTTTCTAGTACTGTTGAATTACCCATTATAATGAGAATTCAGCATATGTTTTACAAGCATGTGTATGTAAAATACAAGCAAGTCTCCTACCACTATTTATAGGGTGGACTGTCAGAATACCAGCACTTTATGTCTTCATTATTCATCTATAAAGTACCACAGCACAAAATAACATCTAGAGGGCCGAGTGAATAGCCAATATCAAGTAAACATATTTATGGACTGAAATTTCAGACTTTACTATGGAATTAACACCAAACAAAGAAGTACAGGAGAAAAATGAAACAGTACAACAAACATGAAAACAACAACTGTGAACATTAAGAGTAGTTGTCTTGTTGTCCAAATATCCTGTGTGATCACTTCTTGCAGCCACCACTGCTTGACACATCTGGCACACAGAACTAATAAACTGATTTTGTAGTTATGGGAGAATATTTTATTTCTGCAGAAGGTCTTCATGATGTTACTGGTGAGTTTAAATAGAGGGTGAAATCTCTGAATGATGTGATCCAAGTCATACCAAAGGTACTCTATGGGGTTAATAGCTGGAGAGAAGGCAGAAAAAGGCAGTGTATGCACACAAGCTTTACTCATCAGGTTGGCTGGGACCAGAGCATTCTGTGTGGACTGCCACTGTCCTGTTGCAAGATCAAAATATAAGTAGTCAGCCACTGACAGGTTGCCTTTCTTTATTAGCTGCAAGGAGGGTGACCCTTAAATGTCAAGGCACTGATGTGGGCTATTTGCCAACAGCTTCTGCAGCACATAGCAGATATGAAACCATCTCTCTGACAAGGAACAGCTTAATTGTGTTTATCACTTAAGAGTGAACGACATATTGGACAGTCCTCTGTCCTGCCAGTGTGCAGAAACTTTGCTTACAGTCAGGAATCAGTGAAGCAGCTTAATCCTTACCTGTCATCACTGATATGTATGCCATTCATGCCCACAGTATGCTAACCGTCATGTGCTTTGCTTCTGGTAACATTCAGAACATTATGGAATGTAAAGAAAACTGATTACATTTCATATATGTCTTGATGTATCCCAAGCTTGAATAAGGTCTTCTTAAAAGTGAACTGATCAGGTATTAATCCACCTGAACCTTGCTGTTTAAAAGTACATCTAAAAAACACATATCTTTGGCAAATTGCAATGCCTCCCTACAAAAGATATATTGCTGGTAATTGAGCTATAATAAATTGACAGGTTGTTGTCATTTCCTTTTCCTTCAGTATAAATAAATAATGCAATTTTTCCTATTTTTTGATGACAGCACCAAAACACTGAAATGGAATTTGACTGTAATCATTAACTTTTCTCCTCAAGTAACATACAACAAACTTTGTCATTTCCACCCAATAAGTGCTGTTTTATTGACTTGTTCCACTAATTCAGCCTGTATACAGATCAAATTATATGCAGCATGTTGCTCTACTTACAAGGATAACAAGCTGCTTTTTAATAACAATGTAAAAAATGTGTGCGAAGGCCAAAATTTATCAAACTATTGCTGTGAGAAACATACACTCCCTCCCAAATAATTTTGTCAATTGTGTGTTTTCTGGCAATATCTACTGTATTTGTGTCTATACCTTTGACTCAAGTGTTAAAATAGTAAAAACTTATAGTCGAAGTGATCTGTAAGTTGTATTTCTCACGCACCGGTTCCTGGTCACTGGATGTCAAAGTATCCATTACACCTGTGCTGCTCTGCTCCCGCCTCTTCTCTTTTAATAATATTTTGTTCACATCATCTTCTAGTCTGTTGAAAAAGCGGTCATTTTTTGAAGGCGTATTACCAGATTTCAAATCCTGTTAAAATTCAAAAGGAAGTTAAATGATGATTATGACAGCTGTAGTTTGCATTTTCTACAGTTAAATTATTATTCAGATAACATCTAAGAATGTCTTGGAAGAGAGATTACTCAAAAAAGGTCAAAAGACACATGCAAACCTGGGAGTGAGTGAAGAATTAACAATGATCGACTGATGACACAGTCATAAATAATTAAATAAATGACAGTGTAACTGTATGTACATTTATTTTGCTACTTTCATCTTACCAAAAAAAAGTATTCTAAAATTTAAAGCACAACTATCAATCATTATTTAAGAATTCAGCCATTTACAACAGCATTCAAGCCCATCTATCAATGTGTGAGAACATTCAATATAAATGGATGTTTCTTTAAAAAGACAAAGACTGTCCCAGCAACTGTGACTGTAACCTAATTTCTATTAAATTACCTTTAGAAATTGTGAATTGAGATGTTTACTTATGTATTTGTGGAACACTGCCTAAGGAATTGCAAAAGTCTATCTGTACTGAAAATTCAAACAAAGTTATATGCACAAAAGGTAGCTATCTAAAATACAACTGGCTTTTGAAGTGAGCTATGTGGTCTAATTTTTTGGCTACAACCTGCTCTCTTCCTATAATTCTGAACAAATTCACCACTTTATTATATTTAACTTGCTCTGATGGGACTCTTTTTTTATTTCGAGCAAGTCACATGCATCATGCGGGTGCTACATTGATATATCAGATGTCAGGTTGCCATCAAATATTTTTTAATTTGATGTGTACTTTCTGATATTGTTATCTTTGAATAGTACACCCTTTTGCAAAATGTTAAAATGTGCACACTATGACGTGCAAAAATAAGACAAAAACTAACCACAATAAAAAAAAACAATTAAATATTCTATGCAATAGCAGCAGATTAACAGTTACCACAATAGATTTCCTATAAGAGTATCTTTTCCAGAAGAACAAAAAAGTTGGTGGTCACATGCCTGGTTTGTGAAAAGGCTTTCAGGTTTTTCTGAGAGCAAAACAAACTGAGTAGACCTGTGCTTTGTTCCTTTAGTAAATAATATAAAAAATACAATGCCTTGCAAAAGTTTTCAAATGTTTCTGGTAGGGAAGCATACTTGACAAAATTTAGTACTTAACAGCTAACCCACTCATTTAATAAATGTTTCACTTTTAAAAAGTGACACCCTGCTTAATAACACCAAAAATACAAGAATAGTTTATTATGTGTGTATGAATGTTTAAACATTGAGAAAACAACATCAGAACTATCTCTTTACATTACTGAAAATCACTTTATTCATTTTGGAAAGGGAGCTTATCAATTGTGTTCAGAAGTCAGTTTCTTATGCAGTCTGTTAATTGTCAGGCCAGCATCTGAGAACACCCACTCTGACAGAATTCAAAAAAATCCACCACTGTATAGGGTGAGCTGCAGAGTACTGTAGTACATTGCACATAAAAATGACCTATCCTCCACTACATCACTCACAACAAAGTTCCACCAAACTACCTCTGTAAGCAACATCAGCATTAGGAGCTTCATGAAATATGTTTCTATGGCCAAGTAACTGCACTCAAGCCTAAGATCACTATGTGCAATGCCAGGCATCAACTGAAGTGGTGTAAATCATGTCACCATTGGGGTCTAGGGAGTAGTAGGAATGAGTTTGCTAAAGAGAGAGATAAATCACATTTTACTATCTGTCAATCTGAACTGTATCTTCTGGACTATGCAATGCCTACTGTAAAGTTTGGTGCAGGAGGGATAGTGATATGGGGCTGGAGACAGTTATAGCTGCAAAGAGTTGGGGTGCAGAAACTCAATATTATGTCCATGGTTTTGGAATGGGATGTCCAACAAGCTCATATAGGCTGCGATGGTCAGGTGTCCACAAACACTTGATCATATAGTGTACATTTTAAATCCACCACTGACATCACGTTGCATTGTATTGTATGAGAGAAATATGCCTTAAAAACCTAAGTCATGAAATTAGTGTTCAAATTAGATATCAACGTTTATGGCATTAAAAATTATAATTCATTTTATTTATATAGCATTATCTGAACATCTGCAACCATTTTGAATTTGCAGTGTAGCTTAAATATCACCTTTATGTACTATATCTATGTAATTGTGTCTCACCATAAAGCGTATGTCAGCCCTTGCAATTCTTAGTGTAAATTATGTGAACAATAAAATGATTAACATTTCTAGTTACAACTGATACCTACACTTCGTGTAAAACTTTATTTTTAAATTCACAAACACGTGTCAAAAAGAAAGAATTTAAGAGCAAAATTATTTGTTTTGTGAGCACAAAGTAAAAAACTGAAATATGTTCAGTGTTTAAGTATTCTGATTTATTTACTCAGTTAGCGCTAAGTTTTCACATGTTAAAAAAATTAATCTAAAGAAAATACCATTGTCTTACCATTGGCCTCTGTCTGTGCACCACTGAAGTCACTGCCACATTTTGTCAATAGTAACTCCAGTCTGTTTAGCAATTACTGTTCATGCAAATTAATCTGAAGGAAAGGTATGAAAATAAAAAAGAAAAAAAAAACATTCTAAGGAAGTCAGAGTTGAACTGATAAAATGCATAGATCTGGAAACGCTAAATTAACTATGTAAGAGTGTTTAGACTGTTGGCTTAATAAGAAATGTATGCAGCATCACTATTTCTCAAATATAATCTTAAATTTTGTCTAAGATTTGCCAGAATTAAAAAAAGAGAATCAGCTAGTTGTTGGGCAAAGTACTTGTGGTCAATTAGAGACCACAAGTGCTCAAAGCTCAAGAAACAAGTTTATAATAAAGTAAGGTTGGGGGGCACAAAGGCCTGAGGACTGAACACTTTGTTAAATGTGAAGGAAAGTTTGGGAGCAAACAGCTCCAAGAAACACTGCAAGGAAACTTGTTTCAATTTACATACAAAACAAAAGTATGAATAAGACTCTTTGAACAAAAAATGATCCTAAGCGGAATATTAAAACTAATTTGAAACAGAAATATTATTATGTAAAGCATGACTACTGATGCAAGCAGAATACTTTCGCTTTCTCTTTACAAAACCAGCTGACAAAATGGCAAAAAATTTTGCCTTACAAATTTTTCTTCTTGAGTGCATCATATCCACCTTATGCCCAGTGGCAGATTAGGTATTGCCATTTTTTGGAGAGGTGTGAGTGAACATGTATACAGCCTTAAGCTTTCTTAGTCACAGGTAAACAGAGCTACAAAAAAATCCAGCACGGTTTTCTCCATTTGACGTTTCAATAATAATTTGAAAAAAGAAAGACCCCCTTGAACCAGGAATATCTGGAGCATAAGGCATTATTTGCATCAAAATATGGATGTGAAAGCACTTTATTTTAAAAGGCACCTAAAAATACTTTTGCAAAGCACTGTATATTTTATATACAAGAAATCGCAAGAACTAGTAAAAACACAAACTCACAAAAACAGTTGTTAAAACAATTAACTTTATTCCCCCCAAATGTATCTTCTTCTTAGCTGAATACTGTGCTCTCCTCATACCCGAGAATTTCCTCTAGTTTCCCAAAATCCTCACATTAGTAAGTAAGTAAATAAATAAAAAAAAAACCTCTTAAATAATTTCAAAATTAAATTTTACAATTGCTGATATATCTCTGTATGTGTATTCAAACATGGATTAACATTCTGCTGAAATCCAAAGAAAATATGGGAAAAAGAAATCCTAACAAAAATAAATAAATGAATTAATAGTTTAGGCATAGTGATTAGCACCGTTTGCTGCTTCAGAGACCTGACTAGACTTCTGATTATCCTTATGGAGTTTTCAGTTTGTTCCTGCAAGTACTAAAAATGTCCATGTTACACTGATCTAAATAGCACAATGTGTATTTGTGCATTTTCCCTAAGACCAAGCAGCATCTTATCCATAGTATCTCTGATATCATGCGACCCTGTAATGGAATAATTAGGTTTGGAAAATGAACAGATGGATGGAAGCTGAAACTTACCTCTTGTTTTTTATTAAAGTGCTCTGCAAATTAAAAATAACTTATATTAATAATACAACTTCTTAGATTTTCCACTGAATATATTCATAAAATGCTTAACCTTACCTACACTTCCTTCTGTTTGAAAATCTTTTAAAGAAACTGTCAATGGTTTGTCTTTACCCTGGTTGTTTCGTCTTTTATCTTTCTTTCCTCCACTTTTGGCCTTTGGTGATGTGTCTTCAGTATTTTCATATTCCTGGAAAAAACAATGTAGTTTTTATTTCATATCAAAGTTTGCATAAGTGAGAACAGGGAGAACTTGAAAGGTTTCATCTGTACCTGAAGGAATTTTTCCTCTTTAATAAAACTATCAGACACGTAATACTGCACTGCAAAATTCTGGGTTACACATTCTACAAATCAGTAACACAATGTTTGTTTGGTATTCTTATTTACCTGATTTATATTGTTCAATTAGAATCAGTAATCAGAGCATGCATTACAGAAAGAGTTCTTACACAGTTATTCTGAATATGTTTAATCCATGCACACAATAACCTTTTATTACATTTATGTTATCTAATCTTCAGCATTTAAATTGTAAGGGGCTCTGTAGTACTGCTAAACCATGGTAACTACTGATTACTCAATCACAGTAAACTCTGATACAGAACACACCCAGCCCTTACTGCAGGTCAAACCATGAACTAGATGGTGTTTACAGGTATTAGGATGAAGTTCAGATTTTCAATCATATCTACTTCTATTATACCATCTGCATCAATAAGATTTTCTAAAGGACAACATCCAGGATTTCTCGAATGAATCCTTATATTATTTAACAATGCAGTAGGTATCAAGTCAACCTTAAGTAATCAGAGGTGTTATATGGTGCATTTTGCTTGCATTGTGGGCGATTGCCTTGTGTTATAGTCCAAGTGGATAAGTCATTATTATCGTAAAACATGACTTTGTTATACTGGCATTCCTTTAATAATGTATGTCTATTCCTCATATCCTTGATTTATCCCTTATATGCTTTGTCTACCTTAGTTAGGATTAGAAGAATGGGTTATCTGTCATGTATGTCTATTCCTTATATCCTTTGTCTATCTATTCCTTACATGCTTTGTCTACCTTATTTAGAATTAGAGGAATGGGGGAATGTATCATACTACTAGCATTATGAAAAAGGAAGTGCCATACAGAAGTAACTCTCACTATACTGAATAAGCAGGAGGAGCCAACATGCGTATACAGTAATCCCTCCTCGATCGCGGGGGTTGCGTTCCAGAACCCCCCGCGATAGACGAAAATCCAAGTAGAAACCATATGTTTGTGTAGTTATTTTTATATATTTTAAGCCCTTATAAACTCTCCCACACTGTTAACATTATTAGAGCCCTCTAGACATGAAATAACACCCTTTAGTCAAAAGTTTAAACTGTCCTCCATGACAAGACAGAGATGACAGTTCTTTCTCACAATTAAAAGAATGCAAATAGATCTTCTCTTCAGGAGCAGAGAATTTCAGAGGGAGAGAGAGAGAGAGAGAGAGCTCGCAAAGAAAAGCAAACAATCAAAAAATCAATACTTGTGCTTTTAAGTTTGCCGCGGCATTTTTAGAGGAGCGTTAGTATCTTCTAAGCAAACAGCCTCTGTGCAAACAGTCCCTCTGCTCACATCTCCTCCGTCAGGTGCAGAGAACGTCAGAGAGAGAGAGCGAGATTAAAGCAACAATCAAAAAATCAATACGTGTACTTTTAAATATGCCGAGCACCGCAATAAAGCGGCATTTTTTTAGAGGAGCGTCAGTATCTTTTAAGCAAACAGCACCTCTGCTCACAGCCCCTCCGTCAGGTGCAGAGAATGTCAGAGAGGGTGAGAGAGAGGCAGAGACAAGCAAACAATCAAGCTCCGCGCGGGATGCATATCTTATAGCATTGAGGAGTTTTAGTTAATATGTAATACATGCTCTGATTGGGTAGCTTCTAAGCCATCCGCCAATAGCGTCCCTTGTATGAAATCAACAGGGCAAACAAACTGAGGAAGCGTGTAGCATAAATTAAAAGACCCACTGTCTGCAGAAATCCGCGAACCAGCAAAAAATCTGTGATATATATTTAGATGTGCTTAAATTTAAAATCCGCGATAGAGTGAAACCGCGAAAGTCAAAGCGCGATATAGCGAGGGATTACTGTAGTATCATCTTGCAAAGCAGTAAGGTTTTACTTAGATCAAAAGTTGAAATAGAGTACCTTCTTGTGCTCTTCATATTCCAGTTTGCTTAACATCAGAGCCTTTTCAAGATCTGCTTCATACATTTCACTAGTTAACTGGGAATATAAAACACAAGTTGACCACAAATTCTTCAAATAAATCAAGTGTAAATATTACAATACAAAGATTACAAAATCTGAAAACAAGAGAAAAACGTAAGAGCAAGCAAGAAAATACAATATCACAATTCACTGATCCTGATAAACTGCAAGTTATTCCACCATTGCTGTTTTACCCTGACCACCAATACTATTCTTGCATGCTGCTAGAATGGAAAAAGGGGATTTATGCTGGGGGGAAATAAAATCTACATGTTGCTATCCTGTAAATGTCGTAGCTAGTGACGGGAACTAGTAAATCATTTGATAAAGAGGACTACATTGGAGAAAACACAGGTAGAGATCACAGATGTTGCAATCCATACTATTAACAACTTTAACTACAATATGGGTGAAAGATCTTGGTTCCCTTTCAATAATTTCATTTTAAAGCAGATCTGCTCTAAATTGTCTGGACTTTTTATATCATAAAAATACTACCTCACTGTAGAGGATACATTTCCATATCTGCTTCTGATTATTTAAAACTAAATAATCTTAGACTAGAGAAAACAGGGCTTACGAAAACAACACATACAAAAAAAGAAATAAAAATATATAAAATAAGTATCTAATTTGAAAAGGTCTTTTCTGGAGTTAAGCTTACTTCATATGATTATCACCCGATTCGTCCTTGAACTTGAAATATTTTATATAAGGATGTTACTCTTCTGCTAATTATACAGTATATTCTATGTTTTATAAGATTGTATGGATTTTTATTTTTCCTTCGTTACTTATTCATTATTATTCTTACCTAATCTTATTTGTTTCTTCTTTTCTTGTAGCTTTCTCTTTGACATTTTTTTAAACACTGCATTATTTATATGAAAACATGCTATATAAATGTTTTTATCAAAGTGACAGTGAAAATAAGTTATTTAGTTTTAAACATGTTTCAATTAGAAAATGTTTTTTGCTCACTCTCAAATAATACAACAGGTTGCTTAGAAAGTATAAAGAAAATGCTTAAATAAATTACATCTGTATTAGAGTATTTAGCTATTTCTAGTTTTTAACCCTAGTGAGCACTTTTATTCAAAAAACAAGCCCTTGTAGCATGCAGAGTACTTTTACATAACATCACCTTCTTATTTTTTACGGAAAACTGGGGACAGAATGTGAGTTGTGGTCCCAGCAGGAGGGAAATCCTATTATATACAAAGTCACACAGAACAAGTCAACTGCTTGTCAATTAACACTAGTTTTCTTCCACCTGATGCCAAAAATTCCCCATTATTACATATACAAAATTAAATTACAGTCATACAGTGAGTGGGAAAGGATTTAAGCCTAGGTGCTCAAAGCCATCAGGTGATTCCACCCTAAAACACAACTAAAATAAACTACTTCTGCTTTATTGGAAAATACTGCTAAAACATTTTTAATAAACAATCCTATATAGCTACTAACATTTTACTTTTTGACCACCAGCATAGCTCAAAACACATGTCATATAATAAACATCTGTTCAATGCCTGGGAGAATGTTAATTTAGGCATAACAAAAAATTAAGGTGACAGCAAATATATATCACAAATTGACTAAGATGTAGTACAGAAACTTATAAGCCAAAAATGTTTTTATGTTGATCTCCTCACCAAAGCTAGCAGTTCTGATTAAAGTTGCGAAGATAGCAAAATGACCTCAACTCACTCAATAAAAGCAGGCTGACCTATGTTTTTCTCCAACAAATTAATCCAAAAGATGCAACACTGTTTAGTACAATCCTGTAAGTGCAGGAAAACAGCTAAAACTTATAATAGCTACATAACTCTTAAATAAAATAAATAGGAATAAATAATTTGTACAACAAGCATATTTTTTAATATTACTATGCTAAACACCAAAAGAGAAATAAGCAAGCCTTTAAATACAGGAACCTTAATTATTCAATTAAATATTTACTTATAAACTTCACTTAAATAGCATATGTCAGTGAAAATCATTTTTAGTTTTTGCTAAACAATTTTAATACAGTGCATCCGGAAAGTATTCACAGCACATCACTTTTTCCACATTTTATTATGTTACAGCCTTATTCCAAATGGATTAAATTCATTTTTTTCCTCAGAATTCTACACACAACACCCCATAATGACAATGTGAAAAACGTTTACTTGAGGTTTTTGCAAATTTCTTAAAAATAAAAATACTGAGAAATCACATGACATAAGTATTCAAAGCCTTTGCTCAATACTTTGTCGATGCACCTTTGGCAGCAATTACAGTCTCAAGTATTTTTGAATATGATGCCACAAGCTTGGCACACCTATCCTTGGCCAGTTTCGCCCATTCCTCTTTGCAGCACCTCTCAAGCTCCATCAGGATGGATGGGAAGCGTCGGTGCACAGCCATTTTAAGATCTCTCCAGAGATGTTCAATTGGATTCAAGTCTGGGCTCTGGCTGGGCCACTCAAGGACATTCACAGAGTTGTCCTGAAGCCACTCCTTTGATATCTTGGCTGTGTGCTTAGGGTCGTTGTCCTACTGAAAGATGAACCGTCGCCCCAGTCTGAGGTCAAGAGTGCTCTGGAGCAGGTTTTCATCCAGGATGACTCTGTACATTGCTGCAGTCATCTTTCCCTTTATCCTGACTAGTCTCCCAGTTCCTGCCGCTGAAAAACATCCCCACAGCATGATGCTGCCACCACCATGCTTCACTGTAGGGATGGTATTGGCCCGGTGATGAGCAGTGCCTGGTTTCCTCCAAACGTGACGCCTGGTATTCACACCAAAGAGTTCAATCTTTGTCTCATCAGACCAGAGAATTCTGTTTCTCATGGTCTGAGAGTCCTTCAGGTGCCTTTTGGCAAACTCCAAGCGGGCTGCCATGTGCCTTTTATTAAGGAGTGGCTTCCATCTGGCCACGTTACCATACAGGCCTGATTGGTGGATTGCTGCAGAGATGGTTGTCCTTCTGGAAGGTTCTCCTCTCTCCACAGAGGAGCTCTGACAGGGTGACCATCGGGTTCCTGGTCACCTCCCTGACTAAGGCCCTTCTCCCCTGATCGCTCAGTTTAGATGGCTGGCCAGCCCTAGGAAGAGTCCTGGTGGTTTCGAACTTCTTCCACTTAGGTATGATGAAGGCCACTGTGCTCATTGGGATCTTCAAAGCAGCAGAAACTTTTCTGTAACCTTCCCCAGATTTGTGCCTCGAGACAATCCTGTCTCGGAGGTCTACAGACAATTCCTTTGACTTCATGCTTGGTTTCTGCTCTGACATGAACTGTCAACTGTGGGACCTTATATAGACAGGTGTGTGCCTTTCCAAATCATGTCCAATCACCTGAATTTACCACAGGTGGACTCCAATTAAGCTGCAGAAACATCTCAAGGATGATCAGGGGAAACAGGATGCACCTGAGCTCAATTTTGAGCTTCATGGCAAAGGCTGTGAATACTTACGTACATGTGCTTTCTCAATTTTTTTATTTTTAATAAATTTGCAAAAATCTCAAGTAAACTTTTTTTCATGTTGTCATTATGGGGTGTTGTGTGTAGAATTCTGAGGAAAAAAATGAATTTAATCCATTTTGGAATATGGCTGTAACATAAAATGTGGAAAAAGTGATGCGCTGTGAATACTTTCCAGATGCACTGTACATTTTGTACACTGTAGCTTTAACAAAGCTAGAAAGATACAATACCTGCTCATCTCTTTGCTTCCATTGTTGCCAGTTAGCACCTACTGTGTTCTTTTCTGTAGAATTATGATGAACTAGATCTGTAGCAATTGTCTGTAGGCTTGCGGAGGACTTTTGAGGAAGCTTTTTAAAAGCAAGATTCCTTAGCTGAGGAGGGAATTGCAACAAAAGGAAAAGAATTACTTCAGGAATCTGTAGCTCTGCTAAAGGTCATCAGACAAACAGCAGTTAACTAGCAGGAAAAAATATATATAACTTATCTATCCATATCTATATCTCTCTGTATCTATTTAATAATAAATGACAACGAAGAGGGCCCTGCCCAGCTCCCCACTCCTTACGTCACACTTCTGCCTCCTCTCAGCCCGCAGCCTCCGTCTCAGATTAGCGTGAATATAGCTCTCCTGCAAGCGAACTATGATTCTTAGTGCGATGAAAGAATTTGTAAAATCAACCATGATGCTGAAGCAAATTAGAAAAAAAAATTTACTTAAATTTGTTATGTAGTTCTCTTCTTTGCTAGCTAAGCAGAGGCAAGGTACACTCCCCGAGGCTGGAGCGTGAGTGAGGAGAGCCCCATCCCCCTCCCCTCAGCCCACTGCGTGTCTCTCGGATTCATGCAAATAAGTTGGTACTGCAAGTCAACTATGACACACAGCGTGATGAGAGAAGTCACAAAATCAACCGGAATGTTCAAGGAAATTCTAGAAAAAATCCGATCTAAATCCGTTAAGTAGTTCTCTCGTGAAAAGCGGACAGACATGCAGACAGATTGATTGATGATTTTATATATTATATATCTTGAAAGTGAAAAGTGGAAATTGTTTTGCAGTTGGGAATGCTCACACTTTCCCTATTTTGGTCTGTTCTCATGTGTTTGGGGGAAAAATGTAAGTCATCTGCTAATTTACTGCAAAATATAGGTGCATTTCTGTAGCACAAATGTTGTGTGTTGTTTAAACATAAATGTATTGTATTTTCTAGAAAAATCCTTGCATCCTCTCACTATTATATTATGTACTTTTACTTTTGGTACTTGAATACTTTTGAATGTAGATACATTTTAACTCGGGTATTTTTTAAAATGAAATACTTTATCTTTCGGTGAAAGTAAATATTCTTATACTTCAACTTTTACTTAAGTATCATTTCTGAGTAATGTTTACAACCCTGTCCAAAGAAATAAATGTTTTTTTTTTATTCTTTTTCAGGGACAATAATTTGACTTCACTTTACATTATTTCAGACATCTGTGTTGTTCTTTTAGGATGCTAGTGAATGTGCTGCATTACCTTAGCAAAATTATACCAACATACTTTGAGATCAAATATAGGAAAGAATTCCATTAAGAAAGCATGTAGTATGACTACACAATTCTTCATATTAATTCAATAGGTGGTTTGTTTTGTTTTGCTAAATTTGTAAGTATTTTTCATGGTGGCACCAGAGTTGCTGTCTCCAGATGTTTCTACAATAATTTTGTGGCCTTGCAGTTTATATAAAAACTAGCAAAATATCCGCGCTTCGCAGCGGCGAACTACTGCCTTAAAATTTTTATTAAGAAGAAAAGTAAACGTGAAGATGGCGC
The DNA here is from genome assembly GCF_016835505.1 of Polypterus senegalus. Taxonomy (NCBI): domain Eukaryota; kingdom Metazoa; phylum Chordata; class Cladistia; order Polypteriformes; family Polypteridae; genus Polypterus; species Polypterus senegalus. The sequence continues at coordinate 48,509,374 of NC_053157.1, forward strand.
CATAAATAAGAAAGTTCAACATGGCAGACATTGTCGACCGTTATGACCGTTACGTGTAGAATTTTGAAATGAAACCTGCTTAACTTTTGTAAGTATGCTGTAAGGAATGAGCCTGCCAAATTTCAGCCTTCTACTACAGGGGAAGTTGGAGAATTAATGATGTTGGAAAGTTCAATATGGCGGCCGACAGTGGCGTCATACCACCGAAATAAGTATGTAAATCGGTTTCGGTTAGCGCAGGGATGCCGCCTACCGAATTTTGCGAAGATGGGGCCACAAATAAGAAAGTTCAACATGGCGGATGTTGTCGACCGTTATGACTGTTACTCGTACAATTTCAAAATGAAACCTGCTTAACTTTTGTAAGTAAGCTGTAAGGAATAAGCCTGCCAAATTTCAGCCTTCTACCTACACGGGAAGTTGGAGAATTAGTGAGGAGCGAGTCAGTCAGTCAGGGCTTTGCCTTTTATTAGTATAGATTAGCATGCAATTGCTGTATATTGTTATTTACACCTAAATTACAACAACCAAGTCTGTTTGGATATTATGTACATATTTATAAACTATAATTTATGAAGTTAATACAACAATACATTTAATAAATATCATCTTTTGTGGATCAGACGACACCAGTACAATATTTGTATAAATTATCAGTATATTGGAATCTTCAGCAAGTCAAATGTATCATGGTATGTTTTTGGGGATTTCTCCTGTTTTTCTTTCTTTGAAAATTAATTTATTTCGGTTCTTTTGTATTCACTGTTTTAATGAGGTTGTGTTGCGCTGCACCATTCAGTTACACATGACTCAACTGATGGCTTACCAGATGTGGTCCATTTAAGAGCTAAGGCCTACAGTAAGAATCCCTCTGTACTTAAATAAAGGGAAGACTATAGATAAGAAAAATTTCAAACAGAGATTTTCATTGAGAATTTCAGTTTACTGGCTAGAAAGTTTTTCATTCACCCTTTAAATTAATGTTATCTTGATTATTTGGCCCAAGCTTATTCCAGACCGTAATGTCTGTTTTGCATTTTCAAATTCATTCCAACACAGAAACATTTTTCTGGAGATTTGCACATTTTTCTCAGAAAGATGCTCTCGCATGTCAACATGTATGAGCAGTAGAGATGCTACTGGCTCTGAGGCTAAGGACCTGCACTGGCAATCGGAAGGTTGCCGGTTCGAATCCCGTAAATGCCGAAAGGGACTCTGCATTGTTCAGCCCTTGAGCAAGGCCCTTAACCGGCAATTGCGGAGTGCTTTCAGTAGTGAGAAAAGTGCTATAGAAATGCAAAGAATTGTTATTATTAACTAGGATCACAGGTATTTGTCCAATCAGTCATTACACATATTTGGCACTAACCACTTGTTACCTCATTTGCTTCACTCTGTTGTTGCTCTTTCTTCTTTTTTCTCTTTTCCTTTTTCTTCTCATTATTGTTGTTGTTGTTTGACTTTCCTCCAACAGGTTTGCCTGATCGGGGCTTGCCCGTCTCACGAAGACCTTTTGTTTTTCCACTTTCTGAATCAGACTCACTGTTACTATCTACTTGCAGCAAAGCAAATCTGGATGCCGTTGTAGGAACGGAGGAGATCACAGCAGAGGCCATTACTAAATAAGTTAATAAAAAAAAAAAAAAACACGTTAACAGCAAATCATTGAGAAGCAATATAAAATAGATTCTTTTTACAATGTTCTATTTCTACCTGTAGTGGTTAGGATTTTAAAGATATCACAAATAAATTGCCAAAAATGCTGTGCTGAATGAGGCCTGATTTTTGTATTAGTAGGAGAATGTTATTAGTCACATGTATACATCTTATAAATAAAACCATTCCAAATACTGCAGCTATAAGTTAAAGCAAAAAGTTGCCATTTCTAGTTAAATGTGTACATTTTCATACAGTTAAGTTTGAAAAGTACACACCATGTTAGAGCTGTGCAATGTCTTAAAAGGTCCCATTGTCATTTCAAAACATCAATAATACAATACATTTGCATCTGGGGGGGCAGGGGAAGAGATGCTTGTGGATTCTGAATAATTAGCTCCTCTAACAATGAATCTCCGAAAGCATCTACATGGGGTGGTGAGGGAATGGTGTGTGGGTGTTTTAGCTGGATGAGTTAGTTTAACTGTCTCACAGGTTGCTGCAACTCAGTTATGCAATTACGATGATTCAAGTTCATTTAAAATTGTTAAAAATTATGTGATTTTTGCACGAAACTATAAAATTAGATCTGCCTTCTCATAAAATGGATTTTCTATGAAGTGTCTACCAACAGAACACTAGAAATTATTAATTAGTTCTAATCACTCAAACGTGGCTTCCTCAGTTGTTCTATCTACCATCTTTATAAAAAAAAAAAACTATATCATTGGGGAAAAAAATCATACTTTGTTGTGTTTCATCATGGCTTCTCTACAGTGCATATTTTTGCTTTATAACGTGTGTAAATGACATGCCGCAAAAGGCGCATAACTGAGTGATGATTGGTATTGTGAGCTTGCAATGTACAATGTGCATGCACAAGGGCAATGGCTCTGGCTTTTTAAAAACTTAAGACACTGCTTTGATATATAGTATAATCAGTTTATTTTAGATTTTCTATCTTGTGTATACTGTCCAATTACATTCCGATTTTCCTTCAAGCACTGCTTGCTTATTTGCAGGACTCTGTTTAGTCAAGAGTCTGCTTCTTCCTCCCAATTCGTTATTACTTTTGCACACTGGGTCCACCATTGTGGTCGGAGTGCACGTATATTAGTTCTTATTCTTGGAGGGGGGGGGTAGCCTCTTAAATCTTTGAGCGCCAGGATACACTAACATTCACTACAAGGTTGGGGACCCCTTCAGCTTCAAGCACAGTTGGTACCAGCCCACTTCAAGCACTGCCTGCAAGACCAAACAAGCACCAACACTTTTCATTTCTGGCACATAAAACTCACTGCATACATTATATAAACCCTGCAACCCTGCCTAGGATAAGCAGGTTAGGAAAACAGATGTTGAATGAAAAATACTCTAACGTCGCTGACAAGACACATTAGTCTGGGGATCTGTCACCCACAGTATGAAATGACACTCCATCATGCAATTGAGCAGCTTCAGGGGACCCTTTAAAACCTTTAACGATAGTGAGCTAGCTAAAAGACTGATGAAAAGTGTGAGAAAATATGGGCACTCAGCGTCTGCCTACAAATTAGCATAAAATAGTTTTAAAGAAGGGAAGCTTGCACTAAAATAAAGAAAAAGTAAAGTAACAGCAACTAATTACATAAAGACTACAATTTACATTTACAGAACAATAACCATCTCTTAGAAGTCTGGCAGTGAGGAAAGCAAGATAAATTACTTTTAATCAGTTTGTTAGTTACTAGACCTTGCGACTGATCAGCCACAACATTAAAACCATTGAAAGGTGAAGTGAAAAACATTGATTATCTCATTACAATGACATCTGTAAAAGGGTGGGACATATTGGACAGCAAGTGAACACTCTGTTCTTGAAGGTGATGTGTTGGAAGTAGAAGAAATACTCAGATCTGTCAAGAGCCAAGTTGTGACGGTTAGACGACTGGGTGAGAACATCTCCAAAATAGGAAGTCTTGTGGGGTGTTCCCAGTTTGTAGTGGTTAGCACCTACCAAAAGTGGTCCAAGGAAGTACAACCGGTGGCAGGGTCATGGGTGCCCATTGATGCATGCGTGGAGGGAAGGTTAGTCCATCTGGTCCAATCCCTCAGAAGAGCTACCCTAACACACATTGCTGAAAAACAATGCTGGTAATAAGAGAAAGGTGTCAGAACACACAGTGCAGTGCAGCTTCCTGCATAGCCACAGGCCAGTTAAAGTGTCCAAGCTGACCCAGTCCACCACCAAAAGCACCTGCAGTACAATAGGCATGCAAGTGTCAGAATAGATATAGATAATAAATCACAGAAACGATAATATGAAGTTCATTTGAAAATATCAAATGACACCTCCCCATAAGTATCCCACCCCGCTGTGGTGCCATGCCTTGCACTTTGCTCTCGTCTGCATGCAGGTACTATGGTGATCCAACTAATTGTCACAAAGAAAGCTAGACGCTACCCATGAACAATTCAGAGGCCAGTCTTGGATGGGTCTCTAGTCTATCACTGGGCAATTTAAGCAAATGTTTTACAAGTGGGTGCGAGTATACAAGAGCTCATCTAAAATATACAATACCATGAAAACATATTCAGCTCCTGGAACTATTTTCACATTTTACTGTCTAAAATTCTAAGTTTACAATAAATTAAAGTAAGAATTTTCCAGCTAAACCACAAAAGTGTACACACTGCCAAATCAAAAGAAACAAGTCTCAAACCTTTTAATAATTTGCTAAAAAAGAAAGATCAGAATTGTGAGATTTAAAAAGTACCCATCTCCTTTGTAAATACAAGGCTAACTTTGCTCAGGTACCATGTATTCCCTTACCAACTCAGCCAATTAGTGGATGGTCTCCACCTGTGTACTAAATGAGGGGAATCACCTGCTTTCAGATAAATCCACCAACTTTCATTAAGGTCCAGCGTTCTAAAAAGCAAAGCAAACCAAAATGAAGACAAAAGAGCATTCAAAGTAAGTCAGGGATATGATTATGGAGATGTGGAGATCTTCAGATGGGTATATGATCATCTCAAAGGTACTATATATACATCACAGCTCCATGCACTCCATCATACACACTGCCCAGCTCAGGCTTCCCCTTTACACATAATCACCAAACAAGGTTACTGCGACTCCAAATGACACTTGAATGGAGTTGCAGATGTCAGTGACTGCAACAGCAGAAAATGTTCACATTTCACAAAAGGCAACTCACAAAAATTCTCTTCATGAAACAGTGGCAAAGAAGAAAGAAGCCCTAACAATAAAAGAAAAAAAAATGTCCTTGCATGTAAAGAATATGCACAATATCAATTGGAAGATACTACAAAGATGTGTCAGAAATACTAGTGGTGTGATGAGAGTAAAGTGGAACGTTTTAGCTTTAACACTAAGGGTAACGTGTGGCATAAATCACTGTCAAACAGCATCACATTGTGTGGACGTTTCTTAGCATCATGGTTTACCAATCTTGTTAGGAATGACATGACTCCTCAAAATACAGGCCGATCCTGGAGGTAAAAATGTTCCCCCTGCAGGAAAACCTAAACAGGACAGAAAATTTGTCTTTAAACAGGACAATAACCAAAAGCACATCCCCTGAGCAACAATGGACTGGTTTAAAATCTGATGTACTTGACTGGCTCAGTCAAGAGTTCGGACCTTAATCTTATCAAACATTTGTGGCTGCTGTCCACCACTGCTCTCCAACTAACCTGGCACAGCCTGAGCAATTTTGCAAGGAGGAACAGACGAATCCCACTCCACGACTTATCTGAAAACACTACTTGCTGTAATTGCTATGAGAGGCAACTGAATGAAGTACTGAAAACTGACATTTTAGTTTTTAGAATTTAGTATTTTATTGGTTTATAATTCTTTCTTTTTTGGCAGCATTGTAAACAAGAGTGTGCAATTTAAAAACAAACAAAATCATGTCAAACTGATGAAATCCCAGTGACAATCATTTCTTTGAGGGAGGCGGCGAACACCTTTGCCAAGAACTGTATATACGATTTGTATAAGCTTACATAAAAAAACAAATCATTTGGACTCTTAAAAACTTAAATAATGATAAATGACAAATTTTATTAAACAGTAAAATTGCATCTTACAACAGTAAGGCAAAATGTGAAGAACCACCATGGCAGTTTCTGCAGTAACAAGGTATAACAACCAGTGCCAATATCTGACAAAAGCTCTCAGACTGTCTAAAAACAACACATGAAATTTCTCTATGCGCTTCAATGAACATACCTTACAATAAAAAATGTACAAAATGTAAACTACTTTTGACTAAAACTGATCAATGTGCAGTGTTCTGTGGTAGAACCTTTTTCTTTCACCATCACCTTTTACGCACTTTCATTTTTACTTTACGGTTTTGTGAAAAATAATCATTAAAATGGCAAGCCTGAATGTTTTGCGGCCACTCCCTGAAAACGAGTTATGAGAAACTGAGAAGCGTCTTTCCACTGTTCTCCTGCATCCTAAAAATGAGCTACATGATGCCCTACGGTTAATTCCCTATTAGTAGGTTACTTATTTTTTAATTATTAGATTTTTAAAATTTTAATATAATGAATTGGACTGCTGTCACTTAATATGATTTTGAGTGGTATTTGTAAAGTCATATTATTGTTTATTATCCTTTTCTATTCTACTTAATGCACTGTCTTGGAGTTTAGCAACAAAACATTTCACTATATATCGTACTGTATGTAAAATTGTATGTCGCAAATAAAATTTGCTTTGATATAACATGTACAAATAAACGCCATTTACAGTGCCAACTAAACATCAGAGTAAATTCCATTCATGGGCTGTTGCCAGTCCAATTGACACAGTTACCTGCGTTGGGCCGTACAAAACTCAACTGCAAGTTTAAAAAGACATCTGCCTTTTCTCGAAACTGTGAAAAGTAGGGTGACTCAACACTATTTAAACCTTTGCAGTGCCAATTAAACGGCACAGTAAATCCCATTCATAGATATGGGAGTATGCCAATTTTGGTAGTCCATTTCACCGAGGTAACCGCGTTGGGCATGGCAATACAACTGCACTTAACACAAAAGAGTCCGTCTTTCTTCCCAAACTGTTAAAATGAAGGCGGCTCAAGATAACTGAACTCATTTGTACTCAGGCAGATACTAAAAGTGGATTATTTATTGTTTCAGAGAATGGATTAATCGGTTTACGCAAATCAATATATACGTGTATTTTGTGTTACAGGGTTCCTTAAACCGTTTGAATTCTAGTTGGGCGCTCGCGAATATGTAACTAAAAGCGAAATAAGCACCCAGGCAAATAAGTAGCTAAGTTCGGCCTCGTAAAATGAACTGTTGTTCATTGTTTATGCTTAAAGAAAGGCGATCGAATGATCGAAAATCTTCCGAGTTCACTCCGAAAACAAGAGCTGCTATCACTTGCTATTATTAGTCCATGACGTTTCACATCGTTTGGTCGTGTTCACACTACACATTACCAATATGTAGCCCAACTCCTTGCTGGGTCGAGTTCTACTTTTGTTAATTTTTCTTCTTTTTTTCCAGTCTAGCCGCAAATATCCGAGATCTTTCTATATAAAGGTAATCGGGTATGGAAGACCTTATATCTCTGAGGCAATAAAGTGTTGGTAATGTCGGCGTCCATCTACATTCCGTTGCTCTCCTAATTAAGTTCGCACAATGCACACAAGTATCCTAACACGTAACGCGTCATGAAATTCTAACATCAATCCCTAGGGTTTCCTCCTGCTGCCTAGAGAATGAAATCAAATCAACGAAGAAAAACAGAACCCTCTAGAGAAACTTCAACTTGTCCCAAAACATCATCAACGCCCATTACTTGGATAAGTAAAAGAAGTACATAAAAAACATGCAAGTAACAAAATACTACAGACTGTCCCTTCTACTTCACCTCGCCGAATTATATAACTGGCGGTGTGCGCTTTTGTGTTAGGGTCTCGTTAGAAAGAAAAGTGCCAGAGGTCCTCTTTAATTCCATCCTGTCTTAGTCTAAAACACGAACACACTTATTTGGCTATTACACATATATACACCGGCAAAAACATATGACTGTAAAATTATTTAACACTTAGAGTGGATAGGGCGAAGAAAATATCAAGAACCTGATCAAGGCTTCTTCAGCAGACACACTCTTCTCACCACAGGCGAGTCCGGACTGGCTTGGCTTGAGCTACGGTGTCCCGGAAGTACAAAACGCGAAGCGCTACGCACCGGCACGGGATGCGAAGAGCGGGGACTACTAGCGTCCGAATACAATGGTACCGTCGCGGTTTTCCCCTCGAATGCTGTCTGGGAATATAGCTCTTGTTCATGAAGTACTGTCGTAGTTTTCCGTCAAGGCACAATTGGTTTAATTTCTAATTCGCCTTTCACATCTGATATACTAATAATACTATGACTTATCTCTATAGTGATGACCTCATACTTTACTGTAATCAGAACATGAGATGACACATTAAGTGGATAAGTACATACCTGTTTTCTTTCACTTTCTTTTCTGTTTTAGTGATAGCAATATGACTTTTATTAAAGGAACAGATTAAAAAATAAGTTTCTGAATGATGGTGTTACAGCTAAAGGTTTGTAACTGGCATCATCTATGGCACGAGAACCTACTGTATAAAAATGGCAACTCTGCACAGTCGCACAATTTTCCAGCTAGTGCTGCAAAAGGCAAGCAGTCCTTTTAAGGGCACTGAGTCACCTCAAAGAGCCATGTAAAGAGCCGAGAATCTATCCGTTGTGGCTTTTGGCACCAACGACAACATTTTTAAGGCACCTTATATTACTAGATATTAGAGTATGTTTTGTATACTGCTCAAAAAATTAAATGAACACTTTTTAATCAGAGTATAGCATCAAGTCAATGAAATTTCTGGGATATTGATCTGGGCAGTGAAGTTGCAGAGGGGGTTGTTAATCAGTTTCAGCTGCTTTGGTGTTAATGTAATTAGCAACAGGTGCACCGGAGGGGCAACAATGAGATTACCCCTAAAACAAGAACGGTTTAACTCATCTTTTCTGACTGTTGTTTCACTAGTTTTGTATTTGGCTACAGTCAGTGTCACTACTGGTAGCATAAGACCATACCTGGACCCTACAGAGGTTGCACAGGTAGTCCAACTTCTCCAGGATGGCAAATCAATACATGCCGTTGCCAGAATGTTTGCTGTGTCTCCCAGGGCAGTCTCAAGGGCATGGAGGAGATTCCAGAAGACAGGTAGTTACTCTAGGAGAGCTGGACAGAGCCATAGAAGGTCCTTAAACCATCAGCCGGGCTGCTATTTGCTCTTTTGGGCAAGGAGGAACAGGATGAGCACTGCCAGAGCCCTACAAAATGACCTCCAGCAGGCTACTGGTGTGAATGTCTCTGACCAAACAATCAGAAACAAACTTCATGAGGGTGGCGTGAGGGCCTGACATTATCTAGTTAGCCCGGTGCTCACTGCCTGGTACTGTGGAGGTCGATTGGCATTTGCCATAGAATACCAGAATTGTCAGGTCCACCACTAGCACCCTGTGCTTTTCACAGATGAGAGCAGGTTTGTGCTGATCACATGTGACAGACGTGAAAGGGTCTAGAGAAGCCATGAGAACATTATGCTGCCTGTAACATTGTTCAGCATGACCGGTTTAGTGCAAGGTCAGTGATGGTCTGGGAAGGCATATCCATGGAGGGACGCACAAACCTCTACAGGCTAGACAACGGCATCTTGACTGTCATTAGGTATCGGGATGAAATCCTTGGACCCATTGTCAGACCCTATGCTGGTGCAGTGGGTCCTGGGTTCCTCCTCGTGCACGACAATGCCTGGCCTCATGTGGCGAGAGTATGTAGGCAGTTGCTGGAGGATGGAGGTATTGATACCATCGACTGGCCCCCACACTGACGTAAATCCAATAGAACACCTCTGGGACATTATGTTTCAGTCCATCCGACGCTGCCAGGTTGCACCTAAGACTGTCCAGAAGCTCAGTGATTCCTTGGTCCAGATCTGGGAGGAGATCCCCCAGGACACTATCCATCGTTTCATTAGGAGCTTGCCCCCCAACATTGTCACGCATGCATACAAGCAAATGGGGGCCATACAAACTGAGTATAATTTGGAGTTGCTACAATGAAATTTCAACAAAATAGACTTGCCTGCCACATCATTTTTTCACTATGATTTTCGGGGTGTCTTTGAATTCAGCCCATTGTAGGTTGATAATTTTCATTTCCATCAAACGATTTAGCATCCTTTCGTTCCTAACACATTACCCAGTCCACCAGGATTTTTTTCCCATTGAGATGTGATGTGTTTTCAAAGTGTTCCTTTCATTTTTTTGAGCAGTTTATTTAAACTCCATTCATTAGTCACTTAAAAATGTATATTAGCAGCTTTTTAGTCATTTTAACCATTATTCTATAACTCCCAATTTTGGAATCTACCTTTATTAGCTTTAAGTATAGAATGTAGAATTAAATGAGGAAAACTAGAAATTCTGACATCTGGTCCAGGTGGGAGGCAGTTGTTCAGTTTTAGCTCCAACTAAATTCCTAAGAAGAAACCAGCTTTTTTGGTTTATGGATTCAGATTCCTTTTATTGTCATTGCACTTAGTAGAATTCAATTGCAGCAATCCTAAAGGTGTATTCACAAGTAATGGACATAATTATATTATAGCAAAACACAATATAATACTATACAATAGAATAGGTAAATATTGCACTTAGGTATATTGAACATTAGAAATTGAGTGCAATAGTAGAAATACAGTAGATAAATAATATAAAGTGCAAAGAATGTAAACATGTACTTGTAGTGTAATAGTGACTGTTGTTATGTTGGACATTGTCACTTATAAGTGTTTAGTAGCATTTAGTTCTCGTATGGTTCTGGGGTAGAAATTCTTCTCAATTCTGTTTCTCCACAATTGGATGGAGCAAAACCACCTGCCACAGATGACAGTAACTCTAGCCAGTGATGTCCAGGTTGGGAAGGGTGTTTCATGATGTTGGCTGCTTTGTTGAGGCAGTGAGAGCTGAAGAGTTCCTCCAAAGAGGGCATTCTTCTGGTACATACTGCCATTTTACTAAGTCAAAATTTTTTTATTTATAAATTTATTTTTATAGCATTAGAACCACATATTTTCTAACTTTTGTTCTTTTTTGAAGTTATTTATTAAAGGCCACTACTCAATGATGAACTGGCACAGATGAAAATGAAAATGGCACCATTTTAACTGATTGGCTGTTCTGTTGCATTATTTGCACCTTATGGTTAACTAGCTGTGTTACCAAGCTTATTGTCTGTAAATTGGGCAATTCAGCATGAATATGTTACTAAATGCTTTCTGTATACAATATTTGTAGGATTAAAGGCTAATTATTATTGACAGGCAGCGTGGCGTATTGATTAAGGCTTTGGACCTAAGACTTCAAATCCTGCTATTGACACTGTTTGACCGTGAGCATGTCACTTCACCTGCCTTAGCTCCAAATGAAAAAAACAAAAAAAAAATTTAAGCAATTGTATCTCAAATGTGACGAATCATGCTTGACTATATGGCAGTCTGATAACTAAATTCAATGAATCTGGATTTGGTGGATTCCAGGAGAACATTACCTTCAGGACTGCATAGTACCTACAGTAAAGTTTGGTGGAAGAGGGATAATTGTCAGACTCTGCTTTTCCAAGGTTTGGGATATTCCTTTTGGTTCCACTGAAGACTAATGGTAATGCTAAAACATATAAAGACATTGTAGACAATTCCATTTTGAGGAAGGCCCTTTTCTGTTCCAGTGTGAATGTGCTCCTTTGTACAAAGCCAGGTCCATAAAGGTAAGGTTTGATGAGTTTGGCATGGACAAAAGCGAGTGAGTGGCCTGCACACCCTATTGAACACTTTTGGGATGATCTGAAATGCAGATTGAGAGTCAGGTCTTCTCGTCCAACATCAGTACCTGACCTCACAAAATGATCTTTTGGCCGAATGTGCACAAACTCCTACAGACACATTCTGAAATCTTATGGAAAGCCTTTGCTGAAGAGTGGTGGTTAGTACATACTGATGCTCACAGTTTTGGGATGGGATGTCCAACAAGCGTGTAGAGGTGTGGTCATGTGTCCACAAGCTTTTGGCTATATTATATACTATATACAATATTTTAACCACAGGCTAATGTTATTGGTAGGCAGTGTGGTGTATTATCGCGGTTAAAGCTTTTGTCCTTACCCAGGAGTGCTTTTGGATCATGTTTACAGAAGACTGAAGTACACCCGGGTGAAAGATAAAAAGAGTTGCCTGCCTTACAAGAACAAGCCAGAGTCGGGTGGAAGGTGGACAAAGCTTGCAAGAAGTTGCTATATTGTAATGTGTTTATTGTACTTGTGGCTGTGGTTGTGGAAAACACTTATTGAGAAGAGTTTTCCCACAATAAAGGACACTTTGTGCTTTTACCTTGTGTCTGTGCCCGTTTGTGTTGGGTGTTTGGGGAGCTGGAGCACCCCCTGGTGTCCACACTGTATAATTTGGAGGGTCATCCACATATAAGTTGAGTTAAACAGGTGTCAGGATAGTAGGAGGTGGGATAAAAGTACAGAGGACAATAAGTAAGCTTGAATTTCTACCTAAAAAGCAGAACATATTTTTAAACAAACTGAATTTTTACAATGTTGTTAATCTGAAGAATCTTGCCTGAAGAAGGGGCCTGAGTTACCACGAAAGCTTGCATATTGTAATGGTTTTAGTTAGCCAATAAAAGGTGTCATTTTGCTTGACTTCTCACCACATCCATAATGGCTAACACGGTACAACACCATAGGACTATTAACCTGAAAGGCAAATAGCTGACTAATCGTTATAGCACAAAGTATCAGAAACGGGTAATAACTTGGGGGGTACAGGACTATGTTGTTATGTTTTTTGGTACATGGCAGGACCCTGATAGTGGGAATTCTAAACCTCTTTCAGTCTGTGAATATGCTTTGTATGAAGAACTGAATAAGATACAAAAATGCAGGTTTGACACGCCACACAAAAAATTAATTACTTTTTCTAGAACAGAATACCTACAGCAGTATGTAAATTGAAAAATACATCCATCAATTTATCCTGTTTGTCCAGTTTTAGAATAATAGGTTCCAGTTTATCTGAACAGCATCAGGTGTAAGAACCCAGCCCCGAAGGGTGCTGTCACTGTCCTGGGATGTAAACTGAGGACTCATGAGTTTTGAAGTAGCAGAATCCACCCATTAACACCAGCTCCAGAATTAACAACCTCTGTAATTCAGAATTATCAGATAAAAAGCTTTTCTTCTGTTAGATTATCAAACATGCGGCACAGTTTGTCAGCATCCAACAGAAAATCTAACATGAATTGCCACGAAAATGAAACCAGCATAAGAAGTCTTTCATCAAAGTATCAATCAGATTCATTCTTTTAAGATCAACACTGAAGCAGATCATCTACTGATAACATGATCAGGTGCTTATTATATCCTGTGGCAGACGGCCGTGCACTCTGTCCCTTTACCACTGGGGAACTGGAGAAAGTTCACAGGAAGCGATAGATGGCAGCCTCCCTTGGTTCCAGCAGCAACATGGTTTCCCACAGGGCTTCATGGGAATTGGAAGTTCGGTGACTTAGCCCTTTTGGGTGATGTGGGTGCCACCAGGGAGCGCTGCAGGGACTGGGAAGCCGAACTTCACGAGGCTCCAACCTTCTCTACAACTGCTTTTGGGACAAGCCTTCAAGATACTGGAAGCACTTCTGGGAATCACCTAAAAGGAGCTACCCACCATTACTCAGGGAGCCAGAGTTGGGAGGAAAGAGGATGAAGCTTGCCAGACGAGGAGTGGAGATGGAAAGACAGAGAGAAGAAAAAAGTGCTATGTGCTTTACATTTGTGCTTTTGGTCCTGTGAAAAGTGTGTTCCACTGTAAATGTGTCTGTTGTGTTGGGGAAGCTGGAGCGCCTCCAGCCAAGGGTGGCCACAAGCCGTAACCCAAAACTAGGTGTCGAAGCAATTCTCCATGTTTTCTAGGATTCTAAAACAGCATTTTCCGATTAGAAACAATTATGAATTAGCTTCAAACTTTGTGATGAGGATAAATTTAAAATGTTTAAAAAACTGATATGTAGATTCTAAGGTTTAAAATTCTTCCCCTAGTGACTCACTTGTATCATCTGGATCAGCACACATGAGGCTTCTGTACGAGACATCATTATTATATGTTGGCATTCCCTGCATTTGAATTTAACTAGGTGACAGCAAATGGTTTTGTCTTGGACGCCAAGTATACTAAACATCATTTGCCATTGACTACAGTGCTATAAAATTGTTTTCCTTGTTTTGCATTCATATAGGTAAGTGAGCCGCGTGTATGTTAAGATATATTAAAAAAATGCCATGCTGATACTAGTAGATGAATTCAAAGTAGATTATGATTAAGTTCTCCATCACCAGTAGGAATTACAGACAATCCTTACACAAAAAACAGTTGCACTGGAAATTAGTTACACTGCAAGTTACACACTAAACGTAAAAAATAATGGACTGTTTTTATTTTTTGCACTAAGACTTAGTGTTTGTTTAGCTTTTACCTGGAATGAAAATGGAATTTACTTATAAAATATTTCCAAGCAACAGACAAACACACAGTAACCATAATCAGAGTCCAAAGGTGGTTTTCTACATTTCACAGTTCCTTGTTAGGCCCCGTTCACTTCCTTCATTTTACTAAACCCTCCACCCAGCAACACTGCTGCTATAATTACCCTATATTCCTGAACTAATGCATTTAAGGATGACATATAATTTCTTGGGTGGTATGGGGACGCAGTGGTAGCGCTGCTGCCTCACAGTAAGGAGACCTGGGTTCGTTTCTCCCGGGTCCTCCTGGCGTGGAGTTTGCATGTTCACCCCGTGTCTGTGTGGGTTTCCTCCCACAGTCCAAAGACATGCAGGTTAGGTCCACTGTCGGTCCTAAATTGTCCCTAGTGTGTGCTTGTTGTGGGGGTCTGTGTGTCCTGTGGTGGGCTGGCACCCTGCCTGGTATTGGTTTCCTGTGTTAGCTGGGATTGGCTCCGGCAGACCCCCCGTGACCCTGTAGTTAGGCTATAGCAGGTTGGATAATGGATGGATATCATTTCTTGGTATTTCTTTAGGAAGGTAAGTGTTTCAGTTTCATTTGCTGTGTATTACATAGGCACAGTGGGGTGTGTGCTTGAAATTGACCTCATAGAAATTAAAAATCTACTGCTACAACATTGTAGGCATAGTTGATATACATAATACCTCATTTTCAAATCTCTTTTCCCCTTATTTCAAGCTTAATGTAGTGTGCTATTTACCGATGTTAAGATGCTTCCTGCAGCTTTCACCTAAAGGGATCAGTCATGCTGAACAGCTGAAACAAGTTTTAGCAGACTCCCATGTTTCAAGGTATAGGTTTAAACCTTTTGGTTTTAGCTGAATTAAAATAAGTATTTTTTTTTACACTGGTATGAAATTTCTACTACAACAGAATATCCAAAACAGTATGTGAATGAAAGCAGATTTGAGTCCAAATACCTTAAGCTTTCATGCGGCTGTTCATGTTATGGTACGTGAAGTGAAGCAACAGCAATTTGCTGCTTAGCAGGTTTATAAAATGCTTTGTCAGAAAGACTAAATCTTAGTTTGCTATATTTTACCCAACAGGAGGCAAGCAGTTTTAAAAGTTCTTCCCTTGAGCTGAATAAAAAGCTTTTCATAGCTGAATGCATGATATCAGTCCAGTTTGGATCTCAATGTTACATTATTATTCTTCTTGTCATCATTGTATGCCATTGAGGATTTTGTCCTTATTCCTACTAACTCATTTATGACCCAGACACCCTTTTACCTTTATTTTTTATTAAAATAAGTACATTTAATATTCAAATACTCAAAATATGACATAATTTATATCTTTGCATAGTTTGCCACATTATATTGAAAATGTTTAGTCCTGCCTTTAATGAAGTGCATGTGCTTGCTGGATTTCTGTAGATGAATGTGGTGCTAAAGTGCATTCTTCCTCCACATGAGATCCAAAACTACAGTTTCTCATGCACAGCTGTGGTGCAGAAATTTCCTTCAGTTTTTTTCTAAGCACTTTCACATGAGTTACTCGAGAATGTATGGTGGTATGTCTAGTCTTTGGATCCTTATCTTCAAGTGTCCTCTTTCTATTTACAGTTACCAATTTCTTGCTGTGAACTATAGGCAGAAATGCAGGTGACAGTTCCACTACTTCCTTGCACAAACTGATGCTTTGTTGATGGCTCAGGCTATTTAAAGAAGGATTAACATTGTGTTTAGTGTTACTCTTCATTGTCTTGCCAATTTCAGATGTAGTGGTTTCATCTCTCTGTAGATTTTTATTTTTATTCAGGCTTACTGTATTTCCTGCAACACAAAAGCCATTATTGAAAAACACTGTAAAATGGTGCTTAAATCAGACTAGTAAAATGCAAAACAAATTGGAAAAATCTAAATTTCGCATATTAGGGGAGCACATCTTTCAGCTGTGACATTGAGAGATACTCAATGTTATCATATAGAGAGTATTATAAAATGACTATTTCCCCATGGGGATTAACAAAGTATATCAAAATCAAAATCATTATTCTATACTGAATATGTTTCTGAGTACTCCATCATTATATCCTCATTTTTCTTTAGGCAGGTTAGGTAATGCCTGGATTCTATTATTTGCTGTTATAGAAAGATGTGTTTTGGCTGTGTTCCGCAATAATTAAATTTTGTGGAATTCAAGTCATTGTAATTTTTATCATACTTACTTTTTTTGGGTGGGATGATTAGAAATTTTCTTACAATACTATACTTTTTCTTCTTTCTCTCACTTAATCCAAACCTTCCACGACAGGGCATTCATTGGCCACCACTTTTACCTCATATCTTCAAGAGACTAGTTTGGAATCTTGGCCTGCTAATGGTCTGTGGGGTTTACATAGACTTCCATTACCTTTTTGAGCATTTGGATGGCCAGTTTTTCTGCTATGATTGAATACATGTATGAGTCTGTTGCCTTTCAATGGACTGGTGCCTTGCTTAAAAATTAGTTCCAGTTCTGTGGCTGGTAATAATGGGAGATGATACAATTGCCAGTTACCCTTTAACACTAGAATTACCAGAGCCTACGAAAAAACTCGTAATTCCGTCCCACCTTAAACTGCTTCTTAAATCCCTTCACACCTCTCCGCCAGCCTCCTTTGTTCTCTAAATGTGCTGATAAAGAGAAGCTAGGAGCAGCCGGCTATTCCATCCCCCCACCAATTTAGAACGTGCACGAACTTCTCTCAGCTCATGCCTTGATTGAGTATCTGGGAGTGAAGTGGAGTTTTAGAGTGGAAATAATAGATCGTTGTTTGGAACACACGCATTTCATGTCTGTTCCGTTTCTACAGTAATCTGTGTCAACACATTGTTAAAACAGAAACGTTTTTTATATTCTAGTAGTAGATGACAAAATGTAGGCATAAACTATATAATGTATGAAGCCTGAAGTCCAAATAGCAAAGAAACATTTTCACAAGAATAACACAATTGCACTTTTATTCAAACATATAACTGCAGAAACAAAAAGCCGCCTTAACATGCGACATTGACACCAGTTTACTGTAACTGACTCTGTGGTTCAATAGACTCAGGCCCCGCTTGGGAATCAAAGGGTCACGGGTTCGATCCTGTGCCCCTCCGTTTTGAGAAGTAAACTGCTCTTATTCTTACTCTTTTAGAATAAAAGCATACATTTGATTTCAGTCTGTAACTGCCGGTGCAATTTATGATCCTTGTAAAGGTTAGCTTTTTTTATTCACTTTTCATTCTCTCAGTCGCGTTCAGAATCAATCCATACAACCCCATCTGACACGGCTGTTTTCACTAAAGACGCGCTATAGCTCTGCAGTGTACCACGATGCATACTAACGCCCCCACAACCCCCCCGGTTCTGACACACAACCGCTGGCGAAGCTGCCTTCTTCGTATCTCACCGTCACTTGCTTTTCTTTTTATTCAGTTTTTCAGAGGAAAGAATGGTAAAGACCAGTAACTTCGGCGCTATATGCAATCATCAGACACTCCCCATCTGCCCGTGTCGTTCAAACACAGGAACATATATTGGTGTAAAAGTATAACAAAAGTGCACTTTTATTCAAGTGCACTTTTTCCATCGCCTTTTCCTGTAAGAAGCAGTGTACACACTCCTCTCTATGCTGTGGTTTCTATTACACACCTGAAAGAAAGAGACAATACATATGAACATATCCAGCATACAGCAACATGCGGGGACTGGCAGGAACACTCAATAAAACTGAATAAAAAGAAAATCAAGTGACGGTGAGATACGAAGAAAGCAGCTTCGCCAGGTCTGTGTGTCAGAACCGGGGGGGGGGCGTTAGTATGCATCGTGGTACAACGCAGAGCTATAGCGCGTCTGTATTCTGTTTCTTTTGTACTCCAGGGCACGCAGAGGAGAGAATAGTAAAGAACAGTAACTTCGGTGCTATATGCAATCATCAGACACTCCCCATCTGCCCGTTGTTTTGTTATACTTTTCAATACTTTTTATACTGCGAAAAGTGCATGCAGACACTTCATTTCGCAAACAAAACAAGTGCACTTTTATTCAAAACTACCTGTATAACCGAAGAAAAAAGAAAGCAAGTTACAGTAGGCGATTGATACAACATCTTGCATGGTGCAATGCTAAGAAGTGCAGATTTTCATTCCGTGCTATATGAAATCATCACATTCAAATATTAACAGTTCCCACACACCCAAGGACCGTCCTTCCTACATTTACGACACGTGTACTTGTTGCCGTGTACACACCTCTCTGTGCTATGGTTTCTATTACACTGAATGAGCACCTGACACTGTACTTTCTTCCCTGGGGGAAGGTCCCGCATCAGAGAATTTCCAGTTCCTGCATAAATTCACACCCGATCTGACGCTGTTCGTTTTCAAATAATATTGCATTAGTGCGATTATATTTTCACATATATTGTCTCTTTCTTTCAGGTGTGTAATAGAAACCACAGCACAGAGAAGTGTGTACACTGCTTCTTACAGGAAAAGGCGATGGAAAAAGTGCACTTGAATAAAAGTGCACTTTTGTTATACTTTTACACCAATATATGTTCCTTTGTTTGAACGACACGGGCAGATGAGGAGTGTCTGATGATTGCATATAGCGCCGAAGTTACTGGTCTTTACCATTCTTTCCTCTGAAAAACTGAATAAAAAGAAAAGCAAGTGACGGTGAGATACGAAGAAGGCAGCTTCGCCAGCGTTTGTGTGTCAGAACCGGGGGGGGGGGGCGTTAGTATGCATCGTGGTACACTGCAGAGCTATAGCGCGTCTTTAGTGAAAACAGCCGTGTCAGATGGGGTTGTATGGATTGATTCTGAACGCGACTGAGAGAATGAAAAGTGAATAAAAAAAGCTAACCTTTACAAGGATCATAAATTGCACCGGCAGTTACAGACTGAAATCAAATGTATGCTTTTATTCTAAAAGAGTAAGAATAAGAGCAGTTTACTTCTCAAAACGGAAGGGCACAGGATCAAACCCGTGACCCTTAGATTCCCAAGCGGGGCCTGAGTCTATTGAACCACGGAGTCAGTTACAGTAAATTGGTGTCAATGTCGCATGTTAAGGCTGCTTTTGTTTCTGCAGTTATATGTTTGAATAAAAGTGAAATTGTGTTATTCGTGTGAAAATGTTTCTTTGCTATTTGGACTTCAGGCTTCATACATTATATAGTTTATGCCTACATTTTGTCATCTACTACTAGAATATAAAAAACGTTTCTGTTTTAACAATGTGTTGACACAGATTACTGTAGAAACGGAACAGACATGAAATGCGTGTGTTCCAAATAACGATCTATTATTTCCACTCTAAAACTCCACTTCAATCCCAGATACTCAATCAAGGCATGAGCTGAGAGAAGTTCGTGCACGTTCTAAATTGGTGGGGGGATGGAATAGCCGGCTGCTCCTAGCTTCTCTTTATCAGCACATTTAGAGAACAAAGGAGGCTGGCGGAGAGGTGTGAAGGGATTTAAGAAGCAGTTTAAGGTGGGACGGAATTACGAGTTTTTTCGTAGGCTCTGGTAATTCTAGTGTTAATTGTCTCAATAGGGCTAGAACATGGTTAAATTGATGGATATTAATGTTATCTGTGTATTATCTTTTTATATATATACCTTCTCTCTATTATAAAAAAAAATCTTGGAAGGAGATGAGACGTGACACTTTCACATCCCGAAAGACGAGTCTTTGTGCCAAGCGATGTAACCACGCCCAGGGCCGGAAGCCCCGCGAGACAAGAGCTTATGCAAAGAGATTTGTAAAAGTCCTGCATGGTTATGTCAGATACATTTCTTGTAGAGAGAAAGAAACGATATTCACTCACAGGCAGTTATACATTGTGTTGTCATGATGTAATTCCAAACATGTAATCAAAATTCAATGCGATATTGATAAAAAGGTAAAAATGAAAAGAGATCGAATATATGGACATAGGTGATATGACAGAAGTGCACCACATGAAATGCAGATCATGCGGCACAGCAGCAAGGCAGCAGCTGACCAAGCAAAGAGGAGGTAAAAAAAAAACGTGTTTTCCATTGTATCACAGTTTAAAAGGGGGAGTTGGAGGCGCGACTGTGTCAGCCCCCTCTTCACAATGTGAGAGGCAGAGATGTGAAGTGGTTGGCACATAGTTCAGTCTTAAGCGAAGCGAGTAGGGGGCAAAGTCCCCTAGTAGTAAAAACTATTTAAAACATAATAAATTGAAAGAAAGCGTATATGCTTTTGAATGTACGTCATTTTTATTAAGTTCAAGATAAGCCAATTATTATTAGTTTTTCACTACCTGTAAAGCTTGTGCTACTTCGCTTTCTTTAAATTGAATTATATTCTGACCTGGTAAATTAATTTGTAATAATTCAGCAGAATGACTTTGACTATGCATTGACAATTCCATTAAATGCCACCTGCTTTCCATTGCACTGACATACCGAGTATCTAAATATGCTTGAACTTCATCCTGAGACTGTTCTTTGGATACATTCACACGTACTCTATCATGCCCTTTATGAATGTACTTGTAGATGTACTTAATACTCATAACCGATGCACAATACTTGACAGTAATATGACCATCGAATTGATTGAGCAAATACGGGTTATACGGTACAATCATTGAATTAGCGATCATCACAATGTTAACAACTTTCTTTCCGTGATATGTGTGTTCGTGATGACTATCTCTGCGTTGATAATCAGGAAAGCTAGCCTTAGTCATATTTGGTGAATTAACGAAAGCTTTAGGGAAATTTCTTTAAGCACTTTTTTTCTTTTGAGTCCTAACATACTGAACCTTTTAAATGAGGTCAGTGAGACATGTGTTTAATGACTTTGTACCATAATTCAGGATAGGATTCTCTGTTTGGAATTTCAGCACAGACAAAACGATCTACATCATCAGGAGGTAATAATTTATTTTACTAAGTAACCAATATATGCATGTGAGGGTTTTGCAAATAAATTTTGTGTAAAGTGCGATACTTTTGGACATATGGATTTGTATCCATTATTGGTTGTAGAATTTCTAATACATCAGATCGTCTTTTGATTCTATTTTGCATCGCTTCTCTGTGATCATGAATATGAACCTGACCGAATTACGGTTTCTTTGAAATTAAACTTGTAGTAACTTTAATTGTGGCGGGACCACAGATTCTCATAGTGTATGGCCCAGAATCGTGTAAATCTACGTTTTAAGCATTGAATGATGCGAACGCGAACAGATTATTGTAGATCTGGATATTTTGCCTGTAGTGTTTGTGTATTTCATTTTCACCAAACAACAAATCTTTTAATTGTCGCAGATACAATTCCTAATTGGGAAGAAACACTACTTTTCCCTGATGGCAACACAAAATAGACGATCTACAAGTCTCCGACTTAAACTTTAATGCTGAACAATATCTACATACTTCTGTCATATCATATATGTCTGTTAATACTAATGTGATCTTTACTATCAGTTTTGAGACTTTTGATTTTTACTACTTTCATAATCTCTAACCTGCTCTGCATGTGTATCGCGCCAATGTTTTTGAACCTCTTTACGACGTTTTACTTTGTGAGATTGTGCATGATTGAAAATGGTTGAGAGGAGGGCGTGACTTGAAAAAGGATGTTTTTATTATAATAGAGCGATATAAACAGTTAATAAATATGGTTTAATACTGGAGGATAATGTCAAGACAAAAATGGCCAGTTGACTCTGTACCTAATAGCAACATCTTGACATCATGCTGGCCACCATTTACCATTGATTAGTATGGCATGCTGTCATTACCACTTGAAGAAGAAGGCTGAGACAGTGACTTTTCTACATGCTCTTTCAGTTTCTTCTTTAGCTGTCTGCTTGTCTTCTTGTAGAAGAACAGATCCTTTTCTAGCATTTGAATTTTTGATTCATATCCTTGGATGCTTTCAGAAATACTCTCCCCACCTTGCTCTATAATTTAAAAGAATAACTTTTTGAAAATAACTTTTTCTGGACACAGATATAAAATATTAATGAGACAATAAAACACTTTGCTTATTTCTGAAAATCAGCATATGCAGTTTACAAATATACTATCTATCAACCTGGTAACACCTTATATTAATATCCGTATATCAATGAAAGATGTTTAAAGCTAAAACTACCATTCAGACTGATTGTATGTATTTAGTATTAGTAGCATTTTAATACCTTTGAACTCTCTAAGCAGCAACTGCATTCTCTGTTCATGCTCCTTTTGCTGAAGAGTCAGTTTGCTTTTGACTTCCACACTAAGACGAACCAGAGAAGACTCCAGCTGTCGTATAACACTTTCCTTTTCTTTGACTTGAATTTCCATTCTGTCAGAGTTTAACTGTAATTTTCTTTCAGCTTCTCGAAGACACACAACCTAAAGAAACATGTAGCAAGAAATTATTAAACGCTTTATGGACATCTTTGCTCAGTTTTTTTTCATTTTCCTCCATTAAATGTATTGACATTTCTCTCTGTTATACTAAAAACGTTTTCCATCGTGTCCGTGTTATTCAGCCTTGATCACTCCCCTCCACACTGCTTGTCCAATCATTACTCCTACTGTGCACATCCTCTCTCCATACCACCCCGTGGCACACTCAGTGCAAACTCACCCTTCAATGCAGTTGGTTATAATGGCAAAGCAGAAAAGCAAATTATCTACTTAAAAACGTCAAATTTTAGACTGCGATAGAAAAAGAGCGGCAAGAGCTGATAATGAACATCGAAAAAAAGAAAATGAACAAAAAAGAGCTGCAATAAAAATCAAGAACAAAGAGAGTTGTCCAATAAATGAACAAGAAAAAAAAATATCCTGTACAATGTGCGAAAAGCAATGGAAAAAAGACGTTTATGGAATGTAAATTAGAGGATAAAGTTAATTGTAATACTGTTTTTGACTATGCATTAATGTAATTAAATTTTTTGCTTTTTATTACATTTTACATTTTTACTTCTACTTTTACTTTTGTACCTTTTACTATATTTTATTAAACATTGGTATTTAAAATAGACAGTTGTAGTGAAATAATCAGGTTCTCTCTATAATAACTAAGGATCAAACCATCTTGGTCCCGCACCCTGCATACTTTTCGATATATGATCTCTTTAAATACAATCGCTTTCTCTAATGGAGCCCTTCGAGAAGCTTCACTGCGAGATAGTAGTCACCCAACACCTGCCTCCAGAGGTTGGCGAACGAAGCGATCAGGAGGCCGAGCCCCATAGTATGGTAAAAAAATAAATGCTTTAGTTCCTTATCTGCTGAATATAGTCATACTATCAAAATACCCGTGCTTCGCAGCGGAGAAGTAGGCCTAGTGTGTTAAAGAAGTTATGAAAAAGAAAAGGAAAACATTTTAAAAATAACGTAACATGATTGTCAATGTAATTGTTTTGTGACTGTTATGAGTGTTGCTGTCATCAAGGATTTGATTATCATTATTTGTTTCAATCAGGTTCGTATTTGGAGGATGTGTTGTGTTCAAGTTACATTCCATGTTTGCCTAGAGTATCCCTGACCATCTCATCTTCGTTGTCAACTGTTGTAAAGATAACAAGTTTCATTCATCGAAGTGATCACTACCCAAATCGGTACTCGTGAATCTAAGATGTCCAACAGGCATTCCCGGTATTAAGTTGTGGATTTGCCTGAGAATATTTAGCGGCAGCGTGTCTATGAACGTAAAAAAGTTTCTCTCGCACTTTTGCTGAGTTTGTGCCAAACACTATTCTATCCCAGACCATCTCATCTTCGTTTGCATAAGCACAGTCCTTCACCAGCAATTTTAACTCCGTTACAAAGTGATCAAAAGTCTCGTTTATACCCTGCGTCCTCTCATTAAACTTGTATCTCGCGAATATCATATTCGTCTTAAGCATGACAAACGCCAGCGGCAGCGTGTCTATGAACTTAATTTAAACTTAAGGTTTACACCGTGCTTTGTTTCCGCAGTAGCTGCACTTACTGTATGAAGTATGAAGAACATGCGTCACTCGCTTCATATTCTTCTGCTGCCTTCTCAATTGTATAATGCGTTTTTTTTTTCAGCGCCTTTTGGAGCTCTTGCTTGTTCTCTGCGTACTGCGTTCACAGTCAGTTCACGTGAGCAGCTCGGAGTACATGCATCGAAGGTTCTCAGCTGTGCTTGTGCTATCTCGTGCGATCTTGCGATGTCCACAGCTTTATTTAATGTTAGCTAAGACCCAGCACTTAAAAGTTTCTCTCGCACTTTCGCTGAGTTTGTGCCAAACACTAGTCTATCCCTGACCATCTCATCTTCGTTTGCATAAGCACAGTCCTTCACCCGCGAATATTTAGCGGCAGCGTGTCTATTGGATTGCTGCTGACGGACGGCCTTATATGGGCAGGCACTCAATTACGTGGGAGGTGTGATGATGAGGGACGCAACTCCGCCTCACACGGCGACCGAGCTGCAGGCTATGGCCGTATATATGTACGTAAGTAGGTTCCAATTATGACCATTGTAAGTAAGCTGTAAGGAATGAGCCTGCCAAATTTCAGCCTTCTACCTACACGAGAAGTTGGGAGAATTAGTATGAGTCAGTGAGTGAGTGAGTGAGTGAGTCAGTGAGGGCTTTGCCTTTTATTAGTATAGATTAAGTTAACTAATGCATAAAATGCAAGCAATAATCTGTCCATAATTGGATTGAAATAATATTTTACAGAATGCACTGCATTCTACTCATTCATCCATCTATCAATCCATCATCCAACCCGTTATATCCTAACTACAGGGTCACGGGGGTCTGCCGGAGCCAATCCCAGGCAGGAAACAAACCCCAGACAGGGCGCCAGCCCACCGCAGGGAGCACACACGCCCACACACCAAGCGCACACTAAGGACAATTTAGAATTGCTGATGCACCTAACAGCAAATCATAATAATTTTAATATTATTTACACATTATTCTAATATTAATAATTTGGTACAATAATTAATTATTCAATGCTGCTGTTTTGTTGATTGAGTTGTTTTTGTGACAACAAATATAATTAAAACTTTACATTATGGGTAAAGCTAAAAATTGGATAAACCTAGCATTGCATTATCCAAAGAGATTACCCGGGTAAAGTTAGAAAGTCACATGTTATTCTAGCTTTATCCAGGTCTGCTGGATAATGCATGCTTTACAGTGGCAAATGCTAGGTTTATCCAATTTTCGGGTTTTACTGATAACATATGCACATACTGTAAGTGTGTGTGTGTGTGTGTGGTGTGGAGATATACTTGCCTAATAAACAATAAAAAAGCATGTTTAAAAAACACATCACAACTTCCTTTCCCTTCCCACTTCAGAGAGTTATCTGACAAAAAAAAGCCCATTGTGGTTTCTCATTGGAATTAAAACAGTTGAAAGATCAAGCAATGGCTTGACAAGCTATTTTACAACAACATAAATTAATTCTTGCAAATTTAAAAAAAATATTGAGTCATTGATTTTTTCCAGTTTAACGGCACCCCCATTTGCATTCCAGTGGGTTATGTGATGTGGACCCAGACACTGTGTGAGGGTTCTCTTTATGTTCGTTTACCTGTGTGTGATTTTCTTTCCCTAATCTAGTATTCTACCTTCCATTTGCATCTTAAAGTCTATACCAGGTCATTTGGCATCTCTAAGTTGGCCAGCTAAAGCATAAAAAACTGATGGATGAGTATGTGAGCGAGTGGGACCTGTGGTGGGCTGACAACATTTTCTGAATAGTTTCCTTCTTTGTGCCCAGTATTCCTATAAGCCTTTAATCTGGTAGGAAGAGAGGAATCAGAAGAAAATAAAGATGGTTGAGGATATTTTACTGTAAATATAAATTATTCCTCAACAACTAGTAGTTATATTGAACATGATGCTGAAATAAACCATGAAGTGATGCAAGAAAATTGCATACACAGCATAATATAACTATTAAAATATTTAGGTACAAAGATCTTTTCCAAATATTTTGTCCAGGTACATGTTGACAAGCATTCACTAATGTTTCAACTGCCAAAAACCAGGGAAGATTTCTGACCACAGTACAGTACTTGTTTTTTATGCCTTAGTTCTCACTGTTGTAAACTGCTGTCTTTCCATCTTGCCACACATCATTATTATCATCATGCAAGAACTGGGATGCTGTTTTGTTTTGTAATAAAACCTAAGGACATACAGCCCTTAAATATGCCAGTGGTTTGTGGCATTCCTGATCTATTAGCTAAACAAAAACACACTATTAAAATAAATTGAGTGGTTTTCAAAAAAACTAGTTTAATTTCTCTTGAGTTAAAAGTGTTGTAATATTGGTTATTTAATACTTTAATATAAATGTCATTTTTTTTCCCGCTCTGTTGACTTGTGTTACTTGTTTCATCCTCCCTAACATAGCTGGAGCATATCTTGTCATTGCATATTTCATGTGCAACCTAACATTTTCAGCCTTGGAGTGAACCAAAGTTCAAAGGTATTTCACTGTCTTGTGTGAATATCTTAAATTACATTAGGAAATGCCAGGATCATCAGACTAATCATCCTATATTTTACATCATTTTACATCAGGTTTTTTAGTTCACTTTTTCCCTTTTTCGTTATTTGTTTAACTGATAAAGCATCACTGTTGCTCCTGCATATGGTAAATGTATTTTCACATATTTAGATGCAGCCCATTAATTGAGACCCATCATTTTAAAGTCGTTTTCATTGCACTGTGACATTAGGCTTAAAGGAATACTCCACCCAAAAAATCAGCATGGAATGGCTCACATGGTAGGTATATCCTTGTAAATTATACTGTAACTGCTGGAAATCACTTGATGGAAATTTTTACAATACAACTGATTGTACAATACAATAATATAAATAGAAGCAAGTACATTAACTTATATGATATTTATTATGTAGACTAAAAAGAATAGGAAATTGACAAATGAAGTAAACAACAGACTGGTACAGGGTGACTTAATGTCTTTGCGCATGTCCACCTTTATAGGAGTGTGTGTGTGTGTTTGTGTATGTGTGTGTGAGAATATGTTAATTTCTTTTTCTTCATCATCCAGTATATGTTCTGGTAGGGAAAACAAGCTATGAATCATCTTCACTTATGAATTTCTTTTAGTGTTGTGTGGGTGCGTGTCCATATGTTTGCGTGTGGCAGTGTGCGTGCATTTCTGTGTGCATACATGTATATTTGAATAAATTATGTATCTCAGAATTACTTGTGAAAAAATCTTGCAAATTAATAGACATGGTCCAATGACTAAATGGAGCAGAATGCGAAAATCCCAGTTAAATTAAGCAATTTCAACAGCAGTTATCACTGGACATGGGTCAAACTGTTTTTGAAGAATGTGGTAATAAATATTGGATGAAACTGGATCTAAAACAATAGGCCTAGAGCCTGTAACAAGATAAACACGATTGACTCGTTTGTAGAAGGTAAGTCGATTTTTTCAGATGTTATCATTGTACATATGTCTTGGCTTTCTGGGCAGATATCTCAGAAACTGCTCGCTGAAAAATATATTGTCTTTTCTGGGACATAGTTATCCAGCACCTCTACACAGCGCCCTAAAAAAAAAATGTAAAATGCATAAAAGTAAAATTTTCCAAGACGAATTGTGATTTGAAGACGTGAAGATCTATTGGAAGTTTCCACAGACTCACACACATATACTGACATGGAAAAATCAACTTTTCTCGACGTTTTGAAATTTGTTGAATCTAAATCTCATCTTAACTCAATAGGACAAATTTGACTCTATCATCAAGATTTTATTTACATGGAAGTAAACTGGTATTTTTGTTTTTTGTTACTTAATCCATGTAGTTTGTAGTAATGGATTGGTAAAACTTATCAAAGTTTCTTATAAACCATAATGATGAGTGGTACTGGGCAACAGTAACGAATATTAAAAATGTTCTTGAAAAAAATCTTAATGTCCACATATATTAAAATAGAAAAATCTTTCTATTATAATAAAAAAATCCTGGGACAAGACGTGGCTTTTTCAGAGAGATACTTTCACGTCCCACAAGACTTTGTGCCAAGAGAGTTGACCACACCTGGGGTTGGAAATAAAAGACAAAGAGTAGATGACAAAGTAGAACGGCGTAAAGGATTAAAAAACAGCGCAGTACACATGCAGAGCAGGTTAGAGATAATGGAAGTACGAAAATTCGAAAGTTTCAAAAAAATGATAAAGATCGCATTAGCGCAAATAAACGGAAATTATTACTCAGTAAAAATAATGGAACAGCGAAAAGAGAGTGAATATATTGTTCGGATTTAAACTTTAAGTCAGAGACTTGTAGATTGTCTATTTCGTGCTGCCATCGGGGAAAAGTAGTGTTTCTTCCCAATGACGAGGCGAATCTATGAGAATTAAAAGATTTGCTGTTTGGTGAAAGTGAAATCCACATACGCGAGCGGCAGAGAAGTGAAGTGGCTGGCGCGTAGTGCAGGCTGGGGGTTGGTGAGCGAAGCGAGCAGGGGGCAAAGTCCCCTAGTATTAAAACAGAAGAAACATTTCATGGGGTGTACTTATTTTTTCATGACTGTCTATCACAAGCATAAATTCTTAGGGAGTTTTTGACACTGATGCATGGGCACTTTCTGAATGTTCATTTTTTATATCTGGGTAATAAATGATCTGATGGTGGGTATGTTGTCCCCATACATTGTGGCAGGGTGTAAGCAGCATCACTAACCTGACCTGAGCAAGGAGTATGTCTTATGGATGTCTTTTTACAATCTGCCGTTTAAGGGCTCTCGTAACTTCCAGAGGTGGATGTGGGGCTGCAGATTTTGGAAATCCATAGTTGATTTTTCCAAATCATTCGGCCACTTAGTCTCCAAGGCCTTTGAAAATGCCACAAAGGGTGGGCTGCAATGATACAACCCTGCTTTACTCCACCATGGATGTGGCTCAGATGTAGATTCATCACACAAGATGATTCCCTTCATGTCCTTATGAAATGCATATTTATGATGAGTCACAAATGACCACTGAGTCAAAGGGAATTCCTGAGCAGACAAAATGAGAGAGTACATGATGTAGAGGACAGCAAGGGCAGACATGATCCACATGATCTGCCAAGTTCCCAGCAAGTGCATCATTGTTCACAAACCATTATTCCATGTTTTACAATATAATTGAATATTGATATGTGCAACAGAGGTTTCAATATTCCTTACATTTTTTTATAATAAAAATGAACAGTTGCTTTTAAGAGTTCTTTGTTTTATGTTGGTTTTTAATTATTTACCACCAACCCCTATTATCTTGTATTGTAAACCTCCTTAGAATTCCTCTTAAAAGGTGTGCCTTTAAAAAACTATGGTGCCAGTCTCCCCATTCTCCTTCTATCATCTTCCTCTTTAAGTAACTTTCACTTGAGAATCAGGTGAGGTTGGGGAATATGCACTGGTACAGCACCTTGCCACACCCACCACATGACGATACAGGTCGGGATCCTGGTTTGCAACACCACAGGGAAACACATGGTCCAGTCCCACCTTCTGGAAATGACCATCTATCTGCCACAGCCAGGTGTTATGTGGGCGTCCCCTTGGCCTGGTCCAGCCACTCGGGTCCTCAACAATGAGGATCCTGTGAGCCGGATCACCTTCTGGGAATCGCATTACGTGGCCATAGTGCCGTAACTTAACACTCCCTCACAATGCAGGTAATGTGCCTCATTCAGGACTCCATGAATAACCACTTGTTCAACACAAAGTCAAACCAAAGATTCTCCGAAGAAACACAGTACCGAAGGAGTCCAGTCTTAGTCTCAGGTCACTGGATAGCGACCATGTCTGTCAACCATATAGCAAGATAGGAAGCACCAGGACTCTAAAGACTTGGACCTTCGTCATTCTGCATAGATATCGGGAGTGCCACACACCCCTTTCCAGTGACCTCATGACCCTCCATGCTCTCCCAATTCGTCTACTGACTTGGTTATGAAGTCCAAAAAATAAGTGACATTTGTATTTTTGAGGGTGAATTCCATTACTTTCCAGGTAAGTGCAGGTTTTATCTAGAAGGTCTTTCTTGAGCAATTCTCGGTGATCTGCTTGTTTCTGCTCAACCCAGCACCTTTCATCAAAAATTTCCTGCCAAGTGTAATGGGTGTGTTGAAGGATGACACTTCATGGATGTGTGCGTTCATGCTGTGGCATTTTCTGTGAATTTCCTGTTCATTTGTGAATTATGGACACCTTCACTTTTGTTTTGAAGGAGGGTCACACCTATTTTCTGACAAAGTTCACAGCCATAAGAAAATGAAAGTATGTAATTAACAGTTGACACTTAAGTCTGAGCTTCAGTTTCCATCTTAGAGTGACTTTTTGAATCAGTCCATATTTTTCCATTTTCTCAAATGTTGAATACAAATTTATATTACTGTTTTGTCCTGTTTTTGATTTCTATGACCCAATATGGTTGACTACATTTATTAATATTTTTCCAACATAATCAGAATAACTCTGACTTGCCTAACACAAACAGTACAGCATAGGCAGTTACTATTAGACACCAGAAGAGCTAAAAGAGAAGTACCTGTTAATAAATAATAGAAAGGGTTTTTAAACTCTCAGTTGTAAAACACCAAGTGTGTGCACTTGGGAGCAGTAATAATGGGCTATGATCAATATGAATCATGTCCCAAAATATGTAATGGGCCATTTCTGAGGAGTCCAGTCCATAAATATGCTCTCTAAGTTCACTAGGTCAGAAGCTTACTTTTTTCAGTCTCTTGAGCAAGATGAATTCATGCAACAATGAAACTGATGGCCATTGTTTCTTCTACAGTCAGTTGTTCATTGTAGGTGTCTCTCATCCTCTCAACAGAAACAATTTTGAGACGCCTTAAAACTAAAATAGAAACAATACTGTTGCAATGAAATTGTCCAAGTAAAAATTCAGATCAGATTTCCATCCCTATTGTCCATTTATTTGTCAATTTCCAAGTACTGCTTTGGTAAAATTACTTTTTCCTCGGTCCTTCAAGTATTCTTGGCACCAGTATGCTGCTGACTAATAGATAGACTCTCCTAACTCTCCTAACTCAAGCATTATTGCCAAAGTTGCTAAAAAACACTTATAAATTTCAGTATATTCAGTACACATCACAATACAACTACAATAGCTATGTTCACATCAGCTAAAATTACCTTTTATTGCTATAACCATTTTTTTTAGGAATGCTCCACTTTGTAGTATAAATACGTAGACAACATATTTATGACACATCAAGTGTTTTTTTTTTTAAGTTTTACAGTTGATTTAGTTATTGCCACAAGATTCCAGTTAAAAAAAAAAAACAGACTATCAAGTCCTGCATTATTCTAGTTTTATTGAAGGCCTTTCAAGGACAGGAAAACAATAATAATAAAGTTCAAGATGTACATTTTCATAGTAAAACAAATTTGTATCGTCACTAGTTGCCTTACATGCATTGTGTATTAAAAAATCCAAAATAGTACCAACAACAAGTATAATACACTAGCCTGTTAAGACAGGCCTGCTGAATCCCTTACAGAGTAAAGCTCCACAAAATGAAGTGTACACATTCGCTGTGACATCTATTTAATTTTTAAAAGCCTCCATTTTTAATTAAACAACTCTGTATAATGCTTCAGTTATAACTATACCCTTTGGTTGCACTTTTTGTGGTGTTCCTCATTTTTGTATTTAAGATTTTCAACAGTTTTGAATTCTATTTCAGCTCTTGGAAGTTTTGTGTTATTTATGCAATGCATTTGGGACATCATGTGACCTCAAGAGACACGTGTTGTGATTGAGAGTTGCATGTCCCATGACCACAACGGTTGCACTTTTGACCTAATCAGACTTCCATTATAAATATGATTCTAATTATAAATGTAACTTGGAATAACAATCTAGGCTGATAACTCAAAGAATCCTGGCAGTGACAAAAGGAATGCCACTCTGTTGAGCCCTTGAGAAAGGCTACTAACCTGCAATTGCTCCAGGGGCGCTGTACAAATAGTTGACCCTGTGCTCTGACCCTAAAAAGTTGGGGTGTACAAAGAATAAATTCTGCATACTAGAAAATTCTAAATCGCAAATAAAGCACATTATCATTATCATCATTACATTATTATAATAAAAAACAATCAAATGTCTTAGTTCGATTCCTTCTCAGTAGGCCAAGTTCTGGGTTTGTTTCAAAGTTCTACAATCCCTTTTTTGTCTCTGTTGTATCTCCTGGTTTGCTTACCTGTTCTATATTTTTTGATTCACCAGCTTTTTGGACTTTTTAGCCTGGAACTGACTATAAATTTTGGTTCATGTTTACATCTCTGTCTTTTGTCTTCTCAAGATAATCCGTGGAAACAACAGTCTCCTAACAGCTTCCACTTATTCTTCAGATCCTATTCTAATGAAGAGTGCACAGGTACAGTACAAGTCAAAAGTAAGATTTAACCTTTGCCATTCACAGTCCTATTCTGATGGAGTTAAATAATAAAACATCTTGTTTGTGATAGAAAATTAAAATGACTACCTTATGTATTTTTTGACGTTACCAGCTTAAGTGCTTACCTTATTGAAATATTTGAATAGCAGAGCTTTAAGTTCCAACGAAGAAAGTGTGCTTAGTTTGATCAAGGCTCCAACCTCATTATGCATTATGAAGTCAGCTGAAGATAAGGGAGAGTTCCCCCAATTCTGAATAATCTTTTCTTTATACTGAATAGCAGCATCCATGACCTCTAATCCTTCCTCCAGTTGATAAAGAATATGCTCCTCCTAAGAAGCAAGAGAAACAGTTATAAGGATTGTTACTTTGCACAAATAACTCAAAAATATACATAAAAGGTACTGTAAGTGGCAGGAGGCAAACAAATAAGTCCTCTGTAAGTGGTCTAAAATCCTTATCATATTACATTATGACATTACAACTATTCCAGTGCTTTTCAGACTTTAATATGTAATCTTGGCGAGTTAGAGGCAGTCGCAGCACTCTCCCTTGACTGTTGTCATGTAGTATAACAAAGAAACTCAGTCCAACCAATCATTAATATCATACAGCTTTACTTTTTCCTAAGTTCTAGAGGCAGGCTTGTATGTTTGTGAGAGCTGAGAACCTGTGAAGGCTCACTTGGAAGTACAGTGCATTTAATGCAGCTACAAAGAATATGGAAAGTGGGTGATTAGGACCTTGCAAACAGAAGAGAGGATTGTGCGTCTGATGATTTGTGTTTTACATACAGACTGACAAATATTTCAGAGGACTTCGCTGTACCTGTAAAACACTTTTACACCACTGGCTCTGACAGGCAGCAGGTTATTGGCCGTCAGATCAAGGGGCTCACCCATAATATATTAGAAATATGAAACTGTGTTAATTTGACATACCTGGGGGCTTATGTATAAACAGTGCGTACACACAAAAATGTTGTATACCCCCATTTCCACGCTCAAATCATGATGTACAAAACCTAAGCTTGGTGTAAAGCCATGCTCATTTTCATGCCAGCTAAATTCTTGACGTACGCAAGTTCTCTGCTCAGTTTTGCTATCTGGTGGCACCCAGCGTCAAAGCAGTGCTTTTGTTTCTGTGGTTTCCCTGTCTTTTTTAGATCCATATCCCTGACATGGCTTTATGAAATACACTGAAATTAACCGCGTATTGTTTATTAGTTTAAGGCATCTGATTGTAATTAACCTGTAACAATATAAGATCCAAACTATTCGAAATACTATAGCTGCTTTAGCATTGTTACTCTAAAGTATTTATTCCACTGTATCTGAGTGTGGAAACACAGCTCTACAGCAGCCAATTGGAAAAAGAATTATCAGTATACAGCATCTAGCACACGCTGCCTCAGCCATGCGCAGTCTATTGAACTGCTCTCATATGGCAAACACTTCAGAACCTTTTGCACATCGAGTTTCAGAAACACACTCAATCAGTCCATCAACTGCTCCTTGTAGAACTGTTGTTTGTACTTATTAATACAATTACCTCACTCTAACTTGCGATACAGTTATAATATTGCACAACCTGAGCCACTTTATAAAGTGTGTATTTACATATGATGACAATATCATTTTTAAGATGAAATGCAGCAAAATATGTTTATTACGTTATACAGATAATTGGTTAACATCATTTAAATAATGTATATTGTTAATAATTAAACATGTGAGGACACAGTGTTGCAGCGCTAGCTAGTTCAGCAATTATTCCTGCCTCGCACTGTATTCTTGCTGGGGCTGGCAACACTGTAAGGATAGATGGATAGAATAATTAAACATGTACTACAAAAATATTTCAATGTTCCTTAAAGATTTTGGTGTTCTAAGCTTACAGGTGGCTTAACATCTATTACAGAGCTGATTTTGTGGCGATCGGTTACTTGGAGAAAGAAAAGGAAAGACAGGAATTGGAGGTTAGTACGTTTGAAAGAGAGTACTGCTGCAATAAATTATTTCATTGAAGGTTGCACACAGCGCAGCAAGCATCTTACGAGAGGCAAGAACAATCTCTGGACAGGGTGCCAGCTTGTCACTATCACTGCGCCACTGTGTTCCCATGTTTAATAATATGCTTTAACTCCTATCATCATGAAAATGAAATCAAGTATACACCTCAGTATTTTAATTATTTAGAGAGCTGTAATATCACAAATGTAATGGATTCTGTGTCCTGTTGGAGGAAGAGAAAGCCCGTTTAAGAAGCATGTAGTGATTCACACACAGAGCACATAGAAGAACACATACAAAACAAAGCATTTAACCTGCTACTTCAGTTATGATAGTATTTGAGAAACTAGTAAATTAAACGATTTAAAGATGGAGTTAATGATGTTCTACTTTAATGACAAAATAAGCTACGTGATTAAAGTAGCAATTTTGAGATTAAACTTGACATTTCCATCTTTTTCTCACTGTGTCCCTATTTTTTTTTCTTTTCTCAGTACCCTAATAAGCTTTCATATGACACTCAGACGGTGGGCTACGACTTGCCTTTTCATGGCGAATTTGATATCTGACAACTTCTTTTTTATTTTGGGCACTGTGTGACTTTGTGAACTTGAGCTTTCAAGTTTCTCCGACACTCTATGTCACTCGATAAACTTCCTTTTGTTGTTTATACCACTGTTTAAACCAACAAATAGTATGTTTTTCCTTGCCTCCATGTGGTATTCGCTGAAATTCTTCTATTTTCCCCCATGCTTTTGCCATTGCCTTTTCTCAGAACACTGAGCTTAAAGGCTATTTATATTGATTTGCATATTTAAAGAGGCGTAATTCTGGGAGAAGTTTGGGGAGTGGCAGCAGGCGTGTGTTCACGCTGACTGGGATTTATGGAGCGGAAGAACGTGGAAGTTGGCATTCTCACAGATTTATGAATCTTGATTTTTTATGTATATGCACATTTTCGCTTTTGTCCGTATGCTATGTTTTAGTGTGAATTCTACACACAGCGTTATGCATGAGGTCCCTGGTGTTTTCTAGTGGTGTAGCCTGACATTCTCGGATAACAGGATCAGCAACAGCAGTCATCAAATTTGACATCCCTTTGAACTAGATGCCAAGTAATGTAACACTGGCTCAAGAGACCACACTTCTTATGATAGGAAGCTTTGCAAGGGTGAGTATTTTACATGTGTCCAACAGTAACATAATGTATGCCATGATCTGGGGTTAAATTTGCATTCTGTCTTGTGTGTTTGGTCTAAAGGATGCTAGCAGCAGAATGGCCATAAAAATCTGTGCAGTACCATCCCCAACATTTAAGGGACAACAAGCCAACCTGTAGAAATCCAGAAGATGGTCATTAAACAAGTGAAGAAACAGACAGAGCCCTGTAGTAACGAAATCACTGTTATTGAAGGCCAACAAAAAATTCTATAGTAAAGAAAAAGTCAATTTATATTAATTGAATTATTACTGCAAGAAATATCTTTAAATAATCTTTTGGTGTAAACAACTGTTTAGAAAAAAGTCACCTCGGTTTTGTGTTATATTTTCCATTTACAACACTTCATTTATGCAAATAAATCAAATGTTTTTCTAGTACAGAATAGATCACTTCACATACATTTCCTGGTGCACATCACAGGACTTCTAAGCAGAGTGGATATCAAATTTTACATCTGTAGTTGCTGACCTTGTTTCACCCCAAGCACGTCAGATTACTAACAAATTACACGACTCTACAACAACTTTCGAGCACAGCGTCACATTTCCAAAATATTACAAACTTGGCCCTTTTTCTGGTACTGTATAAAATGCTTTTCAGGAATGGAGAGTTCAGATATAAGTCCTGCATTTTTTTCATTCTGTTGTGGTACATAAAACATGAGATGTCAGCCAGATGAGCTTCTCTCTTGTTTGTGAGGGCCAAAACACATGCATTCTTTATTATTTGTAGTTGCATTATATGTGTTATGCTTCCAGCTGATCGCTGAGTGATTCCCAATTCATAGACACACAATCTGTCTCTACAACTTAAGATATAAGTCATGCCTGTTTAACTTCCTCAGGCCCGGACATAGAATGGCTGAACTGAGTCACTGGGTAAATCAGATTACACAACAGCCTTTGACTAATGAATAATGAAGTCTCTTGATTGATAATCGCTGGAAAATGTGTGTAATGTGACTGGTCTTTTTGTTTAATTCTGATTTCAAAATATCTTGGCACATCTTCTGCAGTTTACAGTTACAATGGCTCTTTTACCTGTCAGAAGATTTTGTCTGTCAAAATCTTTTCATCGGAGTAATACGTGCACCCTGGATCCATATTTATCACTAACACCAGAGCACAACTTAATAGGAAAGACCAGATGTCCAATATGGTGCATGAAGCTCATGGCTGTAATGTTTGTTTTCCAAAACAAACCAACAGTGGTGCAGTGGGTAGCACCGCCACCAATGAATCCAGTGTCCTGGGTTTGAATCCTGCGCCTGGATGCTGTTGGTTTGTAGTCTGCACCATCTCCTGTATTTTTGTGGGTTTTCCTTCCTTATTCCAAAATGTGTGCAGGTTAGTGTGGGTGTGTGCATGAGTGGGCGTTGTGGTGGACTGCCACCCTGTCCAGGGCTGTTTCCGGTATTGTGACCAATGCTGCTGGTGTGGGCTCTGGCCTCCTGCAATAGCAAATTAGATTATTACAAATTAGATTAAAAAGGTTTGAGATTGGTTTGGCATACACTGTCATCTTGTCAACATTTGGTCAATATAGCCCATCAAAATGTCTAGAAATATGTAAATGTAATGGCATAGGCAGCCTGTATATTGTTCTTACTGAAATATACAAATGACCAAGAACCTGATATGGTATTTCT
The DNA here is from genome assembly GCF_016835505.1 of Polypterus senegalus. Classification (NCBI taxonomy): domain Eukaryota; kingdom Metazoa; phylum Chordata; class Cladistia; order Polypteriformes; family Polypteridae; genus Polypterus; species Polypterus senegalus. The sequence goes on from NC_053157.1 coordinate 48,546,993, forward strand.
ATATGCTTATTTGTGGGCTCACAAATGTAACCTCAGTCCAAGCCATGTTGACATTTACAGTTATAATTACATTTACTGGTATGTTAGCAATTTAAAATGAACATTCCAAGAACTTAATAAACATGCCTAATTCTTTCTGGGAAAATGTTCTTTGGACAGATTAGACAAAACTAATTAGAAATACAAATGAGCCCTTTGTTTATCAATAACAAAATCAGGCCTACAAAGAAAATAATACTCTCTTCACAGCCTAACACTGCAGAGGACCCTTAATGGTGTAGAAAGGCTTTTCTGACCTTTATCATTAAATTTGATTAATATCAAGGTCTTCCACTAATATTAATTTTGAGTTCTTCAGCATTATAATGATTTTAAGCATAGTTCTTAAAGCACCCAGTAATAGTATCAAAGAAAGTTCTAGACTGCTCTAGGGTGGTGAGCAATGACACAACAATGAACTTACTTCATCGACACATCCATATTATGACCCACTTTAATCCAAACTGAAGAGATACACTTCCATACAAGAGCAAAACTAGACATTTAGATCTGGTGCAAGTCCTGTTTCCTTGTTCGTGTTGTTTTGTATGTATACAATATTAGTTTTTCTATTACAAAAATTAAATATTTTGCAATATAACCCAAAAATAAGTGAATGTATTATTTGATTATTTGAAATATACTGTATTTCCCCTTATATATATATATATATATATATATATATTGTGGCAGCCGGCCTGGACACAGACAGGCGGACACATTCTTGTCACGCAACACAAGTTTTATTACCATCATCTATTATGTGCAAGTGCCACACAACCCCAAAGTCCCTAAAAGTCCAGGTCACCAAGCAATGCCTTCTCTCTCTTCAGGCCACCTCCTTGCTTCCTCCAGAGACCTCGTCCTCTTCCACCCGACTAAAATCATCCTATGAAGGGAGGCGGCCCCTTTTATACGCCCCCGGATGTGCTCCAGGTGCTTCCCGGCAATCTTCCACTGGCACTTCCCAGTGTGGCGAAAGTGCCGGCTGCGCACCCGGAAGCACGCCTGGTGTCCCTTCTCCTCTTCCCCCCCAGCACTTCCAGGTGTGGTGGAAGTGCTGAGGTCCAGGGCTTCCTGGTCTCCATAGGCACCAGGGCGGTCGTCCCCACATGGTCTGGGGGAGGCATAAGCCCTCCTCCGGTCCTCTTAAGTGTCGCAGCCAGGTCACCCCTCCCAGCCATCTGCGATTGTATATATATATATATATATAGTTCAAATATATATATATACTAGTAAAATACCCGCACTTCGCAGCGGAGAAGTAGTGTGTTAAAGAAGTAATGAAAAAGAAAAGGAAACATTTTGAAAATAACGTAACATGATTGTCAATGTAATTGTTTTGTCACTGTTGTGAGTGATGAGTGTTGCTGTCATATATATATATATATATATATATATATATATATATATACACACACACACACATATAAACATATATATATATATATACACATATCCATACATATATACATATACACATATACACATATATATATATATATATACACACACACATATATACATACATATATATACAGTGGGATACAAAAGTTTGGGCAACCTTGTTAATAGTCATTATTTTCCTGTATAAATCGTTGGTTTTACGATAAAAATGTCAGTTAAATATATCATATAGGAGACACACACAGTGATATTTGAGAAGTGAAATGAAGTTTATTGGATTTACAGAAAGTGTGCAATAATTGTTCAAATAAAATCAGGCAGGTGCATAAATTTGGGCACCACAAAAAAGAAATGAAATCAATATTTAGTAGATCCGCCTTTTGCAGAAATTACAGCCTCTATAAACGCTTCCTGTAGGTTCCAATGAGAGTCTGGATTGTGGTTGAAGGTATTTTGGACCATTCCTCTTTACAAAACATTTCTAGTTCATTCAGGTTTGATGTCTTCCGAGCATGAACAGCTCTCTTTAACTCACACCACAGATTTTCAATTATATTCAGGTCTGGGGACTGAGATGGCCATTCCAGAACATTGTACTTGTTCCTCTGCATGAATGCCTTAGTGGATTTTGAGCAGTGTTTCGGGTCGTTGTCTTGTTGAAAGATCCAGCCCCGGCGCAGCTTCAGCTTTGTCACGATTCCTGGACATTGGTCTCCAGAATCTGCTGATACTGAGTGGAATCCATGCGTCCCTCAACTTTGACAAGATTCCCAGTCCCTGCACTGGCCACACAGCCCCACAACATGATGGAACCACCACCATATTTTACTGTAGGTAACAGGTGTTTTTCTTGGAATACTGTGTTCTTTTTCCTCCATGCATAACGCCCCTTGTTATGCCCAAATAACTCAATTTTAGTTTCATCAGTCCACAGCACCTTATTCCAACAAAATGAAGCTAGCTTGTCCAAATGTGCTTGAGCATACCTCAAGCGGCTCCGTTTGTGCTGTGGGCGGAGAAAAGGCTTCCTCTGCATCACTCTCGCATACAGCATCTCCTTGTGTAAAGTGCGACGAATGGTTGAACGATGCACAGTGACTCCATCTGCTGCAAGATGATGTTGTAGGTCTTTGGTGCTGGTCTGTGGGTTGACTCTGACTGTTCTCACCATTCGCTTCTGTCTATCCGAAATCTTTCTTGGTCTGCCCCTTCGAGCCTTAACTTGAACTGAGCCTGTGGTCTTCCATTTCCTCAATATGTTCCTAACTGTGGAAACAGACAGCTTAAATCTCAGGGACAGCTTGCTATATCCTTCCCCTAAACCATGATGGTGAACAATCTTTGTCTTCAGGTCATTTGAGAGTTGTTTTGTGGCCCCCATGTTGCTACTCTTCAGAGAAAATTAGAGGAGGAGGGAAACTTACAATTAACCCCCTTAAATACTCTTTCTCATTATAGGATTCACCTGTGTATGTAGGTCAGGGGTCACTGAGCTTACCAAGCCAATTTGAGTTCCAATAATTAGTTCTAAAAGTTTTGGAATCAATAAAATGACAACGGTGCCCAAATTTATGCACCTGCCTGATTTTGTTTGAACAATTATTGCACACTTTCTGTAAATCCAATAAACTTCATTTCACTTCTCAAATATCACTGTGTGTGTCTCCTATATGATATATTTAACTGACATTTTTTATCGTAACAACCAACGATTTATACAGGAAAATAATGACTATTAACAAGGTTACCCAAACTTTTGCATCCCACTGTGTGTATATATATATATATATATATATATATATATGCACATACATCCACATATATATACATATATATATACATACACACACACATATATAAACATATATATACATATACATACATATCTACATATATACATATACACACACACACACACACATATATATATGCGAGCAACTGTTGCTGGGGGTGCCAAAATCCATCAAGGAAGAAAAATGAAAAACATTATTTGTACAAAATCTTAATTTATCTATCCATTCCTAAATAATTAAATGGGCAGGCTATTTCATATCAGTGCAATATGCTGTTTGTTAAAACAGATGACTCCCGCTCTTACGTGCAAGTCTGCGTGGATATTATGAACTATCGTATCTGTTCAAGTTCTATTTAAATTTTAAATAAAAGGAATTTTTATTTAGTCAACAGAAATATCTTTCGTAGGAATGTAAGTTAAATGTAGGCATCATTGCATAAATTTTTCTTCACCATACAAATGTAAAGAGTAAATTCGCCTTACATTCCAACCAAAGATATTTGTGTCGACTACATAGAACTTGAAAAGATATATTTTTTCGAATGTGATCGCGCAATTCAGATCGAGTTGACGCGCACAGACGCATCGAGCCCGCATGCTATTGTGGTTTCGCCTGCGTGCCTCAATAAGTCACCCTCCCCTCGCTCTTACTTTTTTACCGTTCATCTAATGAATACACTGAGTATGGCTTTACCAAAACAATCATTGATGGCGAATAAAGTATTCATTAATAATAAAGCTTCAATTGGTGATCTGTCTTTCTGCGTTAACCGCATATTTTTTCATACGTCTCAAACCAAGGAGATGCAAGGGTAAAATAAATCGGGAAGCACGCGTACATACTCAGTGCACCCCCTCTCAGGAATCGAACCTCGGGCGTCGGCGCTAGAGGCGAAGCCTCTATCATTGCGCCACGGCGTGTGGTTTGTCTATTTGAGAGTATGTAGATCGGGGTATATATATACATATATATATATACCAGCCAGAGTGGAAGTAGTGTGTTAAAGAAGTTATGAAAAGAAAAGGGAACATTTTAAAAATAACGTAACATGATTGTCAATATACAGTAATTGTTTTGTGAGTGTTATGAGTGTTGCTGTCATCAAGGATTTGATTATCATTATTTCTTTCACTCAGGTTCGTATTTGTAGGATGTGTTGTGTTCAAGTTACATTCCGTTTTTGTCAATCGTTGTAAATATAACAGGTTTCATTCATCGATTCGTTTCTTACTGCATCAATAAACAGCTTGTCGTCCTCTTTATCTGAGACGTGACACACTGCATGCACGGGTTTTTATTTACACTGTCTTCCTTTAACGGGACATTGACTTTTTCCACCCCACGGCTGTCTTTAATGTTAGATAAGACCCAGCACTTAAAAGTTTCTCTCGCAGTTTCGCTGAGTTTGTGCCAAACACCACCCTGACCATCTCATCTTCCTCTACATAAGCACAGTCCTTCACCCATGAATATTTAGCGGCAGTGTTTCTATTGGATTGCCACTGACGGACGGCCTTATATGGGCAGGCACTAAATTACGTGGGAAGCGTACCTCCGCCTCTCACGGGCATCGAGCAGAAGTCTATTATAGTATATGGACGAAAAAATAGGTTCCAGTTATGACCATTACGCGTAGAATTTCGAAATGAAACCTGCCCAACTTTTGTAAGGAAGCTGTAGGGAATGAGCCTGCCAAATTTCAGCCTTCTACCTACACGGGAAGTTGGAGAATTAGTGATGAGTCAGTGAGTCAGTGCTGTAGATATACAATCCTGCCAAATTTCATATTTTTAACTAAATACCCAAAAATCTCAAATGCTTTGATTGATTTGAATGAAATTTGGATAAGTTTGTAGAAGAAAAGAAAACTAGATGATCCATGTTTTTTAAAATTTCTTGATACTTTTTTTTATTAATGTTGTGCTAATATACATTCTCTGTGCTCACATTTGGCATATACAGTCAGGTGTGAAATGGAAGGGGAAATTTCTGCATAGTTTAATGAAGATACAAACCACTATGGTTAGCAAGTGCGCTACAGAGTGCTGGTGTCACCTGCTGTGGCTGTGAGTGCAGGTATTGCTTTGCCAGTAGCAGAAAAGGGGGGAGAGAGAAGTAGTGGTGGAAGTGGTGTCCTCTGGTCCAAGACATGTCTGGATGAATGGCAGGAGTTTAAACTTAATGGGTCCCCAACAAACTACTATATTATAATATACAGTACATTCACATCTACGGCCTTTGAGAGGTGACCCCCCACTCCGCCCTTCAAAATCGTTTACATTTACATATGCGTTTGCTTACTTTGAACGGAGATGGCCCACCCACACACTCTTCAAAATTCTTTACATATTCATTTGCGTCTGTGGGCTTTAAAGAGGGATCATACACTACTATAAATTTCTTAGTATTAATTTCTACTTTCTTCCACAGCCTCACCACTTCATAGTCTACAGCAGTGCATTCCTATCATTACAGACCCCATAAAACCCTAGACTGTTAAAAATACACAGCTGGTTTTGGAAATAAAACAAAAGATCATCCATCCATCCATTTTCTAACCCGCTGAATCCGAATACAGGGTCACGGGGGTCTGCGGGAGCCAATCCCAGCCAACACAGGGCACAAGGCAGGAACCAATCCTGGGCAGGGTGCCAACCCACCACAGGACACACACAAACACACCCACACACCAAGCACACACTAGGGCCAATTCAGAATCGCCAATCCACCTAACCTGCATGTCTTTGGATTGTGGGAGGAAACCGGAGCGCCCGGAGGAAACCCACGCAGACACGGGGAGAACATGCAAACTCCACGCAGGGAGGACCTGGGAAGCGAACTCGGATCTCCTAACTGCGAGGCAGCAGCGCTACCACTGCGCCACCGTGCCGCCCAAAAGATCATCCTGATTGTATTTCTTTTAGGAGGATCTACAAGGGGCATCACATAGGAAGTGAGCCTACTTAAGAATTAGTAACGTCAGGTTTATTCATTTTTGTTTTCCTTAAGTAGTCTAGACACTGTAATTCCCACCAACTTTCAACATGCCAACTGTTTCTACTGCCTGCCATTGCTGAAAAACATCTGAAGTTGTACTTCGGAATCCTTTTTCGTCATAACAATGCTCCACCATACAGAGCTCAAGTGACATTGGAAACAATGCAAGAATGCAACTTTGAAGTGTTGCCCCACCCTATTTATTTGTCCGATTTGGCACCTTCTGACTTCTTTCTCTTTTATCTGAGATGATCAAACACCCAAGTGGTCTTCATTTTCACAAAGATGATGCTGTCATTGATGAGGAGATGCAGTGCTGTGACTCTCAAGAACCTTATTTTTTTCTATAAAGCATCCGGCGGTTGAAACACTGGTGGGAGAAGTTTGATCTGCCACTTCCTTCCCAGGTAGGCTCACTTCCCATCAGACACCCCTTGTAAAGAAATGAGGCTGCTGCCATTTCCTATGGTTAAAGTTGTATCTAGAGAAACCAATTATAGTCAACTAAGAAATTTGCATTATAACACGCTTGTATATTACTTAAAAAGTTGTTTCCATAAGGCATGTTAGTAACTGGGAGGACTTTGTAGGACATACACAAAAAAGGGTATTTTGATATAATTGAATACCTGAAAGATTTGAGAGTGAGGTTTAAAGGATATATAAGGGGTGCAGAGCAACTGTATTAAAAGTAGGACGAGGTTGAGGAGGAGGGAATCAGGCAAGAGTAAGATTATAGATTATTTTCTGACTCGGAGCAGGGTCAGACTCATTTAACATTAGTTTTGACTAGGCGCTGCACAGCATGGCTAATTGCACATGCATTTGGCCTGTACGCCCTTCCCTTATATGGACCTGGTGCATGACCACAGGGGATGGCTGCGGCTCTGGATGCCAGCAGTAAAAGATCAGATTGTGCTAATCCATACCAGATCTTAACATGTTAAGCTTTGGAGTACCGACAGATAATATATATGCACACACATACAGCCTGAGATGTGTTAGATCAGCATTATATACTCAGGGGGCTGTGGGCCGTCATTCACTACCTAATCTGCGCTACATAGTGAGGAGCATAACATGCTTGATCCAATAGTGAAGACACAACGTACAAAATATTTTCACAATATTCTCATTACGGTCATCTAACATACCCCTTAGATTCTTAAATGCTTAACAGGATGAAAATTTAACCGAGTAGTGACATCACACATACGTGAAGCAAACTGCATAGAGATTTAAATATAACATGGAGTATGCTTACAGTATGCATGTGTGAAAGTTCTGTGCATAGTAGCTACACCTCTGTGATGTCATATTGTCCTTGCAAGGATCATGGGTCACTGGAGAAAAAATGTTCATCTAAGCCAGCTGCACTGATAAATGTGACATTCCAAGAGATTTTCTATCATTTAAACTGACATGCCCTGGTGACAAGATCAGCAACTGTAGTCAATATGTCTGACGTGCCCATTTACTAGTAAACGCAGAATGTGACAATGACTTTAAACCACTGTGGCATAATGGAGACTTCTACCCAACTTGTATGAGGCAGGTTCTAAACTGAATGACGTTATTCTTGCATGTCAAATCAGATTTGTCATGTATATGTAGTACTTATGACCAAAGTAGTACCTGCCTAATAAGTAATTCTTATTAGCATTAGAGGTTTGGAGGTAATAATGCTACAACTGTTCATCTGTGCAGATTACAGATACAGTAGATTGAAATGTACACTTCAGAAAGATATAATTAATATCTTCTTCATATCCAAGACACTGCACTGAATAGTCAACACAGGAAAAGAACAGGTATTTTCAAAACCTGTTCTCATAGCTTTGTACTTCTGAAAATCTTTGCTAACCACATTTAAGTGCACAAGAGCCTATTACTGTCCTTCAACATTGAGAAAAAACAAGATCCTCAAGCAAGATGTCTCCCAGCCAGGCAACGGAACCTGAAGCAATAGCAATCTCTGCAGAAATGCTGAAAGTTGTTGACTACTTTCCCTATGGTGGTAGTTAACTGTCTAAAACTTCAATGATAGAGAAAGAAGCTCATTACCGTGTTAGCGATGCCAGCAACAACTTCAGGAAACACCATCAGGTGTTTGAGAACCATGACATCAAGAAGAAAACAATGCTAATGGTATACAAGGCAGTCTATTCTGCAGGATATCAAAACCTGGGTCACCTTAGAACTCTGAAAGGTCTGATCACCACTGTTTCCAGAAAATTACCCTTTTGAATTTGAGGAATTGCCACACCAATTTCAGCCTATTCATCAAAGCAAAAGCAACAAGCATCAAAGCCACGACTCTATAGAATACTCCTGTTGGACAGCCTACTGTGTTAATTTGCCTGACTCCTGTCTACCCAAACAAGTTTTTTAAATCTTGCAGAATCAAGGACAGCAAATTAGGCAGGCCAGAAGAAGCAATTCAAAAACTTTACAACTTTTTAAAAACTATTTGTAATTAACTTTTCTTCAAGATCGCATTGAATTTTGATTCTGTGTTTGGACATATATCGTGACAACGCAATGTATATCTGCCTGTGAGTGAGTATTGTTTCTCTCTAATAATTAAAATTACTTTCTTGAATGTTTGTCCATGCTTTTTCTTCTTCGCTTTGTTGTTGACTTGTCATCTTGAACGTATAAAATTATGGTCCTGATCTATACTAATAAAAGGCAAAGCCCTCACTCACTCACTCATCACTAATTCTCCAACTTCCCGTGTGGGTGGAAGGCTGAAATTTGGCAGGTTCATTCCTTACAGCTTCCTTACAAAAGTTGGGGATGTTTTATATCGAAATTCTACGCGTAATGGTCATAACTGGAAGCAGTTTTTCTCCATTTACTGTAATGGAGATGAGCTTCAACGCCGTGGGGGCGGAGTTTCGTGTGACATCATCACGCCTCCCACGTAATCACGCAGTACATAGAAAACCAGGAAGACCTCCAAAAAGCGCTGAAGAAAACATGCATTATATAATTGAGAAGGCAGCGAAACAATAAGAAGCGAGCGAGTGACATATACAACCATGTTCATGAGTTCTGCTACTTCGGAAACAAAGCACGATGTAAACCTACACTTTAAATTAAGTTCATAGACAGGCTGCCGCTGGCGTTTGTAATTTAGTGCCCAGCCATATAAGGCCGTCCGTCAGCGGCAATCCAATAGCAAACTGCCACGGGTAAATATTCACGGGTGAAGGACTGTGCTTATGGAGAGGAAGATGAGATGGTCAGGGTGGTGTTTGACACAAACTCAGCGAAACTGCGAGAGAAAGTTTTAAGTGCCAGGACTAAGGTAACATTAAATACAGCCATGGACATAGCACGAGATGGCACCAGCACAGCTGGGAACCTTCGATGCATGTACACCGAGTGGCTCACGTGAACTGGCGCAGTGCACAGATAAAAGCAACAGTTCCAAAGAGCTGAACAAAACCGAATTACACAATTGAGAAGGCAGCGAAAATTATGAAGCGTCTGATAAGCATATTCATAAATCCAGCTACTGCGGAAACAAAGCACACGGTGGAAAAGTCAATGTCCCGCTAAAGGAAGACAGTGTAAAAAACCCGTGCATGCAGTGTGTCAGGTCTCAGATAAAGAAGAAGACGAGCTGTTTATTGATGCAGTAAGAAACGAATCGATGAATGAAACCTGTCATCTTTACAGCGATTGACAAACACGGAATGTAACTTGAACACAACACATCCTACAAATACGAACCTGATTGAAAGAAATAATGATAATCAAATCCTTGATGACAGCAACACTCAGTAACACTCACAAAACAAATACTGTATATTGACAGTCATGTTACGTTATTTTAAAATGTTCCCTTTTCTTTTTCTACCTTTTTAACACACTACTTCTCCGCTGCTGCGACGCGGGTATATATATATGTATATATATATACCGATCTACATACTCGAATAATGGATACTTTATTCGCCATCAATGATTGTTTTGGTAAAGCCATACTCAGTGTATTCATTAGATGAGCGGTAAAAAGTAAGAGCGAGGGAGGATGACTCATTGAGGCATGCAGGCTGTAGTGAGCGTCAACTCTATCTGAATTGCGCGATCACATTTGAAAAAATATATCTTTTCAAGTTCTATTTAGTCCATATGTGTCAAACTCAAGGCGCGGGGCCACATCCGGCCAGTGTAATTATATCCGCCCGAGATCATTTTATATGCTGTATTATTGTTATTAATGGCCCGGGTATATGAAGCGCTGGTAACACAATAAACTACAGATCCCATAATGCAGCGCTTCAGCTGCCTTGCCGAACACTTACCGCGTTAATCAAGATTACCTTATGATGCTGCAAGTTATTGCGAAGCTAGAGTTATTGCGCACTGAGTTTGCACGGCGCTTTGGTGACTTTGAAGAACAAAAAAAGTCCGTCTACATGCGGCTCGAACCTTGTGCATGTTTGGTAGCACATATCTGTGTGAGAAGCTCTTCTCAGTGATAAAGACTAACAAAACAGCACACAGGAGTCGCCTCACTGATGAGCACCTGCAATCCATCCTGAGAATCTCCACAACACAGAACCTCACACCAAACAGAAACGAACTTGTGGCCAAACAAAGATGCCAGGCGTCCAGCTCTAAAATGACATATGAGCAAAGACAACTGAATGATTTGATTTGTTATTGCACGTAAGAGCGGAGTCAACCTTTTAACAAACAGCGTATTGCACTGATACGAAATAGCTGTGTGTATGTATATATATGTTTATATATGTGTGTGTGTATGTATGTATATATATATATATGTATTTGTGTGTATATATGTGTGTGTATGTATGTATGTGTGTGTATATATGTGTGTGTATATATATATATATATATATATATATATATATATATATATATATATATATATATATATATATATATATATATATATATATATATATATATATATCCATCCATCCATCCATCTCTTCCGCTTATCCGAGGTCGGGTCGGGGCAGCAGCTTAAGCAGAGAGGCCCAGACTTCCCTCTCCCGGCCACTTCTTCCAGCTCTTCGGGAGAATCCCAAAGCGTTCCCAGGCCAGCCGGGAGACATAGTCCCTCCAGCGTGTCCTGGGTCTTCCCGGGGCCTCCTCCCGTTGGGCGTGCCGGAACACCTCACCAGGGAGGCGTCCAGGAGGCATCCTGATCAGATGCCGAGCCACCTCATCTGACTCCTCTCGATGCGGAGGAGCAGCGGCTCTACTCTGAGCCCCTCCCGGATGACTGAGCTTCTCACCCTATCTTTAAGGGAAAGCCCAGACACCCTGCGGAGGAAACTCATTTCAGCCGCTTGTATTCGCGATCTCGTTCTTTCGGTCACTACCCATAGCTCATGACCATAGGTGAGGGTAGGAAGGTAGATCGACTGGTAAATTGAGAGCTTTGCCTTACGGCTCAGCTCCTTTTCACCACGACAGACCGATGCAGAGCCCGCATCACTGCGGATGCCGCACCGATCCGCCTGTCGATCTCACGCTCCATTCTTCCCTCACTCGTGAACAAGACCCGAGATACTTGAACTCCTCCACTTGGGGCAGGATCTCTCCCCAACCCTGAGAGGGCACTCCACCCTTTTCCGGCTGAGGACCATGCTCGGATTTGGAGGTGCTGATTCTCATCCCAGCCGCTTCACACTCAGCTGCGAACCGATCCAGAGAGCTGAAGATCACGGCCTGATGAAGCAAACAGGACAACATCATCTGCAAAAGCAGTGACCCAATCCTGAGTCCACCAAACCGACCCCTTCAACACCCTGGCTGCCCTAGAAATTCTGTCCATAAAAGTTATGAACAGAATCGGTGACAAAGGGCAGCCCTGGCGGAGTCCAACTCTCACTGGAAATGGGCTCGACTTACTGCCGCAATGCGGACCAAGCTCTGACACGGTTGTACAGAGACCGAACAGCTCTTATCAGGGGTCCGGTACCCCATACTCCCGAGCACCCCCACAGGATTCCCGAGGGACACGGTCGAATGCCTTTTCCAAGTCCACAAAACACATGTAGACCGGTCGGGCAAACTCCCATGCACCCTCCAGGACTCTGCTAAGGGTGAAGAGCTGGTCCACTGTTCCGCGACCAGGACTAAAACCACACTGTTCCTCCTGAATCCGAGGTTCGACTATCCGGCGGACCCTCCTCTCCAGAACCCCGAATAGACTTTTCCAGGGAGGCTGAGGAGTGTGATCCCTCTATAGTTGGAACACACCCTCCGGTCCCCCTTTTTAAAGAGGGGGACCACCACCCCGGTCTGCCAATCCAGAGGCACTGTCCCGATGTCCATGCGATGTTGCAGAGGCGTGTCAACCAAGACAGTCCTACAACATCCAGAGCCTTAAGGAACTCCGGCGATCTCATCCACCCCGGGCCCTGCCACCAAGGAGTTTTTTGACCACCTCGGTGACTTCAGTCCCAGAGATGGGAGAGCCCACCTCAGAGTCCCCAGGCTCTGCTTCCTCATTGGAAGGCATGTTAGTGGGATTGAGGAGGTCTTTAAGTACTCCTCCCACCGACCCAGCGTCCCGAAGTCGAGGTCAGCAGCGCACCATCCCCACCATATACGGTGTTGACACTGCACTGCTTCCCCTTCCTGAGACGCCGGACGGTGGACCAGAATCTCCTCGAAGCCGTCCAAAGTCGCTCTCCATGGCCTCTCCAAACTCCTCCCATGCCCGAGTTTTGCCTCAGCAACAACCGGCCGCGTTCGCTTGGCCTGCGGTACCTATCAGCTGCCTCCAGAGACCCACAGGACAAAAAGTCCTATAGGACTCCTTCTTCAGCTTGACGGCATCCCTCACCGCGGTGTCCACCAACGGGTTCGGGATTGCCGCCACGACAGGCACCGACCACCTTGCGGCCACAGCTCCGGTCAGCCGCCTCAACAATAGAGGCACGGAACATGGCCCATTCGACTCAATGTCCCCACCTCCCTCGGGGCGTGGTTGAAGTTCTGCGGAGGTGGGAGTTGAAGCTACTTCTGACAGGGACTCTGCCAGCCGTTCCCAGCAGACCCTCACAACACGTTTGGGCCTACCAGGTCTGACCGGCATCTTCCCCCACCATCGAAGCCAACTCACCACCAGGTGGTGATCAGTTGACAGCTCCGCCCCTCTCTTCACCCGAGTGTCCAAGACATATGGCGCAAGTCCGGCGACACGACCACAAAGTCGATCATCTACCTGAGGCCTAGGGTGTCCTGGTGCCAAGTGCACATATGAACACCCTTATGCTTGAACATGGTGTTCGTTATGGACAATCCGTGGCGAGCACAGAAGTCCAATAACAAAACACCGCTCGGGTTCAGATCGGGGGGGCCATTCCTCCCAATCACGCCCTTCCAGGTCTCACTGTCATTGCCCACGTGAGCATTGAAGTCTCCCAGCAAAACGAGGGAATCCCCAGAAGGTATGCCCTCTAGCAACCCTTCCAGAGACTCCAAAAAGGGTGGATACTCCAAACTGCTGTTTAGCGCATACGCACAAACAACAGTCAGGACCCTTCCCCCCCACCCGAAGGCGGAGGGAGGCCACCCTCTCGCCCACGGGGTAAACCCCAATGCACAGGCTCCAGTGGGGGCAATAAGTATGCCCACACCTGCTCGGCGCCTCACCGGGGCAACTCCAGAGTGGTAGAGAGTCCAGCCCCTCTCAAGGAGATTGGTTCCAGAGTCCAAGCTGTGCGTCGAGGTGAGTCCGACTATATCTAGCGGAACCTCTCGACCTCGCGCACTAGCTCAGGCTCCTTCCCTTCAGAGAGGTGACATTCCACGTCCCAAGAGCCAGTTTCTGTAGCCGAGGATCAGACCGCCAAGGTCCCGCCTCGCCACCACCCAACTCACATGCACCCAACCTCCTTGGCCCCTCCCATAGGTGGTGAGCCCATGGGGAGGTATATATATATATATAATAATATATAATAATAATGTAATTGTTTTGTCACTGTTGTGAGTGATGAGCGCTGTTGTCATATATATATATATATATATATATATATATGACAACAGCACTCATCACTCACAACAGTGACAAAACAATTACATTGACAATCAGGTTACGTTATTTTCAAAATGTTTCCTTTTCTTTTCATTGCTTCTTTAACATACTACTTCTCCGCTGCGAAGCGCGGGTATTTTGCTAGTAAAATATATAAGAGCTGAGAGCGTAGGAAGTGTGTCTGACAAAAGCATTCACATGACTGAGGTTAGATGTGACTTGAAAGAATCTCATGTTAAAATTGAAAGAATCTCATGTTAAAAGTCTCATAGAACTTCATACCGCAAAAACGTTTTAGGAATCTTTTAATTCTCGCCGGCAACATGAATTAGATGATCTACAAGTCTCCGGCTTAAAGTTTAAATCCAAACTCTTTTAGCTGTTCTGTTATTTCCCTGAGAAATAATTTCCATTTTTTTGCGGTAATGCAATCTTTCCTATCCTTTTTTTGAGACTTTGGCATTTTAGCACTTCCATTATCTCTAATCTGCTGTGCATGTGTACCACGCCGACATTTTTGAATTCTTTACGACATTCTACTTTGTCATCTACACTTTGTCCTTTTCGGCCCTGGGTGTGATTAAATCTCTTTCTTGCGGCACGTATAACGCTGTTCGCGTTGTGAAGTGGGTGTGAAGTGGGGGTTGACTGAATGCATGCTAAGGAGATGCGGTCGGATCAGCTGCTGTCTTGCTGCTGCTGGCAAGCTGCGTGTTCTGTTTGTCGCGCTGTGCATTGATCATTTAAAAGCATGTAAAATAATTATAAATGATGGAAGAGGAGGAGGTTGGGAGAATGCACGGATACAGTGCGTTGCTACATAAATGATGGACTATAAACAAATTTTTATCCACCTATCCATAATAGTTTTAATTGAAAAGATTTAATGACAATGTCCTTCATTCACTCACATCAGATGTCAAAGCACAATCATTTTGAAACTTGTCATCCAAGCTGTCCCTCCTTTTTAACAGCAGGCTTCTTTCTTCATACAGGAGTTCCAGTTCTGTGTTCATTTTGTTCTTGTTCGGTTCACTGTCACTTTCGAACTGTCTGTTTTTTTCCAAAAGGCTCAGTTGATTGGACAGTTTGTCAATATGTTTGCTCAAATCCTTAAACAAAAAATAAAATAAAAACCATTATACTTAAATTGGAACATTCATTTCCCATCCTTAGCATTATACACAATTGGGCAGGTACAGCAGAAGATAAAATTGAGGAACCTTTTACCTTCTGAAAATAAATTGAATTAAAAATA
This sequence comes from Polypterus senegalus, assembly GCF_016835505.1. Taxonomy (NCBI): domain Eukaryota; kingdom Metazoa; phylum Chordata; class Cladistia; order Polypteriformes; family Polypteridae; genus Polypterus; species Polypterus senegalus. The sequence goes on from NC_053157.1 coordinate 48,562,522, forward strand.
TCAGTAAATACTTTAAAACAATGCACTGCAATATGAAATCTATGAATATACTTTTTGAAAAGAACTGTATGTTATTATTCACATTTCAAATTCTGTTTCAAAGTCGTTTTTGGGGTTTACAAATTCTCCCTGTGTCCGCATAACCAAAAATGTTTCAAGTTTAGTTTATTGCTTCTCATCCACTGGGTTGCAGGCTGCTGTTTTATAATGGTAGTGCGTCATGATGGGTCAGCACTCCGGTGCTCAATTCACCAAGATGCTCAACACTGGCGATCGCGCTCAGTTAATCTACGTGTCTGACAGTCATGCTGGATTCAACACAGAGGAAACCAAAAATGTTGGATTGCGAAGTCACTTACATGGGAAATAGTGGTTTGTGAAACCAGGACGGTGGAGAAAGACTAGTTTAGTTAATTGCAGATTCTAAATTGGCCCATAAGTGAGTGTGGGCATGTGTAAGAGTGGGCCCTGTGATGGACTGGTGCCCTGCTCAGGGTATCCTGCCTTTCTGTCAGTTATATTGGGAAAGCCTCAGCCTGCCTTTTGCCTGTTAAAATGGATTACGTGGGTGTAAGCAGTATGTGAAAATTAACAAAAAAACATTGTAACTCAGGATATTCTGAATAGCTCAAGTAAAAAGATCAGACTGTTTTAAGAGAATAGTATAAAAATATATATATATTTTTTATTATTTGCATTAAGCAAATCTTAAAATTAAAATAACTGCATATATTTAATTAACATATCTTACCAAGCCCTTATTATATCTTCAGCTGATGTTTTTGTTAATTACTAAAAACCATCAAAGCCCAACATCATTGTGTGCCGGCTGTATAATGTCAGTTGCCATGTGGTTTTACTGTATATTATCACCTCATTGTCATTCTTTATTACTCAATAAAATAAAAATGCCTCTTTTAAATGACTCTCAAATGGTTAGCAATGCACATGTATTCATTTCCAGTCTCAGTCAGTGCAGTGCCTATGTATGGTATGCCTGGATTTCCTCTGGTTGCTCCTTTTCACAACACCTGACAAAGATGTGACATACAAGCTAAGATAACCGACTCTAAACTGGAGGGGTGCCAATGACTGTGTCTGACTTATGATGGTCTGGCATTCTGTCTGGGTTAGTTCATTCCTTGTTCCAGATGCTACAAACATAAGACTCCAGCTGTTGAGTGAACCAGTAATGAAGAAAGCAGGTTCAGACAATAAATAATAGAGGTCTTCTAATTTCCAATCCTAATCTTTACCGTTCTGTCATTTCAGTTGCATAATGCCATGTAGGTAAGATAAATTGTATTTTCTACTAAATAAAATTAAGTTATGTATTCTATAACATTCTTGTTTATTATGGTGCTGGAGAGTAGCAAAGTGTTGCATGCTGGTCAAACATACAAGTAAGAATTTCACTGTACTACACACACATGACACTGCGGCTACTACTACTTCTGCAAATCTAATGTTGTTCAATTGCAGTGTTTCAGGTGACAGTGACTAGAGGAACCTGAGGCTGTATAACATTTCTGTTAATGGCTCATAACTGTAATAATCTATAAGCAGATGCATTATTATCAAGCAATAATTTAACTAAAAATCCATGAATCTGTTCTCAAAGCCACTTAATGGACCATTAGTTGCTGTTCATGGTGGGCCAGTTGTCTATTTTAGCATTAACCAGCCATAATTGCAGTGGCAATTTATTGCAGAATACACTCAAACAAACAGTAGCAGTCACACAAATGAAGCCAATTTGGAGTAACCAATTAACCTAACCAGCAAATACAAATAATGCGGAGGAAAACCAAAGCACCAGGAGTCTTCTTGGTTAGTTTTTACTTACTTAATAATGTGATCTCTGGAATCAATTATAACACTTGTTATAAGCTGCTGTTGACTGCAATGGACAGTTCCAGTTGGGCAAAAATGCAATGACCCCTCAACAAATGTTACAAATGGAACCAAAATGGGAGTATTAACTATTTGGTTTACAATGACACAGTTCAAATTAAACAGGTAAAATAACAATAGGAAAACTCCCATATTTACTCGTTCCTCTTAAAGAATGGGGCAAATGTCACAATTTTCTATCTTTTAAAAGAAAAAAATACTCTTTCATGTGAGAGATTTGAAAAAAATGTGATGTTAAAATATTGCATCTGTTTTCATATAAGAAAGAGTGTTCCAGTGGAGTCACTGGTTTAGTATTTTGCTAAGGGTAGAGCTCAAAAACCCACGATTCAATGCGGCAGCATAGACTAAACCACGGGTGTCGAACTCCGGGCCTGGAGGGCCACAGTGGCTGCAGGTTTTCATTCTAACCCTTTCCCTGATCAATGACCAGTTTTTACTGCTAATTAACTTCTTTTCCCTTCATTTTAATAGCCATGTTTGTAAGGGTTCATTGCTCTGAATTGATTCTTTTCTTCATTAAATGGCAGCCAAACAGAAATGAGATGTGAAACGAGCCAACAGATGACCAGCTAAACTGGAGCTTCAAACTCTTGCCAATTTCACTCCAAACATTTCCTTAATGAGAAGCCAATTCTTGCTGTTGATTAAACCAATTACTTAATTCCACAGCTTGTTGCTGCTCTCATTCTGCCACAGCAGACATTTCCAAAACTTTTTTCTAAGAACACCATCAAGATGTTTTGGTGACCTGAGAGATCAACCTTACTGAGGCCATCACCTTTCTTTATGTTCAGATAACGTGGTTAGCTGGTGATGTGGAGGCTTGTTTTGTGTCTCATTATTGTTTGGCTCCTCATTAAGGAAAAAGAAAGAACTAAGGGGTCTGAGTCATGTTAATTAAAACAAAGGCAAAAGAAGTTAATTAGCAGCAAAAACTGGTCACTAATGAAGAAGATGATTAGAATGAAAACCTGCAGCCAGTACGGCCCTCCAGGACTGGAGTTCGACACCCCTGGTAGCTGTCAATAGCCTGCTGCAATGATTCTTGGGATTTCAAACTCTTCCCCAGTATAATACTAGACCAGTAATGCCACTCGGCCTTTCTGGTCTGGCAATTTCTATGAAATCTTTTGAAGAAAATACAGTTTCAATTTTGTGATTTGTAAGCAGAATTGAACCATTTCTGAATACATATACATACAAAAACGACTGCTTAAATTAACAGGATTTTAAGATAACATTTTCCTCGTGCAATTTGTAGAATAATACAGCAGTTGAAGTATCAGAAAAATACTTTTAAGAAATTATTTCATCAAACCTGGCTGGATCTCATTTTCTTGATCTCTAGTTCACACGTTTCTTGCGCAAAAGCCTCCCTCTGGGCAACGACTTCTTCCCGTTTCTTCAGTTCCTCCTCCAGTTTAGTCAAAGCCTGCCGTTCCTGAAGGATCTTACCTGCTTCTTCATCTAGCCACTTTCTCTTCTGTTTAAGTTTCTACATAAAAACACACAGCCAATGTTGTCAGTGTGCTCATCGGCTTGTAACACGTGACAGTACCAGGGTGTCGGGGGTATCACAGAGATGTGTGAAGCACCACACTCCAGTACCTGTCTAGTCTGCTTATCCTGTACATACAGCATTCGTGGAGTAGCTGGAAGCTTCTGAACTCGACCTTCTACATATTAGAATGCCTTCACTCCCTCTTTCCAGTACCTGCCAATTCATCTTTACAGCTTCGCCTCTCTGGAACTTTCCATTTGTGAGGTCCCCTCAGACTTAACATTCAAATTCAAAGGGAAGATTTCCTTTTATTAATATTTGCTGTTAAATGGTATTCCTATTTTTAGTTTCCAACACTTTGTTTCAATTTTGCCTAAACCAAATTTTGGTTCCGAGGTTTGCTGTTCTGTCACGCACAGAAAACTTAATTCCCATAATACTTTTACCAAGCCCCAGGGTCACCAACAGCTAGTTCCAAAATTTCCTGTTTCCCTGCACCACCATGTATTTTACCAGATTTATGGCCATAGTTTTTTCAGTTCTTGTGAGGAACTACTTGGTTTCCCTTGTTGATTATGGGACCATGCATTCCACAATCTTTGACTCGAGTGCTAACAGGTACTAAGTAATGTAAACTCATACGTGCGTGCCGTTTGCCTTATCAGAAGCACATCAGCTCATTCTGAAATTGGGGCCGCATATGTCTAACTAAAACGTTTTGACTCCTTCTGAGTACTACTTGCTACCATGCAAAATGAGTCATCTGGATTTTTGATGCCAAGTGTCTTTCTTCCATTTTAAAGAAACCAGCAGTAGTCAGGGCCATAAACGGAGCAGAAATTTATGGCAAACTGGAGATAATTTTTGAGAACATTAAGTACTGAAAGATGGAGGAATACTTGGTAAAAAGCCTAAACCATAAACAAAAGAAATTTGATGGACACATGTGTTCCAAATTTCTTACCAGAAGAAGAGACCAAGCTGGTGAGAAACATTTTTACAGTTTAGGAGACCTACATTTGTTACCAGGTTGGACTGAATCCTATATTGACTACATAGTATATACCAAAGCATTCCTTAGCATGGTGTGAAGGCAAAGAGCCAAGTCAAAATGAGGTTGATCAATAGAACAGCTTTATCGATGAAGAGAAATCACACACCGAGTTAAGTCAGATCGCTGTTCTGATTAATCAACAGGCAGTCCTTTTATGCACAACTACATAAACAAAAAAGGAAAAAAATGTAGCCTCCCTAAATCAAACTGGAATGTGCTATGCATTACCCCACAATCGTTTAAATAAAATAAGAAACCATCTAACCCACCACTGATGTATCTCAGCTAGTGACCTTGCTGGAACATTCTCACCCAGTGCTGACATATCTATTTTTGCTAAAACACTGTTGCAAGCATTTTTAGCAGCACACAATGCCAAGAATCAGTGCATCTTAAATGTAACAAATACTTGACATGACTTTAGCCATCTTTAACTTTAAAATAAATGCAGTCATGCAGTCTACAAACCTTTAAACATAAATAAAAACAATTTCTTCAACAATGGTAGACTATTGTTAGCTGACACAAATCCGGTTTCCTCTATGAAGTGGAACTATACCCTTTATAGACATGTAAAAATGACAAGATGGAGGACCGTGTCACTGCCTTGCATTTGACAACATGGGCTACCTGTGCCAATGACAGGAGCCATCACCCAGAGCAAATATGCTCTTGTTTTCCACTTCATGATGCAGTTCAAGCTGGACAAAAAATATTTTTCACTAAATTATGATTTTACTGTTGATAGTTTTTGGAAAGCCCTATAAGTCTAACGAAATGACAGTATCCACTTGCAATACAATACAATACAATTTATTTTTGTATACATTAGCCCAAAATCACACTAGAAGTGCCACAATGGGCTTCAACAGGCCCTGCTTTTTGACAGCCCTCCAGCCTTGACTCTCTAAGAAGTCAAAAAAAAAAACCTCCCAAAAAAAAACCCTTGCAGGGAAAAGAAATGGAAGAAACCTTGGGAAAGGCAGTTCAAAGAGAGACCCTTTCCAGGTACAGTTGTGCTTGAAAGTTTGTGAACCCTTTAGAATTTTCTATATTTCTGTATTAATATGACCTAAATATCATCAGATTTTCACTCAAGTCCTAAAAGTAGATAAAGAGAAGCCAGTTAAACAAATGAGACAAAAATATTATACTTAGTCATTTATTTATTAAGGAAAATGATCGGATATTACATATTTGTGAGTGGCACAAGTATGTGAACCTTTGCTTTCAGTATCTGGTGTGACCCCCCTTTGCAGCAATAACTCCAACTAAACGTTTCTGGTAACTTTTGATCATTCCTGCACACCGGCTTGAAGGAATTTTAGCCCATTCCTCCGTACAGAACAGCTTCAACTCTGGGATGTTGGTGGGTGTTGTGATGTGAGATTTTGCATATAACTTGATAAATGTTTTGTATGTCTTTATTTATAATTTAGGCAAACCAATGTAATTCAGTGCAGCAGGAAGCTCAGGCAGCAAGTCAGGAATGCACAGGGACATGTGTGAGGGTCCTAACAGCTGTGCTGGGGCCAGCAGTAATTAAAAAGCACACACACTTAGGTTCAGTAATTCGAAAGGCTATGAATCTCCATGTAATGAAATGGAGAAAAGTGAGCTGGTCTTTAGTAAAGAGCACAGGTCAGTTTTAGGAGCGATGCTGGATTTAGCACTTGGATTCTGGAGAGGTTTTAGCCCACACTTTCCAGTAGCAGTTACCATACAATAAAAAAAAGGACACACAGGTAATGGAAAAAAAAAATAGAAGGGCAGCGCAGGAAGACAGGAAAGGGAAAAAAAGTTATTTCTGTTTCCATTTTCTGGCCTTTTCCAATAGATTAACTTCTATTGTAAGGTTTTTATGGACTTTGGGTTGGTGCAGGTAATAAATAGTGAAGGCAATTAGCAGAGTAAAATCCATGCAGGAGATTGGGTTACCATTGGCACATTGGAGTGGCATGGCACTAGCGGCTAAGCTGTTCCAATGAATGCCTAGAAGCAAATTTTGAGTGTTGGCACCAGGTCGACAGCCAAGAAAATGAGATGGACAGAAACTGCTTTGTCACCTTCCATTTTGCAGACCTGCCTACATAGCTGAATGAAATAAGACAACATGTAAAGACTAAAGACAAAGACAAAGACATGAAGAAGAACTGAAGAGACATCAAGAAAAAGACACTTACTGGGGTTTAAGTGAGTAACAAGTCCACAAGTCATGCAATAATAAGGCTAGTCACAATAGCTATAGTTTAAAAGGAAAGGTTTGTTCATTACTGCAGCAAATTTATATTCCAAGGGGTGGAAACTGAACAAACCAGTTAGGAATGCCAAAATAAGGGGATTCATTTTGGGCTCATAAAGTATACATCCTGGGTATTAATTAATTAAGTGGGATAATTAATATAATTAATACTATTATTAAAGAGCGGTATAGTGAGCAAATTGGTGAACCTTTCAGGAAAGCAGGTGCAGCTGGTACATTTGAAAGTCATATGGGTTCCGATGTTTAGGTATAGTCTAATTGGGAAAATATGGAAGTCCTGTTGAGATTGTCGGCTGTGGTACAGGCACAGGACCAGTGGGCCAATTCTGAACCGAGGTGTTTAGCACAACGAGTATGCATATGGTGAGCAAACAACTCTAGGGGTGGCCTACAGGGGGAATGATGAGAGTTGCATAGCTTTGATGTCTCATGGTGGTGATGCCAGCCTATACTGGTAAAGGCTGATGGCAGTCAAGAGTTGCACCATGGGTAGGAAAGCACAAGAGGCAACTGAGTCAACCCCAAATGTGTGCAGAGGGGCCACAAATGTTGGTTTGTGAACAGTTTATGCAGTGGCACATGTACTGTCACTTGGGCAGAAGTGGTTGTACTGGCACCTGTGTCATGTTACCTTTCAAATGTTGATGTTAATTGTACAGCTGCATATGCTTAAACAGATAGTTTGGGACAAGGTCTAATTAGCAGTTAGACAGAGAACAAGTACAGATTAAGAATTCACACAACAGACTAAATTGCAGTGGGCTAGTTTAGTGGAAGGTGTGGACTTGTCTCATTTTGAACCACCAGATCTGATGACATATGAAGACTGCAGAAAGAGTTGACGCAAGCTGGAGCAGATCCACGTCATCAGGAGCAGATCCACATTCTTCTGATTGTCTTTGAAATAAAGAAGATATGTAATGGACAAATGGTCACGGACAACTTTTAACACTGGGAGAGCAAATACTGCAAATGAATGCACAAGTTATGCATCAGACTCTTTAAACAATTTGGAGTGTTGTGATGTGAGATTTTGCATATAATTTGATAAATGTTTTGTATGTCTTTATTTATAATTTAGGCAAACCAATGTATTTTAGGTATTCTTGTTTGCCGTTTTACGACTTTTCTTTGTAATTTTATGACAGGATTTGGGGGATGCGTCTTAAACCAGTTTGATGAGTATTTCTTTGCTAAAGTCTTTGTCTAATCCCCCACACAAAGCCAGGTTAGCGTAATATATGGTCTTGGGGGGGCAGGAGATAAGATGTTCTATTTCACCCATTGGTCTGAGGTATGGCTGTTTGGAATTGGCTTGTCTCAGAGGCTTTCAAGTACCATGATATCCTATTGGCTGTAGGGAGAAAACCTATAAATTTGCTTGCTCAACCACATTCTCTCTCTCTAATCAACATATGATGAAGAAGCATCCCTCTTGCTAATCTGTAATGATGAAGACAACAAAATGAAGAGCACAGCTCAGCAGCCATATTGAACAGACATGTGGCTGAAAGCTGAGCACCAACGATGCCTTAACTAGAGACATTAAGTAACTACAAGCCTGTGTGCCACCTGAATTACACATCACCATTTTATCAGGTTGTATGGTTGCCAATATTCAAATGTACTTTGCATTTTGTTATTATTTATGAATATTATCAGTAATACATTATTTTTTGTGTAACTTAACTCCTGCTTGTCTTTTACTACATCTTATTGCCTGAGGTTATAGATATAGAAGGGAAGGTGGGGATAAGTTATATAGAATAATACCTTATATACAGTGGTAAGTTTGTCAGATTAGGCATTCTAAGGCTACATATTAATAATACAATAGGGGAAAGTAGAGCAATTTATATATTACACTACCAAGATAAAACAGTGGGTTTCCTCACAATAACTGCTCGCTTCAAGTCCTTCCACAACATTTCGATTGGATTAAGGTCAGAACTTTGACTTGGCCATTCCAAAACATTAACTTTATTCTTCTTTAACCATTCTTTGGTAGAACGACTTGTATGCTTAGGGTCGTTGTCTTGCTGCATGACCCACCTTCTCTTGAGATTCAGTTCATGGACAGATGTCCTGACATTTTCCTTTAGAAATCTCTGCTACAATTCAGAATTCATTGTTCCATCAATGAAGGCAAGCCGTCCTGGTCCAGATGCAGCAAAATAGGCCCACACCATGATACTACCACCACCATGTTTCACAGGTTCTTATGCTGGAATGCAGGGTTTTCCTTTCTACAAACTTAATGCTTTTCATTTAAACCAAAAAGTCCTATTTTGGTCTCATCCATCCACAAAACATTCTTCCAACAGCCTTATGGTTTGTCCACATGATCTTTAGCAAACTGCAGATGAGCAGCAATGCTTTTTTTGGAGAGCAGTGGCTTTCTCCTTGCAACCCTGCCATGCACACCATTGTTGTTAGGTGTTCTCCTTATGGTGGACTCATGAACATGAATATTAGCCAATGTGAGTGAGGCCTTCAGTTGCTTAGAAGTTACCCTGGGGTTCTTTGTGACCTCACCGACTATTACACGCCTTGCTGTTGGAGTGATCTTTGTTGGTCGACCACTCCTGGGGAGAGTAACAATGGTCTTGAATTTCCTCCATTTGTACACAATCTGTCTGACTGTGGATTGGTGGAGTCCAAACTCTTTAGAGATGGTTTTGTAACCTCGTCCAGCCTGATGAGCATCAACAACTCTTTTTGTGAGGTCCTCAGAAATCTCATTTGTTCGTGCCATGATACACTTCCACAAACATGTGTTGTGAAGGGCAGACTTTGATAGATCCCGTTCTTTAAATAACACAGGGTGCCCACTCACACCTGATTGTCATCCCATTGATTGAAAACATCGGACTCTAATTTCACCTTCAAACTAACTACTAGTCCTAGAGGTTCACATACTTTTGCCACTCACTAATATGTAATATTTGATCATTTTCCTCAATAAATAAACGACCAAGTATAATATTTTTGTATCATTTGTTTAACTGGTTTCTCTTTATCTACTTTTAGGACGTGAGTGAAAATCTGATGATGTTTTAGGTCATATTTATATAGAAATATAGAAAATTCTAAAGGGTTCACAAACTTTCAAGCTCAACTGTAGGTTAGGCATGCAGTGGGTGCCAAAAAAGGGGGTAAATACAATACAATACACAGAACAGAACACAAGTAATCCTCAATACAATATGATAAAATAGAAATATTACAAGTACAGAGCAGAATTCATAATACTATAATTTATAGCACTTGACATTGTTAATAAAAGAAAAAAAAAACAACTACAGAATCTGAACAATGGAACATACCTGATGTTCATCAAAAGATTTGATGCCACCTTTTAGCTTTTTAAATGTTGCAAGTTCTTCTGATTTTAGTCTCAACATTTTCTGCTGCTGCTCAGTCTTTAATTGCAGTTCCTGTCAAAAGAGAAATTCTGCCTTTTTTTGATGAGATTGGCATTAGGGAATATTAGGAGAAAACTAAACAATAGGACACTGTGCTCTTACATTCTTGAATTACATTACAAGAAGGAAGTCCCATCTGAGATGGGCTGAAATCAAAGTAATCAATGTGGAACCCAGCATTAATGTTTGCAGTGCACCATGTATATTGTAAGGCATGATATAATAAAATGCATTGCACACATAGTATATCACAAACATTTGTAGTCGAAAAATGCATTGCATTTGCCATTCCAACAGATGACACTTCACAAACATTAATATTTACGTTTATGAATCCCATGCCAAATGGCATATAACAGAGACATAGCAATTGGACACACACATACACACAGATGCACAAACACACAGACACTTGTCCTTTTATTAAGCTGGATAAGCTGAATTCTGTCCATCTAGCAGTTACTCTCTGTTGGATATATTCATTTATAATGTTTGCAGTGCCTTTGTCCATTGGGTTGATGCGTCTCTGTTAAATGCCATTTGGTATGAGATTTTTTTAAAAGCAGTTCTAATGTTTGTGATGAGCCATCTACTGGATAACAGGGACACAGCAAATGGACAGACACACAGACGCACATCCTTTTATTAAGGTGGATAATAATGATTAAGCTGCTGTTTCACTAAGGACTTAAGCATAGCAGAGATCAAGTAAGGGGGCTTTGTATGAGAAGAAATGCACTTTCACAAGTGCAGGAGATCCAGAAAAATTTTCTGCAATAAATACTGGAATATATAAAAAAGGGATTCTAAACCATACATGTAGAATTGAGGACAATAACAAATGAAAGCGATCTATGGGCACACTTGTCAATCAAAACGTCTGCCAGCTATCGAACATCCAGAGGCGTTGGATTTAGACATTATGTTTGGAACTGTGGGATTTTCTCAAGGTAATGGCAGTCCTACATATAAGCCCAAATTTAGGGGTCCTGACATACTCCTAACCATATTTACTCACTCTTCATTTCTTAAAATATTTCATACTGTACATACAGTGGATTCAAAAAGTATTCGGACTCCTTCACTTTTTCACATTTTCCTATGATGCAGCCTTGTGCTAACTCATTCAAATTCATATACTCAAGAATGACAAGATGAATGTATAATTTTAGAAAATTTGGAAATTTATTAACAATAACAAAAAATTGAAATAACATACTGGCTCCAGTATTCAGACCCTTTACTCAGCACTTAGTTGAAGCACCTTTGGCAGTGATTACAGCCTGGAATGTTCTTGGAGGCGACACAACACCAGAATTTGATATTTTCTGACACCCTCAGTCAGCTTCTTTTAGGTCTCTCTAGGGCTGATCATCCCAGCTCTTTCAGTCTGAATTTCCTTTCCCCGATACCCCTTGACAGTCTTCTTAACTTAAACAAGAGTTGAAATCCTCTCCAGTGATGTTTGATTGTGTTCAAGTTCAGTTTCTGTCTGGGCCACTCAAGGACATTCCCAGAGTTGTCCCTAAGCCATTCCTATGTGTTCTTTGTTCTGTTGGAAGGCGACCCTTCAGCCTAGACTGAGGTTCAGAGCACTCTGGAATGGTTTTTGTGTAGGATATCTTTATACTTTGCTTTCTGTTAGCCTTTATTTGCAAACTCTGAGCAGGCTTGATGTGCTATACCTGTATACTGTTGATCCTGTCCCTATTTCACATTCTACTGTCGCAAAAGTTATCAATGATGCTGTGGTAGCTCAGTTTTGTACTCTGCTTGATAAGTCAAAAGACTTTGATAGGGATGATGCTGAGGCATTGATTTACTCTTTTAATCAGGAATGTACTGATATATTGAACTCTGCGGAACCCTTTAAATCAGGGCATAGTTGTGCTGGCTAAATCAATCTATTCACTGTCAGAAGACTGAACATTTATGGGAAGGCTTCTAAATTGGAAGTTTTACCGCCTTTATTTAAAAGGTTTGCACAGCACTTATAATAACACAGTGTGGGATGCTAGGGCTTTGTATTTTGCACAGCTAAAATCAAATGGCACACTGAATTCCAAAGTTCTGTTTGACACTAACATTGTTTCTCCTGTCCCTGTTTTTTTCAAATACGGATTGTTGTGAGAATATGCTCAACTATTATACTGAGAAATTTTCGATCAAATATCTCTGCTTTTCCAAATTTTGTGCAGGCTGATCACCCCCTGCTCTTTCAGTCTGAATTTTCTTTCCCCGGTATCCCTTGACAGTCTTAACTTAATCAAGAATTTAAATCCTACAACATGTGTGTTGGATGTTCTTCCAACTTCTTTCCTTGATTGATCTAAATTAGGTGGCCATGATAAATTCTGCTCTCCTCACTGGGTTTGTTCTATCGTATTATAAGTGCAGCTTTTATTGAAAACCTCTAATTTGAATCCCTTTGATTTTAATAATCTAAAGCCTATTTCTAAACTCCCATTCCTAGCTAAAATGTTAGAAAAGGTAGTCGAATCATAGTCAACTGTTTTTATTAATAAATATCAAATTTTAGATCCATTTCAGTCTGGCTTCAGGAAACAACATTCCCCCAAAATGGTACTTCTTAAGGTGGCTAATGACCTTCTGATGGCTGCTGATGTGGCGGAGTGTTCAGTCCTTGTACTTTTGGATCTTAGTACAGCATTTGATACTGTAGACCATACGCTTGTAATTAATAAGATAAAGCATTGCATGGGCATCTCTAGGGCTGCCTTAGACTGGTTTGCTTCTTATTTGGCAGTTGGTGAGTACATGTCAGCCCCATCATCCTTGTCATGTGGAGTGCTGCAGGGATCTGCTCTTGGGCCAGCTTCCTTGCTTTTTTAAATCACAACACCTCCTTAAGTTATCTGCACTGATTGAATGCCTGCTAATTTTTTACAGGTGAATTAAAAAAAAAACTGAGGATCTAATTATTAGGTTATTGTCTGTTTCATAGAACTTTACAACTTGTGTCCAGTTCACCGACAAAAGCGCGATAGACATCTGCGCCCCGACAACACCGCGACGGACAAATGAGCGCCGACAAAATCACCACGACAAAATCGCGAGAGAGGCCAAGAGAGTGGGACGCGTACGTGCGCATTATGTACACATTATGTGCTAGGTTATAACTGTTATAACATCTGAGGACATTCCGCGAACAAATAACTCAGTCGAGGGTTGGCATAACACGTCATATACAATTACCAGCAGTCAGGCAGCCAGCAAGTCTAAATACGCTCAACTATCAAGACGTCTCGCTGCAATTCTTCCTACATATGCAAGGCGTGATCTTAAGGACTATCTGCGTGCCGTGCTGATGGCATGCCGCGTCTCATAATATTGACTTCATAAATAAACATTATTATATATGCTTTAAACTAGTAATTCATTTTAATGAAACTTTCGCGATTTTGACGCAGCGTTAATCGGCGATATTTTGTCGGCACTCATACAGTATGTCTATCGCGCAAATGTCGGGTCACAATGTTTAACCAGTCTTTAAATCTTGAAATAGGTATCTTGTTGTTTATATCATCTGAGGATTATATCAAAGCTAATAACAATAGTACTGAAGGCTCAAATAGAGACGTTATAGTGCATGCTTTTATTTTTTCACATCTTCATTATTGTAACTCTTTATTTACATGTTTAAACAAGATGTTACTGCTGCATCTTCAGTCTATTGAAAATGCTGCTGCTAGATTGTTAACCCGCTCCAGTAAGTGGTCTAATATTACTCTGCTTTAATCTTTTCTTTATTGGCTTCCATAGAATTTAGAACCCATTTTAAGATTTTGGTAATCACCAATAGAGCTATGCATAGGCAAACACCACAATATATTTCAGATCTTTTACAACATTATACTACAAGTTGCCCACTTAGGTCATCTAACCAAGGTCTTCATATCATTCCACGTATTTGGCTAAAGACTTGTGGGGATTGGACTTTTCCCGATAGCCTTCCTTGTGCTTTATGGGCTGCTGATAAACTTGATATATTTAAAAAAAACACCCTAAGAGGCACCTTATTATGTTAGCATGTGTGTAGCTGTTTTTTGCGTTTTAGAGTTCATTTGTTGAAATATTAGTTTAATTTTATTTATTTTTTGTTTGTAATTGTGTTTTAATTATTTTCTACGGTGAACGGTGCTTTGTGGCTCTATCTGCGAAAGTCACATTATAAATAAAAAAAGTCTTCCATGTGACTTTTTCTGAGGAGAGGCTTCTGTCTAGCCACTAAGTCATAAAAACCAGATTGGTGGAATGTTGCAATGACGATTATCTTTTTGGACATTTCTCCCATCTCCACATAGGTTCTCTTGAGCCCAGCCGGAGTGACCATCGGGTTCTTGGTCAGTTCTCTTAACATGGCCCTTCTGGCACAATTGCTCAGTTTGGCCAAGTAGCCAGCTCCAGGAAGAGATCATAATTGTTTAAAACTTCTTCCATGTAAGAATTATGAAGGGACCTTCAATGCTACAGGACTTTTTTGTAGCTTTCCCAAAATCTAAAACCTGAACACTGTCAATAAGTTCTGCAGGCAGTTCCTTTGACCTCATGGCTTTGGTTTTTTGTAGCATCTCATATAGACAGGTGTGTACCTTTCCTAATCAAGACCAGCCAATTCAAATGACCAAAGGTGGACTCTAAACAAAATGTGGAAACATCTCAATGATGTTAAATTAAATGGGATGCACCAGAGCCAAATTTCAAGTGTCACAGAAAAGGATCAGAATATTTATGTCAATGTGATATTTCAGTTTTTTATTTTTAATACATTTGTAAACATTTCTAAACTCCTGTTTCCGCTTTGTTCTTCTGGAGTATTAAAGTGTTGCTTGATATTAGAAAAAAATAATTAAACAACTTTAGCATAAGGTTGAAAAATAATAAGATGTGAAAAAAATGAAGATGTTGGAGTAGTTTCTGAATCCATTTCCCTGTGCATGCTGTTGCACACAAAGCCATGTGAGCTGTAGGTCAGTCCACTGCATTTAATCTGCAATCACATCTGCTCTATTCAATACATACTCAGAATCTGACAGATCTGACAGGCGAAGATGTCTGTGAAGCTCATGCTGATTGCAGTGATACAGTATATGTGAATTGTTAATGATCATTTTAATGTGAAAAACTGACATTACTAGATTGTATTTATTTATTTTTAATTTATAAGAACTTGAACTGTTCTGAGGCAATTGAAGAAAACTGATCCAAATTAACTTGAACTGCATGGCATTTTTATTAGGAACATTATGTTCTTATTCAAGTTAGGCCTAAACCTAGCCAACATACGTAATACTTCTAACATACTAAGAACATGTGGCAATAATCAAAATAGGCCAGTGATGTACAGCATTCAGCATAAACAGATACTTTTTGTTAAAGACTTTTAAAGTCTAATCCTCTGGCTGTTTTTGGGGGTGGATACCCAGAAGCAAATGGAACTGGTGGTAATACTCTGTCCTGTCTGGTACGGTGTTTGCAGTAGAGCAAATAGCCAGAATTTACATTATTTGTATAAGCAGAGGCTCCTAGACTGGAATCTTCTGCAAAATTATACATATTATTATAGTTTAATCATGCGCATATGGTTAAGTCCAAACCCAAATGTGTTCTGTACAATGAAAAAGCATCTCCAACTGAAAAAGCTTTTCCTGCATCTAAGGATAACAGGACTTTTGGAACCTCAGGTGCTGTATTTTTATAGAATAAATTACAGAACTGTTGAAAGATGATAGCAAGTGCCTACTTTTGACAACACTAGTTTGCTTTCATAATATCCTAGAAATTGTTTCTTTGTGAAATCTTTTGACCAATTCTTGACAGCATCGTTCAGTAAAGGGGTTTTAGGATATACACACTAATGCAGTGTTTCTAAATCTTTCTGGTGTTATGAACCATGCGCCATCATTTGGGGAATCATACTCCTCTTGGTGAGTTAAGCGTGATCGTCAAGAGTCGGTGGGGGAGGTAACAACCAGAATGATGACCCACTCGTAACCCACTGTGCACCCCACTACCATAATAAACAATGGCAACTTGCGACCCACCAGTTGAAACTACAGTATGCTGTAATCAGTTTTTAGTAATGGATGCATGTATCCCATAGTATCCTCTCAAACATTATTATATAAAGATAGCAGTAATTGAGCTAATTTAACAAATAGCTTTTTGTGAAATTCTTCTGGAAAACCACATGGACCTGCAGATTTCCCACTTTGTAAAAAATCAAATGACTTACTCTACTTTGCATTAAACATTGGGATTTCAATTTTAGAATTATCAGTAATCAATATTGGAGAGGTGGAAATATAGTATGCTCTAAATAAGAGAGGAACGAAGATCAAATGACTTACTCAGCTTTGCATTAAGCTATGGGATTTTTATTTTATGAGATACATCATTGAAATGAGCTTCACTTTCATTACATTCCAACATCTTATAATATTCCAAAAATATATAATTATTTCTTTTGGTTCATTTAATTTTAATTCCAAGTGCAATATTAATTTCGTCAATTGTTCCAGATTTTTTTTTTACCTTGTGGCTACAAAATTGTGTTTTTAATAACCTCTTTTCCTGACCTTGGTAATGTGAGATCTTGCATATTCATAATCAGTTTTAGAAATATCAGTAATCAATATTGGAGAGGTGGAGATATGCTCTAGAGAGGAGAGGAATGAAGGTCTGTAGGACAAAGACAGAATACATGTGTGTGAATGACAGGGAGGTTAGTGAAATGGTGAGAATACAGTGAGTAGAGTTGGTGAAGGTGGATGAGATGAAATATTTGGGATCAACAGTAGAGAGTAATGGGGGAGTGTGGAAGAGGGGTGACAAAGAGAGTGCTGGCAGGGTGGAGTGGGTGGAGAAGAGCGTCGGGAGTAATTTGTAACAGACGGTATCAGCAAGAGTGAAAGGGAAGGTCTACAGGATGGTAGCGAGACCAGCTATGTTATATGGGTTGGAGACGGTGGCACTGACCAGAAAGCAGGAGACAAGAGCTGGAGGTAGCAGAGTTAAAGATATCAAGATTTGCACTGGGTGTGACGAGGATGGACAGGATTAGAAAAACGAATACATTAGAGTGGGTCAGCTGAAGTAGGATGGTTGGGAGACAAAGCCAGAGAAGCAAAATTGCATTGGCTTGGACATGTACAGAGGAGAGATACTGGGTATAATGGGAGAAGGATGTTAAGGATGGAGCTCAGAGGTAAGAGGAAGAGAGGAGGGCGTAAGAGAAGGTTTATGAATGTGATGAGAGAGGACATGAAGGTGGTGGGAGTAATGGAGAAAGATGCAAAGGAAAGGAAGATATGGAAAACATGATCCGCTGTGGTGTCCCCTAATGGGAGCTGCCGAAAGAAGAAGAAGTAGTAGCAATCAATACTGACGCTTTTCTACATCTGTGAAGCTATGGGACATGTATGCAGTGTTAACAATGGTTTGAATTCCAAAACCTACATTATTGCAGAGAACTTAAATGTATGAAAACTAAAAATGCTAGCACTCATATGAACTATTATAAGCAAACACTGCCCCAGGGCCCAGTCAATCACCTGCCGCTTAACTCACAAAGTTTTATGTTGCTTTTGGTAGAATATTAACCTAGGATAAGCCTTCCAAACAATAACTTGCCAAAAGGAAATGTGCCCTGTCCCACCTTAATGCGATACTGGTCTTTTTGAATTTCATTTTCAAGCTTTTTCTTCTTTTCTGTTTCCTCTCTTAATCTCTTCTGAAGCTGCATTTGTTGATGTTTCATATGACATACACTTTGCTCCAACTCAGCAAGACGTTTCTCACTCTGAGCAGAAAGGCTGGCCAGCCTTTTTGTGTCTTGCTGTTTTTTTTTCAGAACCTAACAAAAAGACAAATATACATAAAATATCATCCCTAAACCCTAACTATAATTATAATAATTCCAAAAACAACTGTCTTTTTTTTATGAACTGAGTTTTTCTAGTTTGCTTATTTATAGTTTATTATTCAAACAACCGTTTCCAAAATCTACACATTATAACTCTTTTCACTTATGTTGCCTTTTTTTTACACAAGAATCCAAATAATCCTCAAGTAAATAATAACGTTATTGTACGATCTGTGTATGTGCTAAAAAGAGTGCAACTCAAACAATTAGATTTTCATGATTTTACGTTATTTGCATTCCTAATGTGTTGTTTTGTTGATTGTAAACAGGTTTATGACAATTTACTTGAAGTATATATCATGCCACGATACAAAACTCAGACAAAGCCTGTAAGAAGAGAAGATTTACTTACCCGTAAAAGTGTTTCTTTCAGCTTGGCTAAGCCTTGCTTCATGTTTACTGATGAGTGTTTCAGAGCGAGCTAGTAAGAAATTAATGCATGCAGTTATGCAAGAATCTTGCTTACATAAAATGTATCAATGGGTCTGATTTTATTTGTATCGTGCCATTAACAGCATGCACTGACTTGAGGAAAAGTGATACAAATTTTCATTTTAGAGAGTTGCTTATTTTACAGTACTTTTGTGTGCAAGGCTTAGGGTGAGCAATAATGAAGTGTGCTTCCAAACCCTACACTCCATGTGAACTACACAAGTTTCATTAGATGCTAAAGAGTCATTGTTTCAAGGGGAAAAAAAAAACACCTACTTGCACTTTGAGTTTGGCCGTCTCCACCTTCTTTCGGAACTCCTTCTGCAGCCTTGTGGTTTCTGCACCATCTCGAATCTCCCTGTTCTCCACCTCCTTTAATTGTTTCTGTGTGTCTGCCAGTTCTTTCTTTGCCAGGTCTGCCTCCTGTTGCAATTGGGAGATTTTCATAAAATGATGTCTGTTTACAGCGTGAGCATCCTTTCCTAGTTCCATCACAAAAATCTTAATTTCAATGCAGTGAAAGAATATTGTCAGATTTATCTCTTTTAGAACAATAATAATAATAAAATACATTAGAATTCAGTGAGAAATTAATTTTAAAACTTTAAATTGGGCTCTTGCACTAAACTAACTATATAATATTAATAATAATAACAATAATAATGCTTTAGAAATATTCTTTTCTCACTACTCAAAGCACTTTACATAGTGAGTGGGGAGCCACTTCAGCTACCACTAATGTACAGCATCCACTTGGATGATGTGATGGCAGGCCTCGGTTTTACATGTCATCTGAAGGACCGTGCTAATTTTACAGCACAGTGTACCCGTCACTGCACTGAGGCATTGGAATCCACATTCAGACCACAAGGTAAACGCCCCCTGCTGGCCCTGCCAACACAACACCTCTTCCAACCACAACCCAAGCATTTCCTGGTTGGTCTCCAATCTAAGTACTGGCCGGGCCTGAACGTGCTTAGCTTCAGGTGGATGACCGCTTATGGCTGCTACATACCACAATGAATAAAAAACATCCTTTAATGGTAATAAATAAAATAGAAATAACTTCTCACCTGTTTTTACTAGTTCTTTAATAAGCTCTTCTTTCATTTTAATTTTCATTGCCAGATCTTTCATTTTGTGACTGGCTTGCATAAGCTTCAATTCTGCATCTTTAAGTCTTTGTAGATTTACAGACTGGCTTCTATGTAGCCGGTTTTCTTCGGCAAAGACTGTTTCTGTTTCTACTCCATCGCAAACTCCTATAGAATTAGGAGATCAAGATTATATTCATTATAATTATAAAAAATTAACTAAAAACTATTTTGTTAAAGTAATGAAAACACATTGGATTGGTTATATTATGTTTAATTGTACTTCTGGCTCCATCTGGAGGGCTTAGAGTAATATACCACAATTATGTAAATATTTTATTCCAATGTGCCTTTTTTAACATTTCTCACCTGATGATTTAATGTAGATAGATAGATAGATAGATAGATGGATAGATGGATAGACAGATAGATAGATAGATAGATAGATAGATAGATAGATAGATAGATAGATAGATAGATAGATAGATAGATAGATAGATAGATCTTTATTTGTCCCCAGAGGAAAATTTTGCTTTTTTATACAAATGTAATAAACAAACAAACAAATAAATAAATAAATAAAAGACTCAGAAAAGGAAAGTCCTTGTCAATCTAGGACCAGCAGAGTCTCATACTTGGTTTCTTTTTTATCATTTTGCCTTGCCACTGTCATTTAAACAAGGTTACCCCAACACTCCTTTATTATTTTGTGCCTTTTTCTTTAGAGTATATTTTCCGACTGGTAGAGACTGGAATTTGGAACATGCTCATGGGTATTATACTTCTCTGGTCAAAGATAATATTAACTCAGTCCCAAGAAGATCAGGCATGGACTGGTTTGAAGGATGTACGGGGGCCATGACACAGTCTTAGTAACTTTTTTTTTCCTTCTTCCACACTTGGGTAAGAGATCAGCAACCCCACACTCACATCTGCTCTACCAATAAATAAACCCCAATTAGACATGAAGTTGCTCTCATTTGTTGACCCAATGTACAAGACGACACACAAGTGTAACATACACTGCAGTGGAATTACTTAAAAAATGTTTTTCTTTTTACTTTCAGCCTGCCTACAGACTATTAAATGGGGATACTCCTGATAGCCCAATCCTTTCAGATTCTTTGTGTTTAGTTTTCATGCAGTCTATGTTAGTTTTTTTCTTTTGGTATCCCAAACCCAATAACACATTTTAGTTTGCTTTTGTTATATAAGACATTCTGTAACATATTGCAGTTTTGGGCACAGACATCATATTAAGAAGAACAGAAGCTTCTTCCTTTTATCTTTTAAACAGAGCCAGAACAGCATCATGTTCAGTTTTCAATTCAAGTGACAGAGCTTAGTATATAAAATAACTAAAAACTTTTAAATGTTACCTCTTCTGCCACATGGATTTGTCTTCATATTTAAGAATAAATTTTGGAGATCACAACAACTGTTCATTGGAATTTGTTTTCTAGTCCAGGTCCGATTCCTAAAGAATTAAGAAAAACATTCATTTTTATCAGATATAACTGTCTTAACAAATATTTATGGAAATATTATGGAATTTAATTAGAAAATGTATCTTACTCTACCACTGGTTCTGACTATACATTGTCACACACGTGCACATGGGAGGCAGCTAAAGGGCTTGAGTAAGGGCAGTTCCGAGTCATACCGGGATGTGGCAGAGTGCACCGACTCTTTTTCTCCCTTTCCTGTAGACCATTCATGGGAGATTCCACCTGGCCCTCTTGACGTCAGTTCCGGGACCGAGCCTATGGAAGGAGACCTTGCCGGCTCCGGCCCCTGTGATGTCACGTCTGGGCTCGAACCAATGGCTGAAGACCTTCATGAGCGTCCTGACCCCTTTGATCTCACTTCCTGTCTTCCCTTTTAAAAGCCTCCACATTTTCCCTATTCCCTCGGTTCTGTGCACATCAGTGCTGTATCTACTTAACAACTTTGCAGCCACGAAATGAATTAAATGGGTGGCTGCCCCAAACCTTTCTATGACTCTGTGTCGAGTTTGTGACAACACATTATAATTTACTTGGAAACATTAATTGTGGATTCACTGGTCAAAGTAAAACAAAGGGAGGAGTCCATAGAAAGATACTTTACAAGTAAACAAGGCAACTGCATTAACACAAAGCAGCTTTATCCTCATTTCTGCAAAATATGTACTGACCTTAGCAATGGATTATTTTTGTCCTCATCACCACTATTACAAGTTTCTCGACAGTGAACTTCATCCTGATCTTCAATTTCTGATAGTAGCATTTGGTTCCTGGTCCGGAAGGCTGCTATCACCCTTTCAAGTGAATACGCAGGAGGGCTAGTGTGTACCTGTGCAGTAAAATGATTAGTTCATTTATAAAGGAAAGGAAAAGTTAATTTCAAAAACAATCAGGAAAGCTGTTATGCACAATAAACTCTGTTCATAAGTAGCCAGAACTGGTGAAACATTACAAAGGGTATTTGTATTGTATATAAGATAAAATGAGTAGAACACCACACATTAATGTTCTGATGTTGCTGTCTCCTTGGTTTATTTAAATTGTGGCCGCCTGAGTGGGATCCAGGGAATTACCTCATGTGATGCTTTTTTCAAAGCTGATTATGGATTAACTGTCAAGAGTTTAGACAATCGATCAAATAGTTTTGGGGGAAGTCTCCAGTGAGGATTTCTGAATTGGTGCTGGTACTTACTGGTAATCTAAGGAAAGCTTCTGGTACGCTGAAGCTTTGTTACAATTGATCTTAGAGCTTGGAGCTTTGATATGGGTTGGGTCCCTCATGAAAATGAATGAAGAGGTGCTGGTACTCACTGATACACTACGATAGGGTAGCTATACCATATATTGACATTGGAAGAGGTGCTGGTGCTGCATACCAATGAGTACTGGCCCACTTCAAGCACTGACTTTATTGATTGTCTTTATTTTTTCTGGAATATGCCACCAAAAAATGATATTTTTTATGTTACTTACCCTAAGTTTTACATAGTTATCACTGAGAAAAATTTTTAATCTCATGTTTTTATTGAGAACAAAGATAATAAAGGGTTTTATGATATAATTCAAGCCAATGGTGACCAAAGCTGTACAACATCGAAGGATAAACTAAAACGATCAGTGAAAGGAAAGAAAAAAAACATCTCGTGTCACATAATTCACGTCTTTTGGAAAAAGCAGTGCACGTTATAAACTAGATCAAGAGTCCCCTTTTCAATTCAGAAACTCAATCCCTGTTTATGATATGCGCTGATTTTTCCAGAACCCTCTATTTTACAATACTTCATCAAAAAACGCATGTGTTGTGCATGTTCAGCAAACAACTGGATAACTGAGGTGTCCGATTGTGTCTTAAAAACATGTAATATTTAAATCACTTAAGAGTCTTCTTTTTTTGCTTGTTTTTTAAAAATAAAATGGACCCTACTAAATTTTTATGCTACGGACATTGAGGCTAAGGATCTGCACTGGTGTCCCGAAGTTTGCCGGTTCGAATCCCCGTCACTGCCAAAACAACAACAACATTTATTTATATAGCACATTTTCATACAAACAGTAGCTCAAAGTGCTTTACATAATAAAGAATAGAAAAATAAAAGACACAATAAGAAAACAAAATAAATCAACATTAATTAACATCAAATACGAGTAAGGTCCAATGGCCAGGAGGGACAGAAAAAACACAAAAACTCCAGACGGCTGGAGAAAAAATAAAATCTGTAGGGATTCCAGACCATGAGACCGCCCAGTCCCCTCTGGGCATTCTACCTAACAAATGAAACAGTCCTCTTTGGATTTAGGGTTCTCACGGAAGGGCTTGATGAAGATGGTCACGTAGACTTCTGCCTTTTAATCCATCCATCATTGTTGGGAGATCCTACTCTACTGGGCCCTTGAGCAAGGCCCTTAACCTGCAATTGCTCCAGGGGCGCTGTACAATGGCTGAACCTGCGCTCTGACCCCAAGGGGTATGCGAAAACTAACAAATTCCTAATATGAGAAATTGTATAAGGTGAAATTAAGAACAAAAACTAAAAAATTTAATTGTATATTTGCACAATGCATTGTACTCTGTAGTTTATGTTAAGTCATTTCCAAACTCTTGCATTTATCTCTGTACTTGTTTTTCAACCTTGC
Source organism: Polypterus senegalus (assembly GCF_016835505.1). Taxonomy (NCBI): domain Eukaryota; kingdom Metazoa; phylum Chordata; class Cladistia; order Polypteriformes; family Polypteridae; genus Polypterus; species Polypterus senegalus. The sequence continues at coordinate 48,586,292 of NC_053157.1, forward strand.
ATTGTATATTGGTTTGTGCTATAAATTGTACTATGAAGATTTATGATATTAATAACATGTTATAAAACAACACTTATAAACTAAATTATTACTTGCGGAATTTGCATTATTAAAAGAGTCGACCACAAAAACCAGGAATATATTACCATCATTCATATCTCTTCAGCTTTTTTGTTTTGACAGGTATATTACTACTGAAAGATATGAATGAAATACATAAAGAAATGGATTGCCATGCTACCTTTCTGAGGGTCTTCTGGGAAATCTTTTGTGTTGTGCAACCTTCAGATTGACTTGTGGGCACAGGAACGGTGCGAAGCCTTCGAGTGCTCCTGAACTCCACATCTGACTTTCCAGACAAGCAAGTCTTACATGGGAACCTGTTCTTTGTCTGCAGCTCTTCTCGGAGTTGCTCAATTAATAGCTGCTGCTCTACAAGTTTCTCCTTCTGCAAATGTAGAGGATACATAATTCTTAGAAAGGCTAGTTGGGAAAAAGAGGACCAAAACCATTTCTTTGATTGCCAGGATAGAAGTGTCTTTCATTTATCTATAGGAAATGTCACTTTTTGTTACTGTTCCATCTGTAATAGGTAGTGTAAGCTTTGTGTGCTTTAACATCTATTTATTCATATCATTTTATGAGACTCTGCTATAACCTAAATGTGCTATAGTAATGACACCTACACAACTTTTAACTTAAACATAACAGTCTATTTTTGTCTGGTATTTTTCTCACAGAAGGCAATTTTTTATGCTCATAATCTGAAATCATTGTGTATTTATGTCCCAGGTGAATAGGAATTTTTTTCAAATTCTCCTCACTCATTTCACTCAGTTCTATTATTAAAAAATCATAAATGAAATTAAATTGAAATGCATGAATTGTGTGAGTGTTGGCTCAGTTGAATACTCTATAAAACATAAAACATTTTGCAGTCATCTAATTAGATTTCTATTCACGTGATATGACGTGCTCAGGCATCAGCACAGTGGCGTAGCGTAGTGGGGGTGGCAGGGGCGGCCCGCCCCAGGCGGCACTTTTAGGGGGCGGCAAAGAATTATTGTATATTTTAGTCTTTTAAATTGAAATACCTAAATAAGGGGGCGGCTGACACCCACGCTATGCCACTGCATCAGCAACTACAGTTGACTAGTCTGACATTCCCTCTGACTAGAAGTCGTGTAATGACTGCTGTCACTGTCCTGCTCCACTGACAGACTGAGGAGATCGTTCCTCCCCCACACTATGCGACTCTTCAATTCCTCCCGGGGGGCTAAATGTTAACATTATACAAAGTTATTGTCTGTTTTACATGCATTTTTATCACTCTTTAATTTCATTTTGTTCTTTATCAGTATACTGCTGCTGGAGTATGTGAATTTCCCCTTGAGATTAATAAAGTATCTCTCTCTCTATCTATCTGACATTGGCTTTAGCTGCTCTGCTTCCATTCCAAATAATGCCATCTAAAGCAACACTCCAGATAATAATAAAGCATCTTAAGCATAAGTCACTGCTAGGTGACCATGGAAATTCCAGCTCGGGTAATGGACACACATGCAAAAAATTATATAAACTTCATAACTATGAATATGATGTGTAAGGCCTTGTTCACACGGGCGTTAAAATCGAGCGTTTTTTTTTTGCGTATCGAGCGTTTTTGCGTTTGTAGCGTCCGGTGAGCGCGGATCAAGCGCCGAGTGTTTTCTACGTAGGAGTCAATGACAGTGTTCACACGGGCTTTGGTGGCGTCGCGTTTGTCCGCTGCGGCGTTTATACGGCATCAAAAAAACGTTGCATGCAGCTTTTTCTTGGCGTTCAAAACCCAACAAACGCAAGGAAACCGGTTCTAGTTCGTTTTCTGCGCGTTTATTTTACGCTTCGGAGGAGCGGGGGGCATTTCAGTGCATAACACCGGTATAAGCGCACACTCGACTACTGTTTCCTTACCTTAAAGTGACAAGTAGTCTCTCTTCGGGGCTAACACCAAGTCACATATTGGTTGATCGGCGTGCAATGTGGCATTGCACCAGCTGCAGCAGACAATCAAAAGTGGAAACCGACATCCGACAGTAATTAAAAAACTTGCGCGGAAATTTTCTTATTTCTTCATAAAGCACAAAAAAACTTCCTTTAACCCGACGTTGTGCAGTCAGAGGATGAACCCAGCAGCGGCGGCGATTTTTTCTCTCCCTACGTCACCGTATTACGAGTATTTTTAAAACAAGAAGATTAATATCTAACATAGCAAAATGGTCCATATTGAAAGGAGGCACCTCAAATAAAACGACAAGGGCTTTCATATCCAGTTCCCGACACTGCCTCCACAGGTTAACACACAAACTACAATTTGGGCTGCAGGCTGGCGTTAGACAGAGACAAACGAACGCCGGTGTAGAAGTCAATCGATCGCCACCACAAAATGCAACATAAACGTCTAGGACGTTCAGAGCAAGTTCGTTTATCCAAAAACTTAATGCCCGTGTGAACAAGGCCTAATAGTTGTACAAAATGAATGAGGAATCAGTAAACAGATGTTTAAGCCTGTAGGAAATGTTTGTTGCATAAACAAATATGGAGAAAGTAAAAATACAAATAGATGGAGATTATGGAAGCTTCTGAAGCAAAAACAAAATGTTTGCTTCAATAGCCAGTGGATCACAATGGAGTTCATAGAGTTTCTTAATTTACACAGGTAATCACCAAAAAGGGTTTGTATAGACAACAGAGCTATCAACATGACTGTACAACTTTCCAAACACTTAATGTTGCACCATCCTCTATAGCACAGATGTCAAACTCCTGGTCTGGAGGGCCGCAGTGGCTGCAGGTTTTCATTCTAACCCTTTTCCTGCCAGTGACCAGGTTTCACTGCTAATTCACGTCTTCTCCCTTCAGATTAATAGCCCCGTTTTTAAGGATTCAGTCCTTCGAATTGATTCTTTTCTTCATTAAATGGTAGCCAAACAGAAATGAGACATGAAATGAGTGGAGAGACGACCAGGTAAATTGGGGCTTCAAATTCCAACCAGTTTCACTCCAACCAGTTTCTTAATGAGAAGCCAATTCTTGCTGTTAATTAATTCCACAGCTTGTTGCTGCTCTCATTCTGCCACAGCGGACATTTCCAAAACTTTTATTTTTCTGTTTTTTTTAAGGACACCATCAAAATGTTTTGGTGACCGCAGACATCAACCTTACTGAGACCTCCACCTTTCTTTATTTCCACATATTGTGTGATGGGCACAAGTGAGTTGTTCATTTGTGTCTCATTATTGTTTGGCTGCTAATTAAGGAAAAAGAAACAACTAAGGGGCCCGAGTCAAGTTAATTTTTTTAATTATCAGCCAAAACTGGTCACTTATTAAGAAGATGAATGAATGAAAATCTGCAGCCACTGCGGCCCTCCAGGACCGGAGTTTGACACCCCTGCTCTATAGAATGTAGTTTACCTGAAGCATCTGCTTATGTTTCTCCTCATCAAGAATGGCTAAATGAACTTTATGCTCTTGGAGAAGTGTGTTAATCTGCTCTTGTAATTGTTTCATTTCAGCTTCCTTTTGACTAAAGATCTTCTCATCTGCAGCCAAGGCATCCTTTAAAGAAAGTTAAGTATTCAATTGTAATTTTATGTACTCAACAATATGGAATTGTTCATTCTTCATTTACAGCACACACTAAAGCAATTTTACCATTGCTGAAGTTTAGTTTTAAAGTGTGAGCAATAGAAAATCTCCCGTACATGTAAATAACAGATACTCAGCAACTTCTAAAGTAGAAGTAAATAGCTAGACTGATGGAGAAATGTGTACAAGAATACAAAACTAACAAAACTATCATATACTTGTGAATAAACACATTCAGTTTGAAGAAGCAGTCATTTTTTATTTTAGTAAAATGTTCATATGCTTTAGAGGAACAAGAAGGTTAACCCAAAAATATGAACTTGTTTTAAATGTATCCATCCATCCACATTTAAATCTCTTAATCTTATTAAGCTCATTGAAACCGATCCTGGCAGCACCATTGACAAGGCAGGATTTAACATCATATGGGTCACCGGTCCATTGCAGGACAGGTTTATAAACAGTCACTCGCACGAGGCCAATTTAGAGTCACTAAATCACTTGGACAGTAAAAGTAGTCAGAGACCCACACACCAGCCTGAAGCAATCAGGGATTTAAAAAAGGCAATGCCTGATCGAAAACCTGTTATAGAGAAAGGAAGATGACAAAGAATCGGAAAAGCATGTAAATCTTAGAGAGCAGACAGAAAATTAAATACACTGCACGGACAGCAATGGAAACAAGCACCAAAGGACAGTTGTATTTAAATAGCCAATCCTTCAGGGGTTTAATGCAATCACTAGTAACGTGGTGTTCCGTTTTCTCACAACAAACTGACAACACACACATTTTGATACACTAAGTCATATTATACTACTTGACCACCATAAAAGTTGGGTTGGCAACCAGTGCTTTGTCTCCAACCCTAATCACAGAACCTCTTCAGTCAACATTGGAAGTCAGTTCTTCTAATCTGCTGTCGCTTCATGAGAAGTCTATTTTAGGGCCTGTTCTCTTTTCTTTTTAAATGCCACCTCTAGGACAGAGTATTAGCAAACACAATATTTCCTTTCATTTTTAGACTGGCAGATATTCAGCTCTGTGTGTCCGTGAAACCAAACAATGTCTGCTCTTTCAAGACCTTTTTGGCTGTTTGGAGGAGATTAAAGGCGGGTTGCCAAACACTTTTCTCTAGCTGATTGAAAAGAAATCTCACGTAATCTTCTTTGGTCCGCCTAAAAGTATTGTAAGGCTTTCTAAAAGCTTACAGCACTTGCCAATAAATATGGAATCACAAGTTATAAAACTGGGGGTCCCTCGATTGCAGTTAAAATGTAAAGGGGGGGCCGTGCCTTGGCAGTAGCTGCCCCTTCTCTTATTGTTTTTAAATGCTGACTCAAAACACACTGTTCATTAACTTTTGAGTCTATGTATACAGCAGATACATGTTTTTATTTTTTACACACACACACACACACAGATCTTTCGTTTATACTGTATATATCTAATGAGGAAAACTCTTAGCTGTTGTCTAAAAAGGTTAATACGAGTTAGAAGCAAATACATTCCCATGATGGAGGATTGAATTCTCAGTGCAGCTGTGTTTGGGTCGAGTCATTATGGCTTTGTGATGGAGCAGATTGTTTCACTTGAATATTCTAAAGCAGGGGAACTCAATTATGGACTTGGAGGACTGTGGCTGTCTAGTTTCGAAATTAGATGCCAGGCCTAATTTGGCACTTCATTGCTATTTAATATAGCTTGTTAGTGCGTTCATTCTTCCAAGACAAAAACTGTATTTTTTTGTTTTCAGAGAACTTTATCCATGTTTTGTGGTCATTCCTTTCTCTCTCATTTATTTCAAAAGATTTTATTAACACAGATACTTCATGATGCATGTACACAGGTTGAAATGGAAGCACATTAGTTGGACAGCTGCTGGTTCTTTTTGTCATTTGCATCTCACTATTAACTGATGGCTGGTTAAGAACATGGGCAGCAATTACAACCTTAATGCAGCAGTTTAAAACTAAAATAGACAATTATGGGTTCTGAATTGTAACAAGAGGTTAACTAAAACTGATCCTAAAAAAATAATGCTTTATTAGTAGGAGACTAGTGCTACCCGTCAAAGACAGGTTAAAGTCCAAGTAATCAACTGTCACACACGTGTGCATGGGAGGCAGCGGAAGGGCTTAGAGAGGACTGATTATACATCTGCCCGGGGGGGGCGGGGTACGCTGACGCTCTTTCTGAGTTCTCTACAGGTGTTCCCTGGGAAATCCCACCAGGAGCCCACACCTCGAAGAGGGACACATCCCTTCTGGTTCCGGCACAGAGGACGACATCACTTCCGCCCTCCGTCCTATAAAGCCTCCTGCCTTTGCTCTGGCAGGCAGTTCTGTTTTGGACTCTGTTGAGTAAACTTGTCTCTGATGAATCGATTACTTTTGCAGCCAGGAAACCGGATTAAACGGGTGGCTGCCCCAAACCTTGCCATGCCTCATGTCTCTTCTTCTTACACAACATAGACCTCAGTGATAACATTTGCAGTGCATCATGCAATTAATCTGTCTCTGTTATATGACATTTGGTATGGGATTCTTAAAAGCAATGCTAATGTTTGTGATGCACCAACTGTTGGAATACACATTTTCTATATTTTTCAAATGGCTGCAGCCATTTTATTTTAGATATGATGTGGCGTTGCTGCCACATGACCATCATGTGACACCAGTGACTATGTATGATGGCAGCATGCTTCCTTTTTTGTCCAAATTTTTGGAAATAAAAATTCACAGAGCTGAAAATTGGTTTGCAATTTGTCTTCTCTGGTTTTAAAGAATCTGAGCTCTGTTGGTGACTTTAACTTTGGTTAGGAAGTTTTGTCAACGATGCTTCTTGTATATTTACTAGTCTAAGAATTCAGTCTTCATTTCATAGTCCTGGTTTGTGCCTAATCTTTTTCCTGCCACTTCTTTCTAGACTAAAAAGGGACTGCATGTATGAGGACATAATCAAAGTATTAAACATTCTCAAAAGCATTGGATTCAGTCAGTCATTTCCTAAACTGCTGTGTCCTAAATACAGTCGCCTTGGGGGTGGGTGCTGGAGCCTATCCAGGTAAGCACAGGGCACAAGGAAGGAACAAACCCTGGACAGGGTGCCAATCCATCACAGAAAAACGTTGGATTCTTTCAGTTACAACAGTTAGATACTTCTGGAAATTAAACAGTAATGCTGTCAAGACTTCAATCACATACAGTATAGTGATCATGGAAATCTGGATGAAGTGGATAACATACTGTGAAAACGTGGATACTGGCCTCAAAAACATGCTTAAATGACTAAATGTTCTTGTCTCATTTGTAAAATTCTGTACGGGCAAAGCAGCAGAAATTGGCAGACCAAAAGGCAAGATAATTAGTATCACAGAGAGTATTAAGTCAATAAAAAGCAGAATCAAAAGCTAGAAAGATAGCAATGCACAAATAGCACAATCCAACATGATAACCATTATATCTATCCATCCATCCATTATCCAACCTGATATATCCTAACTACAGGGTCACAGGGGTCTGATGGAGCCAATCCCAGCCAACACAGGGAGCAAGGCAGGAAACAAACCCCAGGCAGGGCGCCAGCCCACCTCAGGATAACCATTATAATTAATGTCAAATTCCTAATTCCTAGATGGACTTTAGCTCCAATCACTCAAAAGTTTTGTTTTTTTAACTGGATGCTAAGGGTAGCGCAAGGTCGTCTTAAAAAGTATCAATCCAACTTCCAGTTACCACAATGCAACAAAAATAAAAGGGTTGTGACCATATAAAAAAAACTTTACATACTCAAAATGAAAATATTGCCCCCTGCTTGCTTTGCTTGCCAACCCCTGTTCGTGCCCTACGCGCTAGTCATTTCCCGGATCTGCCGCTTGTGACGAATCATCCTTTGCTTTTGGATAAACAAATCGTGCTTTGCTTCTGGATAAACATGAATATCTGTCTTTGATATCTCCGTCTTTCGTAAGTATTATCTCTGACAAGTTGTCACATATTGGTTTATTATATATGCGAGTATGATCTTTCGGATTCATATAGAAATCCAAGAAAACTTCTTTGTCTGCATTTTTCAGATAAATCTTGTGTAAAGTGTTATACTTTTGGACTTATGGATTTGTATCCATTATTGGCTGTAGAATTTCTAATACATTCGATCATTTAACTCTTTCGATTCTATGTTGCATCACTTCTCCGTGATCATAAATATAAACCTGACCGAATTGTGGTTTCTTTGAAATTAAACTTGTAGTAACTTTAATTGTGGCAGGACCACAGATTCTCATAGCATATGGTCCTGAACCGTGTACATCTAAGTTTTGAGCATTGAATGATGCGAACACGAACAGATCAATGTAGATTCGGATATTTTGCCTGTAGTGTTGGTGGATTTCACTTTCACCAAGCAACAAATTTTTTATTGCTCGCAGATACGCCTCTTCATTGGGAAGAAACACTACTTTTCCCTGATGGCACCACGAATTAGACGATCTACAAGTCTCCAACTTAAACTTTAAAGCGGAATAATATCTGCATACTTCTGTCATATCACCTATGTCCATATATTTGATCTCTTTTTGCTGTTCTGTTATTTCTCCGAGTAATAATTTCTGTTTGTTTGCACTAATGCGATCTTTACTATCAGTTTTTTGAGCCAATTTTAGTACTTTCATTACCTCTAACCTGCTCTGCATGTGTATTTGAACCTCTTTACGATGTTCTACTTTGTCTTCTACTCTTCGTCTTTTATTTCTGCCCCCGGCGTGGTTAAATCTCTTGGCACAAACTCTGTTCTCGCGGGACCTGAAATTATCTCTGTGAAAAAGTCTCATCTCGTCCCAAGATTTTTTTATATAATAGAGAGATAGTAATGCAAAAATGAATCTGCAGTGTCCAAAGCCTTTAAATTGTAACAAACTCCATTTAGAGACCATAATATTATACTTCTATAACATCAATTAGGTAAGTAAATAGCAACAGAGTTTCAATATCACCTTCTCTGCCTCCTTGCACTAGTACGGTAACTAAGATGTTGACTACAGGATGAGAAGAGTCTTTATATTACCTGGTACTTCTTCATCTCTCTCTTCAGCTGAAGAATGGTAATGCGTTGGGTCTCTTCATTTGTGCTACTGCTATCAATGTCCACTCTCGTAGTAAAATTTTCACTTTGAAATTCCTCTGCTGCATCCAGCCATTCTTGAAGCTTACGAATCTGCCGTTTTGAGAGGTCAGCAGTCTCTTTCAGCTCTAACAGAATGTGAAACGCATCTTCGGTGCAGGTCCGGTAGTGGTAACACTCCACCTGAAGCTGGGCTAGCCTCTCCTCCATGCGCATTTTCTCTTGTTCTCCTGTTAGATCCTGAGATACCTGACTTCCTCGTGTCACCATACCCCCTCTCTGGTTGTGCAAAGCCTCTCTCAGGGCTTGAATTTCCTGCTCCATTTCATTCATGCGGTCCCAGTCTGGATTATAATTGACTATTGGTTTGTTCTTGATGTTTCTGGCCCTGTTTGCATATTTAAGAGAATTAAGGGACTCATCAAAATTGAACGATGAAGGGCTAATGCAGGCAATCATTAAGGTTTTGGCATTGCCACCTAGAGAGTCTTTGAGTATGCGGGTTATCTTGGCATCTCGGTAAGGCACATGTTGGCTTTTCCGCTTGGGGTCTCCAAGGGCACTTATTACATTCCCCAAAGCCAATAAGCCACTGTTGATCTGGACAGACTCTTTAAATCGCTCGCCAGTGTTGCCTGTCTTTGTGACTCTCTCAGAGCCTGCCAGGTCTACAAAGTGGAATTTTGAAGAGATCAGATGAACAGATGTAGGAGAGCCTTTCTCGACATCCCAACCATTTTTCAAAACTCCATCAATCTTCCGTACCTGCTGATCAACTATAATTGTAAGAATGGCATGGGACCGGCTAGAATACTCATTCATTTGTGTAGTCCCTGTGTGACGAGCTGCATTTCCACCTTCTAGCAAGTGTGTTACTTCATCAGCACTCTCCACAATAAACTCTTTGGCTCCAACAATCACTGTTTTGAAAAGAAAAAATAAAACAACAAAAATGTATGCCTTTAAATGATGCAGGGTAGTCTAATATCTAAAATGCAGAAATCACATTTACAATTCACAGAACTACATATGGTAAGAAAATTTTTTCTATCTATCTATCTATCTATCTATCTATCTATCTATCTATCTATCTATCTATCTATCTATCTATCTATCTATCTATCTATCTATCTATCTATCTATCTATCTATCTATCTATCTATCTATCTATCTATCTATCTATCTATCTATCTATCTATCTATCTATCTATCTATCTATCTATCTATCTATCTATGTGTTTGAGCTTTTCTTTTACTTATACCAGAGGTAGGCGGTATTAAAAATCAGTAGAAAATTTTTGTGCATTTCTAAATAGTATTTTTCATAATCTGTCACATTTAAGATAAAGACGAATGCTGCATCATTATAGCAGTTCTTAAATGAAACCAACTACAGGCAGTCCCCGGTTTACGTACGAGATAGGGACTGTAGGTTTGTATTTAAGTTGAATTTGTATGTAAGTCGGAGCAGGTACATTATTTTAATAAATGCTATTGTTGACCGACTGTAACCAAGTGCTCTGCCAATGAATGATGGAGCTTCACCTCTCTCTGACCTCTTTATTATTTCTACTTTATTTTCAATGGTGATGGTTTTTCTCTACTTTACTGTATCACCAGCACTTGCATCAGATTTGTGTTTCAGAGACATTCTTGAAGGGTGAAGACAAAAGGTTATGATGAGCTCTTCTGCACAGCACTGTACACGTTATCACAGCAAGAAGGCACCAGACATCAATTTTCATTACACTATAACTTATTCAGTTTATTACATAGAAACTGAAAAAATCCCGGATCATCGAGAAGTGTGAGAACTGACGACATGGAGAATTGTCTTCATGCAGAACTGGAATCGTCCCCGCATAAATCAAACTTATCCAGATGATCTGGAACAGCATAATTAGATCTGGACCACCCTGTACTGACAAGAGACAACTTCCTGCTATGTGTGTAACAGTACAAGCAGGCTTGCTATTGAGAATGAATGGGGGCGGCTCATCACCAGCCCACTTCACAGTCACCTCCACTACAGTATGCTGCCTGCAGTGTCTGCCGCACCACCGGCCCATTCAACACGCAGCCATCCGAGGCACACTACAATGCTACCCCCCCACCGCCCCGTTCACCTTCAATGGCCTCTGTTCAGCCACAACCGGGTCATCGCTTGCAGCATCACCAGCCACCCACTGAGAATGAACAGGCAGCCATGTGTAGTGGGCAGGCAGTGAAACTGCTTGAGGCCAGGAGCTGCCCGAGGGACACTACACTGCGCGAGCAGTGAAATCGCCCCTGTCCAGCCACCACTTGCAGCGTCCCCAGGCCGAAGATGACGGAGCGGCAGTTAATGAGGCGCATGCATTGCAGCTGCGGCCCTGTTCGTATGTTGTAGGTCGGATGTCTGTAACCTGGGGACTACCTGTATGGGGTAATTTTCCTCACAGCACTGGAGGCCTCTGGGTTTCCCTTCCATAGCCAAGAGACACACATTTTAGGTTAACTGAAGCAAGGGAGTCTGCAGGTGCCATTGACTGGCATTCCATTCACCATTCATTTCTGCCTTTTGTCAAAATCGATAGGTCATAAATTTGAGAACTAAATACTCTTTACATAAAACTAAACTCTATATGTAGAATTAAATACTTCATACGTAAGTATAGAGAACATTTCTCTTTGCCTTCATGATAAGCCATTAGATATGATTGAACTTTGGATTAGCTTACAAAGAACACACACAAACCACCTCTCATGTTTCAGCCATGTCATGTGTCATGTTTTACCCCTGGCTGTTGTTCACAGTTGTGTTTTTCATCTTTTTTGTTTAAATTTGTATCACTTTTTTGTATTGCTCTTTTCTTTGTTTCTACTGTACATTTTTCTATGTGTGGGTTGGGAAAGGGGTGGGCATGGCTTAGGTTATGACCCTCGTGTTTTGTGGGTGGCTCTCTAAGGGGTGGGGCCATCAGCCAATCACCAACAGGAACGGCTCTCCATCCTATGTAAGGGAGGGCTTCTCATGGTTCCTGGTGGTTCACTGCGAATGCGCTAGGGAATGGACTGTTACTTGAGACTACTGTGCTTATTATATTTTGCTTCTTGACTTTCTGGTATTTCAACCCTGTGCTGTGTTTTGACTTCAGCTTTGTATTCTGATTCTGAACTGTGTTTACCGATGCTCTGTTTTGACCACAGCCTTTGGATTCCACTTTGGGACTTTGTTCACTGTGGATTGCCTTGCCTTTTTTCAGGCAATTCCTTGTGTTCTTCAGAGCTTCATGTATTGCAGAGTCTTTTTTGAAAATAAACCTTTTTATTTTTATATAGATTTATTCTCGGCCATTTGGTTTTCTAGTCGGGGTTTTTGACGATGCTTTCCTCCCAGTAGTGGGTAAGTTTATAAAGTGTTTTTTGAACTGGTGCTTTTGGAACTCCCTCAGTTTCAAAACAGCACCTGCTTACAGTATGAATTGTGTTAAATCAAATACTAGCTTAAAACCATACATTTCTTTATGTGAACATTTCCAGCAGTGTCTGGTTCTCCAAACACAATCGGAGCACTTTACTGCAATAAGGACACCGAGTGAAAATGAAGCTGATTTTGTTAAACTTTAGCAGTGACATTTCATCAATGCAGAATTCATCTATGATACTAAAATGAGACTGACTAATATTGTGGCTTGGTGGTCTAGGCCAGGGGTCCTCAATCCCAGTCCTGGAGAGCTGCAGTGGCTGCAGGTTTTTGTTCTGACCTGGTTGCTTAATTAGAAAGCAATTCTTGCCAATAAAGCACTAACAAGCTATGAAATTAAATTAACTCTGCTATGTCAGGTCATTCTCATATCCTAGATTTTCTTTCCCTTTCTATCATGCAAATGATTTGAAGGCTAAAATGGACGAGTAATTCTCAGTCCTTCACTTTTTTCTCTTCATTTTTCTTCCAAGTATTTAATTAAACCCAATAGTGCAGATAAATACACACAGGTGTAAATGTAAATAAGCTAAATGGAGAAATGCTGCTCTCTCTTGTCATTTGCATGTTATTGATAATAAGGAGCAATTAAAATAGCTGTTTAAGACAAAATTAAGCAATAAGGGCTCAAAATCACTAAAGTGAAGCAGAAGTGTTACTTTAGCAATAAGTGGTTTTTATTAAGCAACTGGGTTGGAGCAAAAACCTGCAGCCACTGCAGCTCTCCAGGACCGTGATTGAGGACCCCTGGTCTAGGCCAACCCGTGATTCATTTACTTTGAAGCAAAGTAGCAATGACAGATGTGATGGTACTGTACATCTTCTTGGTAAGGTAACTGGCTCAACCTTCATTTTTCATAAGGCCTGTACTATTCACAACCATTACCTGAGCCAGGTAAGAGCAGTTCCACGCTCAGACGATGGAGTCTTATACTTTTCCCTGACCCCCAGAACGCAGAGGAGAGTTGCTATAACGCCACGTATGATCTTGCACTTTCAGTTGCAAAGCTCAGCCAGATACTCTTCAATGCAGTTGGTGGGGTCTCGATGTGTCAGGATTGTGACTGCATATGTGTAAGGTTGATAAGCAAGCTCCATATTATGGATGTTTCAGGGCAGTGTTTGAGGTGCATTCACGGATGTGCATGCATATTTACAGTATATGGTCACTCTGATTTGTAAACGGTAAATTTTGTAGAAATGTACATACAGCATTTTTGTTCATGTGCACATTTTGTTCCATGTTTTGTTGGCATATGCATATTTTCAACTCAAATCCATGAAGTTTTATAAACGAGGCCCATTCCTTGCATAAGTTTTGCCTTTGTGGCCTGCCAACACAGGAAGCTACACTAAAATTTGCCTGTTAAGGGTTCTGTAGTACATTCTGTATCCTCTTAAGTCCCAATACTGTTTACAGAATTTTATAATAAAAAAGTCACAAAAATCAATACAGCATTTGTCTCTCAACTTCTAAGTCTGGCCACAGTTTATCAACATAATAGTTTTTTCAAGAAATCGGACATGAGCATCAGTAGGCTCTCCTCCCTGGGAACCAAGTTACCTGAACTATTCTGTAACATTTCAGTAATTATTTACCGCTCTGATGCTAATCTTTCTGATCATAATATACGTCATTAAGATAGCAACTGATGAGAAGAATTCATAATTAATTGCAGAATTACAGTATTTGAGGGTTCCACTAGAATGCCTCTTTCTCTTGCATGATTTGGCTCAAAAACTAATCAGCACATTCTCATCTTATGCTTAAGGATCGAGTTTGGTATTTTTCCGTCCAGTCGTTTTAACATTAGACTGGTCTCAAGAAACTGACATACAGACACACACCCATCATTGAGATCAGGGGACCCTAAAACATCGAAAAATTTTTGATGAATCTAGAGCTTTCTCTTCTCCCCTATAGACGATAGGTTATGGTATTTGAGGGCGCAAAGCAAAAGTACTTGTGTTTTTTTCCTTTGTCTTCAATCTTCTACAATAATCAAGTAACAAGCCATAAATGAACTAAAACACAATTTCTGCATGTAGGCTACAGTATCTGAAAAGAAAGGAGGTACAAAATGTCTAACACAGGAGTAGTCAACTCTGATCCTGGAGAGCCACAGTGCCTACGGGTTTTCATTCTATTTTTTAAGTGACTAGATTTTGCTACCAATTAACTTCATTTCATTTATTTCCGATTTCTGACTCAGACCCTTTAAATAGGGCTAAAAAACGTCAGTCCTGGAGGGCCGCAGTAGCTTCAGGTTTTTGTTCCAACCCAAATGCTTCATGAGAAATCATTCATTGCAGATAAAACACTTATTGCTCAAGTGACATTTTTCTGCTTAAGTTTAGTTGTCTCGCTTGTCAAGATTTTGAACCCTTCATTGCTTATTTTAGTCTTAAACAGCTGTACTCATTGTTTTAACTGCTCCTTATTAGCAACAAAATGCAAATGACAAAAGAAACCACAGTTCCTCACCTAGCTTGTCTCCTTTTCCACCCGTGTGTATTTTATCATTCACTATTTGGTTTAATTAAGAAATCAGAAACCCAAGAGAAATTGAACTGAAAATTACTCATCCATTTTAGGCTTCAAATCAATTGGATGATACATGTATCATTAGAAAGAAAAAAAAACTCTTGTGATTTAAGAATGAAGTGACATTACAAGCCATGAAATTAAATACGACTACTTATTGGTGAGGATTGGCTTATAATTAAGCAACTGGGTTGGAAGAAAAACCTGCAACCGGGATTGGAGTTGGCCACCCCTTATCTAAAACTAAAATGAAGAAGGTGAATGAAGATGACTGGTCATACAAAAACATCCCTCTGCCTTTCCAACTATATAGAAGGGTGCCATTCGCTCAAACAATTTCATAATTCAAGTCTACATTTCTACAGACCGGGGACCGATCACGCTGTTTACCCGTGTTTCCATTCTCATCTTCTCTGATATGCATGTCCTTGGATGACGTTTCAAGTTCAAGCAAGTCCCGGAGTTCTTCCTTGTGCACCTCTATGTAGGACACCTTTACTGTAAAATCTGTGTTGTGATTTTCAGCGATGCTTTGGAAAATTTCATGGATTGCTCGTGGAATGATACCTTTTTCCTCATCAGAAGCAGCAACTAGTTGAGATAGGGAAAATACGCATTTTAGGAATATAGTGACATAGAGGTAAGCGAAAACAGGTGACTGAGTGTATCAAGAGTAAAGTAAATGGAGAGTCCAGATTAATTGTGCAAGACAACATCAACAGTTGAGAAACTTAAAACTTCTGTCTACATGTTGTTTGCTTAAATACTTTCATGTTTTCAGAAGAGGAGGAGATTGCATTTACATAGCACAATTCAAGACACTCAAAAGCGCTTCATAGAGTGAGGAGGGAGTCATTTCAACCACCACCAATGTCTAGCATCCATCTGGATGATGGCGATGGCAGCCATTTTGCACCGGTACACTCACCACACATTAGCTATTAGGTTGAAAAGTGGTGAGAGAGAGATAGATGGCCAACTGGAGACAGGGGATGATTAGGGGACAAGAATGATTGGGCAGTGATGAGCAATTTAGTGAGGACATTGGAATACACCCTACTCTTTAAGAAAGAAGCCCAGTGATCTTTTATGACCACAGACAGCCAGGACCTCGGTTTTACATCCCATCCGAAGGATTCAGTGTCTCCATCACTTCACTGAGGTATTGGGATCCACACACAGACCACAGGGTAAGTTGGGCCTCAACAACACCTCTTCTAGCAGCAACCTATGCTTTTCCTAGATGATATACCCTTCTAGTACTGGCCAGGCTCCAACAAGCTTAACTTCAGATGGACTACCTGTTCTGCAGTACTTCAGGGAGTAAGCCAAACATTTTACAAATTCCAACATCTCATAATTAGACCAAACTGGAAGAAAGTTAGGGGTGCATTATAACTAAATTGAGCAACTTCATGACTGACAAACCATTAGTAAATGTCAACACTCACCAACATGTCCACCTCCTAACGTGTAGGTCTTCCCTGAGCCAGTCTGTCCATAAGCGAATATTGTGACATTGTATCCCTCGAGAAAAGATAACACCAGGGGCTTTATGCAGGAAGCATACACTTCATCTTGTGCAGACTTTTGTCCAAAAACAAAGTCAAAAGTGAAAGCCCGGTCCTTGCCAATGATAACCTGCTGGGTATTGGGGACGACTCTCACGCACACATGCTGATTGTGAAGGATCTCCTTTGGAAGCAGGGGCCTTATTCGTACTGCCACCCTCACTGGGATTTCCTCTGCCATATCTGGGCTGAATCATGAGATATCTCTTGAGATCGTCTTGGGCGACTCTTTGCAACAGAAAACAAGTAAACAAAGAAAATGTACAAAATAATGATTTAAAATTAAAGTAACAAAAATCAAGACACATATTTTCCTAATGCAAGCCAGAAAGATCAAGCATTTTCCTAATGTATTCTCTGTACAGTGGAATCAGAAAAGTACTCAGTACTCACTTTTGATACAGTTTATTGTGTTGTAGATTTAAGTTTAAATGAATACATTTTGCTACTTTTGCCCATCAATCTATACCTAATAACCCATAATCACAAAGTGAAAACAAATAGTATTAAAAATCAAAAACCGACTTCATACAAGTACTCCGACCCTTTACTGTCACACTTCAGATTGTGTTCAGGAGTGTCCTATTTGCTTTAATTACCCTTGAGATGTGTCAATGTTTGTGCCTGTGAATTGTGGAAGTCACTAAGCCTTGTGCTGCGGTAGCCTGCAATAACACAATAGGCAAGTCCATCGAGGAGATTAGGCATTAGGCCTTCACATGCACAAGCAAGAGAAAAATTATTAGAAGAAAAGCATGCAAAGAAACACATTTTTACTGTTCTTAATTACAAAACTGGCCTGTGCGTTGGTGACTGTTTCAAAGCATGTCCCATGAAGGATGTGTTCTAAATCTGAATCAATACAGTAGTGGACATTACACATACCTTACCAACTGTAATTATGGTGACATTTTGGTATTTATATGCATCTGTTGCATGTCATTTTTTTTGTTTAAAAAAATCAAAATGTTCCTGTTTTTTCGTGGGTAAACATAACTCTAGATTTAAATGTAGCTATGTATATAAAGGAAAAATACTTCTTTTCTTATAATGCTTAATTAATTGACTACACCTACACTAGAGTCAGGGTTTCAGTTAGGGTTAGGGAAGAGCAAGTAGCTGGCCAGCAGTTCATCATCAAACTTACACTCCCAGTAACACCAATCTACCAAAGAGCGAGTGTAGGCTATGAGATTTTTAATTCAAGTTTTACCACCCAAGCATTTTTTTTTTCAAATTAACACAAAACCAGGAGAAAAAAAAATCATTGAAGGTCATAATATTGGTATTCACAAAAGTATGCATATGTTCTGAATTTATCTGAGTGGCTTAGAGTCTCCAGTACAAGGAAGCAACAAGAGCAGAATTTTTGTCGTCCACCTTAACAAATAGAGAAGAATCTATGAATGTGACTCCATGTCTAGCCGGTTGCTACTCTGTGTCTTAAGTCATTCCAAAAGATGGCGAATCACAAACATTTTTAGTAATAAAATGCATTTCAGTTGTCATTCCAATAGATGGTGCATCACTAAAGTTAACTCTGCTTTTACGAATCCCAAACAGAATGGCTTGTAACAGAGACAGGTGTATTGCATGGTTGTTAATGTTGAGGTCTACGTTTATTACAGAATTTCCTTAATATTGTACAAATTAGTTTAAGTGAAAAGTGTCAAAGATTTTGCAGCAGTGCAAGTGCAGAATTTTACAAATGTTGACGTACGTGTAGGATGATACTTCTTTAAACATATTTTGCTTGTAAGAGATAAACAGTTTAAATCAAATGAACAGTATAAGTCCAACTGTTACTACAAAGCATTTACACTATTTGGACAGTGACACAGTTTTCATAGTTTTGGCTTCGTACAGCTCCACAATGGATTTGAAACAAAACAATCAATATGTGATTGAAGTATAGACTTTCAGCTTTACTTTAAGGAGTTTAACAAAAATATTTTATGAACAGTTTAGAAAAATACAAATTTATCCTATTTTTAGGAGCTCAAATGTATTTGGACAAACTAACAATCATAAAAATAATGATTATTAGTCAATATTTAGTTGAAATTCCTTTGAAGTCAACGACTGCTGGGCTTCCACTTTGCCAGGCCTTTACTGTAGCTGTCTTCAGTTGCTGCTTGTTTGTTGGACTTTCTGGCCTCACTTTTGTCTTCAGCAAGTGAAATGCATGTCCAATTGGGTTGAGGTCAGTTGATTGACTTGGCCATTGAAGAATATTCCACTACTTTGGAATACATTTGGTTTGGTTATGCAGTATGTTTTGGCTTATTGTGCATCTGTACTGTGAAATGTTGCCCTATCAGTTTTGCAGCAATGGCCGAGTCGCAGCAGATAAGTATAGCCCAATACACTTCAGAATTCATTCAACTCCTTCTGCCAACAGTCATATAATCGATAAACACTAGTGACTGACTTTCATTCGCAGCCTTGCATGATCTTTCCATAAAAGTGCCTCCAGCACGTTTCATAGATGATGTGGTAATAAAATCATACTCCATACTCTTCCTTTTCCTAACATTCTAGTACATTTTGATCTTAGTGTCAAAGAAAATTGTCCAGAACTGGACAGGCTTTAAAAAATGTTTTCTGACAAAGTCTAATCTGTTCTTTCTATCTTTGAGGTTTACCAGTGGTTATCGACTTGTGGTAAACCCCCTGTATTTACTTTCATGAAGTCTTCTCTTGATTGTTGACTTTGGCAATGATAGGTCTACCTCCCAGAGAGTCTTCTTAGTTAGGCTAAATGTTGAGAAGGGGAATTCTGCAGTCATCCAGCACAGTTGTCTTCTGTGGTTTTCCGGACCTCCTGGTGTTGCTGATCTCACAAGTGCATTCCTTCTTTTTAAGAATGTACCAAATGGTTGATTTGACCGCTGCCTCTGTGTCTGCTATCTCTCTAAAAGGTTTTGTTCTTTTTCTCAGCCTAATGATGGACTGTTTTTATGTGCATAGACAGCTCTTTGGACCTCATATTGAGCACAGTGACAGCCTCCAAGTGCAAATTCCACACTCGGAATCAATTCCAGACCTTTTACCTAATTAATAGTTCATGAAATAATGAGGGAACTGCTCCCACCTGGCCATGGAACAGCTTGTCAGTCAAATGTCCAAATAGTTTTGAGCCCCTGAAAATGAAGGGCTTTTATATGCAGAAAAAAAGCTGTCATTCCCAAACAGCTCATATGATATTTTTGATAAGCTTTGTAAATTAAAACTGCAACTCTACACTTCAATTACATAATGACTGCTTTATTTCAAATTCTTTGTAGTGGCGTACAGAGCCAAAGCGTATGGAAAATTGGGAGATTTTCAAAATACTTACAGACCTGATTGTATTCTAATGATGGTTTTAAATGTTGTTTCTACGTTTTACCGGCCTGCCGCAGCATACCTCTCCACTTCTCATTACAGAAGTGTGAGCTCTGGAACAAGGGTTTTCATTTGATGAGCTTCAGATAAAGGGAAAACTGCCTTAGAGAATGGACCATAGCTAAGTATAGTTATCTAAGAATATATAAAAAGCTGATTAGAAAGGAGAAGGAGAAGGAGAAAGTCAAATCCACTGCCAAGATTACGAGTAACTGCACCACCTCGACAGATGTGTTGCTGATTTTTGTTTGCAGAAAGAAATATAGGGTTGAATGGTGTGAATTGCCACACTCTATTTTGCTTAGGTCACTATTTGAACAATACTTAAAAGATTAATATTAATTCAGCCTGGTTCTCTGTTTGCATGTTTGCTATATTCTACCACTAAGGCCTGCGTACTGAGTTCCTTTCTTAGCGAGATCAATCGGAGTGAAGGATGACATTCCAGACAGTGGGCTTACATTTACAGTCATGAAGGAGCTAGCTGACAGAAGGTAATTGACCTGAGTCTTGGGTACAAGTGCAATGAAACTGTAAACTGAATATCCCCAAAAGCTGGTAAGTGCAAGAACAGGCAAACGAAACTTGCAAAAAAAGGTATGACATATGACTGTGAGCATACAGGAAAATCATTTTGGCTTTTGAAAAGAGGTTTATGTATTAAGAATAGTTTGCCCCAAAGTCTGTCCATTATAATGCATCTTCCAATGGTTTTTACATGTCAAAAAACAAATTTGTCTACTGTCAGCTTGAGTTTGTCAGGTGTGAGAGAATATGTAAGCAGATTCTTCATTTTAGCTCCCTCTAGCCAATCAGAAAGCAACTTAATGCTTATGCTTTTGAAGAATTGCACCAAGATATTTGTGAACTCTTGAGCACAAAGGCAAATTGGTCAAGTTGTGGCATGAGGACTACCCAGTTCATGATCTTTTTTCTAAGTTATAGTATGATCAGTTCTTTAAAGATGAAATGCTGAACTTTTAAACTTACTACCACATGTAGCAAAGTACACTAGTCATAAGATAAAAACCAATCAAGGGAATAATACTGAAAGTGAAGTTAATTACAGTGCATCAAGAAAGTATTCACAGTGCATCACTTTTTTGGTATTTTGCAAATTTATTAAAAATGTATTAAAAATAAAAAAAATTGAGAAAGTACATGTACGTAAGTATTCACAGCCTTTGCCATGAAGCTCAAAATTGAACTCAGGTGCATCCTGTTTCCCCTGATCATCCTTGAGATGTTTCTGCAGCTTAATTGGAGTCCACCTGTGGTAAACTCAGTTGATTGGACATGATTTGGAAAGGCACACACCTGTCTATATAAGGTCCCACAGTTGACAGTTCATGTCAGAGCACAAACCAAGCATGAAGTCAAAGGAATTGTCTGTAGACCTTCAAGACAGGATTGTCTCGAGGCACAAATCTGGGGAAGGTTACAGAAAAATGTCTGCTGCTTTGAAGGTCCCAATGAGCACAGTGGCCTCCATCATCTGTAAGTGGAAGAAGTTCAAAACCACCTAGAGCTGGCCGGCCATCTAAACTGATCGATCGGAGGAGAAGGGCCTTAATCAGGGAGGTGACCAAGTACCCAATGGTCACTCTGTCAGAGTTCCAGAGGTCCTCTGTGGAGAGAGGAGAACCTTCCAGAAGGACAACCATCTTTGCAGCAATCCACCAATCAGGCCTGTATAGTAGAGCGGCCAGACGGAAGCCACTCCTTAGTAAAAGGCACATGGCAGCCTGCCTAGAGTTTGCCAAAAGGAACCTGAAGGACTCTCAGACCATGAGAAACAAAATTCTCTGGTCTGATGAGACAAAGATTGAACTCTTTGGTGTGAATGCCAGGCGTCACGTTTGGAGGAAACCAGGCACCGCTCATCACCAGGCCAATACCATCCCTACAGTGAAGCATGGTGGTGGCAGCATCATGCTGTGGGGATGTTTTTCAGCAGCAGGAACTGGATGACTAGTCAGGATAAAGGGAAAGATGACTGCAGCAATGTACAGAGACATCCTGGATGAAAATCTGCTTCAGAGCACTCTTGACCTCAGACTAGGGCGACGGTTCAACTTTCAGCAGGACAACGACCCTAAGCACACAGCCAAGATATCAAAGGAGTGGCTTCAGGACAACTCTGAATGTCCTAGAGTGGCACAGCTAGAACCCAGACTTGAATCGATTGAACATCTCTGGAGAGATCTTAAAATGGCTGTGCACCGACGCTTCTCATCCAACTTGATTGAGCTTGAGAGGTGCTGCAAAGAGGAATGGGCGAAACTGGCCAAGGATAGGTGTGCCAAGCTTGTGGCATCATATTCAATAAGACTTGAGGCTGAAATTGCTGCCAAAGGAGCATCGACAAAGTGTTGAGCAAAGGTTGTGAATACTTATGTACATGTGATTTCTCAGTTTTTTAAATTTTTAATAAATTTGCAAAAACCTCAAGTAAACTTTTTTCATGTTGCTATTATGGGGTGTTGTGTGTAGAATTCTGAGGAAAAAATGAATTTAATCCATTTTGGAATAAGGCTGTAACATAACAAAATGTGGAAAAAGTGATGCGCTGTGAATACTTTCCGGATGCACTGTACATTTAACCCACTATAAAAACGATACATACAGTGAAATATCACGTCATTCTTCACAGTGTCACATTTCACAGGCACTCCGAGTTGCACCCAATGGTCTTGCTACAAGTTCTCACTTGAGATTGTTTAACCACAAAGTACTATAACATTTTATTAGCACATGAATAATACAATATATGCACTTTGCCTGCCTTCATACAATTAAATATTAGTACAAGTGAGGGCCCAAAAATGTGTGTTTGTAGGGATGGCCAAGAAAGAATGTTAAAGTTTTCATGGTGAACAGAGATCACAAAGTTGATGATACAATCAGATTCACTGGAAGCAAACAGTTTTAACGGCAAAATTAAAACTTTCATGAAAAAATCTGATGCTACCCATGTCACAAAATCCACGTATCAATTATCCAGTCAATTATGCATGATATTGAAATGTGGATTTTTTTTTGGATAAAATATTTTTAATGAAATACAGTAATTCAGAAGTGCACTAACAGGTTTGGTTACAATGGCCATAATTGAACACAAGACTCTTGACCAATGAATGAGATGGAGAGAAGGATCTTCAGTTCAGAAGGCAGATCTCATATAAACACACATCCTGCTTGTGTACCACTCTGATCCTCAGAAAGTATTTAACAATATTTTAGCAAAAAATGTACGTATCTTGTACATTGTGAAATAAATGATTCATGGATGTTTTAATATTGTTTACTGTTATTCAGTATTGGCTCATTACTGGCCAAAAATCTACAATATAAAACTTTTATTGTCTCTGTTCTTCATGTAAACACAACATTTAATTTTTATGTTGGCCATCTCTTTAAACAGCATAGGGTTAAGCAACACAAAAAATGGGATGGAAAGCAAGTGTGAGAGGGCACTGGAACATCTGATAATGTAATAACTGAGAAAATTGCATTGTGTACACCCAATTTAACAGAATGCAGACATCACTACAGATTAGGAAATATGTCCAAATATATAGCGGGGGAAACAGAAATTCCCAGAATCAAATCGATAGCATGTCAGTAAGGTTTGGTTACCAAATATGCTGCTAGATATCATATGCCTACAGTCAAGGTAATCAGCCTGCAGCATGGTGCTGAGGTGATTCAGTGCATATATATGGTATTTATTCTACAACTGTACACGTAATTTGGGCATTTTCCAGGGCACCATAGCAGAACTTCAAAGGATAATAATCATTGTGTTTCTCAACATTTATGGATATATAAATAATAAATAGTATAAATATAAATAATTTGTTCCCCATTTATAGACTGTTAATCAGTGAGATTACATTGAACTGCTGAGGCATCAAGGAAAAAATATCAAGTGGCACACCCAGAACAGGGTTTTTACACAATGAAAACACACCTGCGCACACCTCAATGTTAGTCAAAACATTTTTGACCAAAATCAATGTGTCTACTGCTTTACACCCCTGCTATTAACCTGGGTCCTCATGCACAATGCCATGCATTGAATACACACTAAAACATGGCATACAGAAAAAAGCGGAAATGTGCGTATGCGCAAAAAAATCCAGATGTATAAATCTGTGTACACTAACTCACACGTTCTTCCACTCCTTAATTTCCAGTAAGCCTGAAAAGCAATGCTCATGCACGCCCCTGCTGCCACACCCCTACTCCTCCCAGAATTATGCCTCTTCGAATATGTAAATCAATAAAAATAGCCCCTTATGTTTTGCGTTCTGTGAAAAGACAATGGCAAAAGCTTAGGGGAAAAAGAAGAATTTCAACGAATACCAAGTACAGGCAAGAAAAAACATACTATTCGTTGGTCAAGTAGTGATATAAACAACAAAAGGAAGTTGATCGAGTGACAGAGTGGCGGAGAAACTTGAAAGTTAAAGTTCAGAAAGTCACGCAGTGACGAAATAAATAAGAAGTGGTCAGATATTAAAGTTGCTGTGAAAAGGTGAGTTGTAGTCCACTGTCCGAGTGTCATATGGAAACGTATTAGGGTACAGAGAAAAGAAAAACAAAATATTGATGCAGTGAAAAAAACTGTCCAAATATCAACTTTAATCTCAAAATTTTCACTTTTATCACATAGTTTCTAAAGTAGCACGGTAAATGCTTTGTATTCTAGGCATACTTCTACGTAGTCTGTGTGTGAATTACTACGTTCTTCTGAACGATTTAAATATTAAAATGTATACTTGATATAATTTTCCTAATGATAGGAATTAAAGCATGTATTAAACACTGGGACACGATGTCACAGTGGTAGAGGCGAGCTGGCGCCACGTCCAGAGATTGTTCCTGCCTCCCGCAAGATGCTTGCTGCGCCGTGTGGTTCCTTCGAAGAAATAATTTATTGCAGCAGTTCTTTCTCTCTCAAATGTACTAACCACCAATCCCTGCTCTTCCTTTTCTTTCTCCAAGTACCCAATCGCCACACAATCAGCTCTGTAATAGATGTTGAGCCATCTGTAAGCTTAGAATGCAGATTCTTCAAAACTTTTATGGAAAACTAAAGTATCTTCATAGTACATGTTTAATTATTCCATCCATCTATCTATCCGGGGTCGCGCCAATCACAGCAAGCATGCAGCGCAAGACAGAAACAATCCCTGAACGGGATTTCCAGCTCATGACCGTTGCACCACCGTGTCCTCACATGTTTAATTATTAACAAAATACATTATTAAAATGAAGTTAAAAATTTATCTGTATAATGCAATATACATATTTTACTGCATTTCATCTTTAAAATGATATCAAGAGCTCCAAGAAGAAAGCGCTTGAAAATCTAAATACGTGTTTTATAAAGTGTCTCAGGTTGTGCAAGATTTACAGAGAGGTGATTGCACTTATAAATACAAACATTTTTACTAGGAGCTCTTGATGGACTGACTGAGTGTGTTTAGAGCTCTTGGGATGAAACTGTTTATGAACCACGAGGTCCCTACAGGAAAGGCTCTGAAGCATTTGCCGTATGGGAGAAGTTCAAACAGACTGTGCACATGACTGAGGCAGCTTATGCTAGATGCTGTATCCCAATAATCTGATCAGCTGCTGTACAGCTGTGATTCCACACTCAGATACAGTGGGTTAAATATTCTGAGTGGTGCACTGAGAGTGATGCTACAGCAGCGATGATATATGGAATAGTTTGGCCATTCCATACACCATTATATAGTTACGGATTGATTACAATCACATGCCTTAAACTAATAAACAAAATGTGGTTAATTTCAGTGTATTTGATAAATCTGCATCAGGGGTGTGGATCCACAAAATAAAGGGAAAACACACAAACAGCAGCACTGCTTTGATGCTGGGTGCCACCAGTTTGCAAAACTGAACGGAGAACTTGAGTATGCAAAGGATTGAGCTGGCATGAAAATGTGCATGCCTATACTCCAAGTTTAGTTTTTATACATCGCGATGTGAGCATGGAAACGGGCATACGCAACATTTTTGTGAGGCCCTAGATCTCGATCCCTGTGACTTTTTTTTGTTCCTGTAATTAAAACCAAGACAGAAGGGAAATTAAATACACTACCAAGTAAGAAATCCAGGAAAAAATGCAGGAGGCTCTAGACATGGAAACAAAATCTGAGTATATGAAATTTAGGTGGGAATTAGAGAAGTGTATTGAATTTCAAGGAGAGTATTTTAAAGGTGACTAAAAGGGAAATGCTGCACGTTTTATAATAAAGATTTTTTTAATCCTTTATGCCAGCATATGTAACAGTGGGATAAAGAACACAACTGATTTTTATTGGAATTATGTGCTAGCTAACAGTACAACATGTTTAAACCTTGTAAAGCAGCTGTTTAGAGTAAAATATTTAGAAAACATGTTAGCAGCATGTCCCTTATTTTTTTAAACGATATACTGACATTACTAACCCACTTTGTCAATCCATACCTCTATTTATCTTCTACCACTTAATACAGGTCCAGGTCACAGAAGCAATGATATCCAGATGTTCTTTTTCCCTGTCACCTTCTGCAGCTCCTTGGGGGGGGATATTGAGGTGTTCCCAGGCGAGCTAAACGAAATAATATCTCTGGCGTGTTCTGGGCCAACCTTCAGATCTCTTTCTATTTGGACAGGCCCAAAACACCTCCCGCTATGGAGACGTTCTATTTCAGAGGCCTGAACCACTACAACTGGCTCCTTTTTATGTGAAGGAGCATCAGTTATAATTTGATCTCCTCTCAAATTTCAGTGTTCCTCCCCCTATCTCTAAGGCAGAGCAAGACACTCTATGAAGAAAGCTAATTTCCGTGACCTGTATCCACAATCTACTTTTTTCAGTCACTACCCAACCCATGTAACCATAAGTCTGAGTAGCAACAAAGATTGACCGGTAAATCAATAGCTTTGCCTTACAGCTCAGCTCTTCACCACAACTGACTGGTACAACCTGCACATAACTGCTAATGCTGCTCCAATCTGCCTCTCGATTGCCCACACACTTCACTCATGAACAACAAATACCCGAGATACTTAAAACTCCTCTGCTTTGTCTATTTTATTTCAACTGGTTTTCAACCAAAATGGTGTCTAATCAATAGATACAGTACTGTAAGAGCACAGGAATGAGCAACAATGAATGGGTCATCTCTCTGTAGAAAACAATAGACACTCGTGCACTGTCCTAATTAGTGCCATCTCCTTGACAATGGGACGGTCACCCTATGAAGCACTGACACAACATTCTGAAAAGATGCATTACCAGGTTCAAGGCAGGAGTGAGCCATGTATGAGGTGCCAGTCCATTACAGGTATTATGAAAATTATTTTAATCAAGTTTTGTTCTTTTTTCTGGAGGGAATATCTGTCATCACACAGCCTTTCTCTGGCTGTTTTGGGAATCCTTATTTGAATTGTTTTTTAGTTTTATTTTGATTTTGTAATTTTATTTTGAAACATTTCTGGCACCATTTTGCATATCGGAATTGCTGCTATTTTGTCTATTTGATGCTATGGATGCCTTGCAGTTGGTGGCCGTGGTTTACGGACGTCACAACCTGAACACTAATTCGTGCCAGGCTTAAAGTTGCCCAATGTGGTGCTTTATGCTGCCATCATAACCAGCTGGAATCTGTCCTACTCCATTTTGTGTGGGAAAGATGTCAAACAAGAAGCACATAGAGGCAAACTAGAACTTTACTTCCCTTTCCAAAAGCAAAAAGAAAAAAAAAGAACAGGGCGTCATACAAACACTTTCTTGCCAATCGTCATATAGCATCCAGCGTCTGGCGGCTTAACCGAGACTCCCCGTGCATGTGGTCAGTGGGATGTAACCTTATTTAGTCACTCGTATTACAACACATACTTGGTATGCTACTAACTATTGTCACGATTGTGCATCAGAGGATCGTTCTCCAAGTTTGTCCAAGGTATCTAGTTCCATGTTAGGGCGAAAGGGAGTGCTGCTATGTTGTCTTTCTCTTCTCCCACAGTGCAGGGAATCTGCCCAGTGAGGGCAATTGACTCCATCCCTTCCTGTCCCAGAGCTATAAAAGCATGACTGCCCAGAAGGAGGTGTCACTTCAGAACCGAGGAAGAGACAGCACTCCTCTCTTACCTAATAGCAGAATTTCTTGCCCCAAGCTTGAAGGAGGCTATCATTTGTGTGGATGCTTTGTGCATCTCTTTTCTTTACTATTATTTGAAGTAAGCAGGAACAGCTTGGTTGGCGCTCCAACATTTATATTATGATCTGCCAATGCCACCACACTAAATACAGGGACAAATGATTTTGGGGGGAGTTCGTAACTGAAGGCTACAAAAAAATGGCATTAGACACAAGTTCACATATAAACTCTCACATGACTTTAGCAATAAAAAGATACTTTTTGATCACTTTTGGTTACAACCTCGTTCCTGATTTTTTTTTACTTGGGATTTGCCTAACATATTACTTTTGTCACCGGTCATTATGATCTCCCAGTTTTTGACACTTTTCACTCCATCCTGACCATGTCTTTTCTCCTGATCAGCTTTAATAAAAAACATTTCTTACTGAAAGAAGAATAGTAGGGTGCTGTCATGGACACATCCATAAACACTGGAGGCAGTTTAGAGTCACCTATCCACCTTACATGTACAAGTTTGGGTTGAAGAGGAAAATCAACAGAAGAAAAGGAAAAAACCTACAAAATGCACAAAGACAAAGAGCGGGCACAGGATCTGAACTGAGGATATTCAGGCAGCAGTGCTAACCACTTCGTCACCATTAACTAAAAACAATAGAAAATGTACTGTAGCTTAAATATATTTACTTCTCCATTTCAGAAGCTAATTACTATATCGTTTCAAAGTTCATTCTGTGATCATCTTCATATTTTGGCATTCAGCATTAATTGCACTTTGTTTTTAGTTCAGCTCTGAGGTTACTAACATCAATTATTCTTTTTTTCACTCCATTTAGCAAGGGTTTCTAGCTTCACTTCTGTTTTCAGATATTTTCAGTAATGACATCCACACATTTCCTCTATCAATCTACTAAAACCGTTTACCCAATTCAGGGTCAGGTGCTATAAAAACTTAGCATGTTTGGTTGGTAGTGGGGGATTACATTTCTGGCTGTAATTAACACAGATTAAGCAAACATGACAACTAATTGGTAGTAGGGATACACATTTTGCAAGATAAACAGCAATAAAGCAAACATCTCTGCATGCAGGAATTTAACAGGCTTAAAAACAGCAATTATTATTGAATGTAGAAAAACCATCGCTAAAACAGTCCACGTCCTGTCAAGGGTGTGACTTTCACATGAATGCAGTGGGGCTAAGCTAGTAAAGTCATGGGGAACTGATTCTGGAGAGACCGCTAGATTCATGGATCAATTGGCTTCATTTACGGTCTCAAAGTTGCCAACCCACAGGAGCTGTGACTGCTAGAGTAGTCCATCACATGGGCTTTGAAAAGAGTACTGCTGAGTGCCTACTTATGGTCACCAGCAGTGATCCCGTGATTCAGGGAGAGGATTTTTAGATAGATAATCTACAGGGGACAAGCAGATGACTGCATACCCTCTCTCCTGTGATTCCAGTAGCTTAGTGTCAGTGGGCTCATGTGAAAAGGCACCTCATGGACAGCACTATCCCTCTAATTGTTACTAACTATCCAGCATCACATAAAACAACTGTTTCAACACAGAAAATGGGTACATTTTCTTAAATGTTTGCTTTTTGAACTGGCCTTGCAGAATTATATAAAAGTTTGTAAATGCATACCATTCTCATTCAATTGGTTTAATTCAAGAAATGTTGTACATGGAGACCTTTGCATCTAATTCATAAATCATACAAAAGTCTAATTGTGTAGCAAGACACCAACAATTAAGAGGCAATGTATTTAATTCTTTCCATATACAGTACACACATACATACAGACACACACATATATATATTATATATTATATATATACACACACACACACACATAGAATATTACCACAAATAATTTGTTCCTGCAGCCTTACCACCAGCCACACTAGATGCTGTCAGTGATCCCCTTATTTATGCACCAAGCCCACGAATCCACAGGAACAACGATGGGACTTTTCTAACAAAACAATATTCACAGAACAAAGCCCATACCTGCTCGACTAAGCATGCATGACATATCTGGGGCAAACACAACTACCAGAGGCCCTTTATGCAGTTTCTGGGACTGTTCCAATTATGTTGGAGTATTTTCTATTTAATAAAAATGCAGCTTCACAAGCAAAATAGAGAAAAGAATGCTGGCATAATTTTTGGAGGACTAGAATAAAAGTAACTTTATTTTTTCTACATTCTATCAGTGTGTTTATCCAATCAATTTAAAAAATGAAATCCCCACTATCAGGATTTAGTACATTCTGGGCAGTGTGCAAGCAAGAGAGACATTCTGGCCACACAGCACTTACTGGTCATCCAGGGGATTAAAACAGCCAAGCAGTGCACAACACAAGGCATTTTATCATATTGTGCATTCAGGTTTGGCAACAATTGGTAAATAATTAAAAAGAAAATCATATACCTTCAATTACAAAGGCAAAAGATATGTATAGGGTGGTCCAGATCTAATTATGCAATTTTCACCGCGCTATAACTTATTAAGTTTATTACATAGAAAATCCTGGACCATCAAGAAGTGTGCGAACTGACAACATGAAGAATCGTCTTTGTGCCGAATTGGAATCATACCTGCATAAATCAAAGTCATCCAGACGATCTGGATCTGCATAATTAGATCTGGACCACCATTCTCTATTTTGGCCATTTTGAAACGTCTTCCTTAGATGTCCACTATGACATGCTTATACTATAATCCATCATTTCCACCACTATGGAGTCTGGTTTCTGTTTCATCTTCACCATATCATTTTTCTATGCAACTGTAACATTGTTATCACCCTAAAACCCTAATTTTAGAATTCCTGATCAGGTCAAATCAAGGATGAGCCCACCAAATAACTTGGACATTGTTATGGCCACTAGTGATATTTAAGGTTGAGGGGGTAGTGCGAGGCCCCAAATACCTGTAGCCTTGGTATCTTCCGGGACATTAATAGTCATAACTGAAGTTGGCAAATGTGGATACAAACAACAAGTGATGGTGCAAAGTACATAGTGGGTTTATTACAAATAAACAGTACCAAATTGCAGTGTAGTTCTTCAATAAATAATCCATAAAATAGTGAGATAAAACCAATAAATAAGTTCAATAAACTGTTAAAAGCCAGGAATAAAAACAAAGATTGGAGCGGCTGTTCATATTTGTTCCTCAGGGCTTTCTGTGTCATGTAACCCCCTGGCTCATATCCCAGTCACGTCAGCCTCCCTCGTACTTCCACATATGTATGCAGACCACTTGAAGCACACAGTCGCTCCTGCTTTCCATGCTCAACTCAACAGGAGCGACCCTCCCCTAGAGTGCTGGTCCTCTCACTCCATTTTGGGACAACCCAACTGCCACGCCTTCTCTCCTTAACAATGACTCTCTCCCTCCTCTTCTTTTCTTTCAGATTTCTCTTCCTCCAGTTTTCGGTTGTTTATCCATTCTATTTTACCAAGACCGTTTTTATACTGAGTGCACATGCACCAAATGCTCTGCAGAACCACAATGAGGGAAGGCTGTGCTAACCATTTCCCCCCCCATTAAGTTCCCTGGGGCTGCTCAGCTTTCCTCCACCACACATACATTCATAAGGACTGAACTGCACTATTCTATTGACAACTCCTATACCTGTTCTGACAAGCCACGGACCCCAGACAAGCACAACCACAAGTGAGTCAGAAAATGTCAGGATCTGTTGGGAGATGGTGTCCATTATTTCGATGTTACACCATTGTAATATTTGAAAATTTGCAAGCAAACTTTTGTACATTGTCATGTATATATCTGTCTATACATGTACAGGCTCTGCGGTGGGCTGGCGCCCTGCCTGGGGTTTGTTTCCTGCCTTGCATGCTGTGTTGGCTGGGATTGGCTCCAGCAGACCCCTGTGACCCTGTAATTAGGATATGGCAGGTTGGATAATGGATGGATGGATGAATGAATATGCAGGCTTTAATTGTGCACCGGTGGAAGCGCAAACGCCCTTCTCTCTAAGGACAGCTAGGGGAGCGTGTCCGATTGTGAGGGCATGTACAAGTTTGTGTGTCAGTCAGGTGCTTCATTAATTCATCAGAGGCCACAGCACATTCACACCTGTGCCCTGTCAAGTGTGTTTGAATAAAAGGAGTCTGCATGGGACAGGAGGGGGAAGATCGAGGGAAACAAAAGATGGAAGAAAGGAGGGAAGCACGCAGGAAGACGGGAGAGTGAGCCGGATCAAGAACAAATGAACGAGACAGCAAGCGAGAGAACAGGCAGGCAGCCATGATGAAAGCCCTTCAGGTAAGTTGAGGATTGCTCCAGTTGAGAGATTCAGAGAGCTGGAGTGATCAGGTGGAGGTCCATGGACAGTAAGGACCCAAGCCTGAGTCCAGATGGGGAGCCCTGCTGTTGAGCTATGGAGCAGCAGGCACCCAGACCAACCATTTAAGACAGATGTCTGTGCCTGTTGGTTTGGCATCTTCTCCTCCTGCAAGGTCTGCTCAGGATAAGGGGAGGAGATGGCAAGATAAAAGGGATGCACCGGGAACTTTAAAACAACAGTTTCCTTGCCTGTGAGATTTTAACCTTGTTTTAATGGATTATTTATTTGGATTATAACCTCCACAATTCACTTGTTTTTATGGATAATTTACTTATTATGGATTGGGCACTGCACTGTTTTGAACACTGTTTAATTGGATTTTAATAAAAGCACTGTTTCACTTTTGCACCTACCTCTTGCTATGTGTGTTGTGTCCTCATTTGTCTGACTCATACCTCATCGTGGTGATTTTTCATGTATTCATTATGTACAGTGTACCCCCTATGATTTCGTTGGTGTCGTCACTAGAGTCTAAGAATCCAGAATACTTAAAATATCCTTAACTTCACACATGCTGGATAGTTGTAATTTGCAGCTGTTCTTTCTTTACAATAGACTCCATTTGTGAATTTCCCCTTGGGATTAATAAAGTATCTATCTATTTGTAATTTTAAGCTTTGGAGCAGAGGGAAAAATCAAGGAGAAATGTGCCTTTGTTCCAAACATTATGGAGGGCACTGTATGTCCCACCTGTTAGCCCTGCCCATTCCTGCCTAAAGAAGAAGCAAAATGGGCACTGAGGCATATAACCAGTGGTTTACCCTGTGCTGCGAACTCTCTAGTAATTGAAGGCACAGTACACAGTGGCAGTTTATATCTCAGGTTCCTTCCACATCCAATACACATACCATTTAGGCTGTTTGGCCTACTTGAAATATACCCAGTAAAGCCAACTTTAGGGGAGTGTA
Organism: Polypterus senegalus; assembly: GCF_016835505.1. Lineage (NCBI taxonomy): Eukaryota > Metazoa > Chordata > Cladistia > Polypteriformes > Polypteridae > Polypterus > Polypterus senegalus. Next base: position 48,619,483 of record NC_053157.1, read on the forward strand.
GAAATGCTCCACATAGGGGTAGCCTCAGCTTAATTTGCCAATCTCCCCTGGAAATGCAAGTACAGTAAACAGATGGATGAACTTTCTTATTAAGCCCACATCAAATTACACAACTTGTGGTAGAAGGGAATGTCAAACTTGGAAGGCTGTAGTTGATGATATTGTTACATACCTAGAAATTACAGGGTATGTCAAATTATATGGCTGCAAAATTACTTTCTAGTGAACATTCACAAATCTAGCATTGCAAAACCGCTCCTTGACAGTCAGTAACATCAATAACGTCCTGCCTGACAGAGATGATGCCTGTGCAAATGGTTTACAGATACGGCAAGTTCAGAGATATGATAAATGAGAAATATTGCACAACTGGAAGTGGTTCTGATAACATGTTCCTCTATCTCAGTATACGAGAAAGTCAAGGGGAGCACACTCCCGTTTTTTTCTTTTTTTTTCTCCATGTTGTCATGGTATGTCTTCTGTCTCTCTTCTGTTGGTCAGGACCAGCACTCTCTTATTTCTAATTGTTCATAGCTGCATTTATATGCACTGCATTTCAGGGTGAGTGGTCATTGACTGTCAGCTCTCACATGCATACAAGTTCATCCTTATGACTAAAAAGTCAAGTTCAGTATTTTTTAAAAAGTTATTTCTTCACAAACTTTGCACATATGCATTTGCCACACAAAATTGTGTTCTAAAGTTAAACATGTTCAATAAATAAAAAAATAAATCATTATCTGTCCTGCTGTTTTATGATAGAAGGCACAAAGCATCACTGAAAAACAAAAGTCAGTTTTTTCAAGTCAAAAAATGATACTGAGCATTGAGCTGGGTCTGGAGTTTATACACATATTGTAAAATTGATTTAATATGTCATTTTTAAAACAAAAAAAAACACCAATGTTATGAGATTCAGCCATTTCACAAGTTGACCAACTGTGTGCACTAGTTCGGCACTTGTCTTCCACCTCAACAGCCTTTTTCCCCCCAAGGTATGTGTTTCCCTCTTGAAAAATAAAAGTGTATGTTTATGTAAACATTTCCTGCCATGTGCTTGTTATTGTGTTAATTTACTTCCACGTGTATTTGAGAACTCCTTCCATGAAGACATTACTATAACCAGAACAAACAGAAAATTCTTCCTTACCTCAAGAACAATAGTAACAAATATTTGATAAAATGATCATTTCCAGATCCCTTTTGTTGCCACAAACATGTGTCGGAAACACAGAAGGCATGTTTTCTTATATTAAAACTTTTGCCACTTCAAAGTGGACATATTCAGTAAGGTTTTAGACTTGTATTTTGTGGTGGTGCTCAATGCCTCATAGCTTTCTTCTATTATGAAATGCCAGGGCAGGCAAGATATTTTCTTTAACTTATAGAAAACTCTTAACTCTAGAACACAGTTTCTCATTGCAGATTTATATATACCATGTTTGTGAAGAAATAACTTTGACTTGAAAAATACCAAACTTATTCTTTTAGAATCATCAAGGTGAGTCACATATTGAGTCGCTAGATATGTCAGGCTACATGACTAGTGATTATGGGAGAACAGTGCAATGGACTCTGACTTGCTAAGATAATGGAAAATAAAGTCTGCAACTGAAAAATTGCTGGAAAAGGCATGTAATGTAACATGGCCTTTAACAGTTTAGCATTGTTAATTAACATACTGTACATGTAAACAATTTATAATAAGAAAGATTTTTTGGTGCACTCTAAAAACAAGAGATTTTAATTCAGTTCTGTTCACTTTATGTAGTTGCAGTAGCATTGTCATGTGTACAGCCGAAATAACTTAATCTGTATGTCCAAACATCATGCAAAAGTTTGCCACTTTTAAGCACCATGTTAACAAGACAGCGTTAACTAACATACATAACTTTATTTATTTAATAGAAAACAGCATACCTGTTTCTATGCTCCTACTTCCTTAGACCTTATGGAAAAAGAACCTGAGAAAAAACTCTGGTCTAGTTAGCTTTCCTCATTATTCACACTTTTACACCCTAAGAGAAACAAGAGCACACAAGTTTAGGAAAAGATTATTCTTAATGAAAGATCAATCTATTTTTCTACACAACATAACATTGCTTAAAACCATTTAATCAAATTCAGAGTTGCTACAGATGAAAGTACGAAAGAGCTCTGAACAAGATGTTAGTCCCCTTACCCCCAACTACACAGGGCCAATCTGTAGTTACCAATTAACTTAAGCCACACATCTTTGTGGATGTGAACAAAGGACCACAATGCTATTTATGACAGGGAGAAAAAAAGCCAACTCTTACTATTTACATTCGGAGTGACTTGTCCAATTCCAGGTGAGAACAAAAAACGTATTAAAATGAACAGCAGTAGCCACCGCTGTATGGAGGACTATTTTGGGCAAAATTAAATAAATAAATAAATAAATGCAAAAATAAATAAAAGTACTGTGAAATGTGAGCATGAATAAATAAATGTATCATGAATGTCAAAGGATGGATGTCCAGAGCAAGGAACTGTGTCACCTGAACTGGAGTGTAGTAGAGTCCGTTCCACCTGTTCTTCGATAATTTCAAAAACAGTTTCACCTATACTGGAGTCTAAAAGGGCCGCCAACATTGTAATTTCTTCCGATAAATCTTCAATTCTCTCTCTGAAATACGTAATATCTTTGGGAGAATCCATTTCATCGGCAGTAGTAAGCATTTTTCTAATTAATTCTTGTGCTATCGATTCACCAATCAGTAACTAGAGGGCGTGTTAGAGCCCACCCTCTCAACTTTGACGAGTGAAAGTGACAGTTCTATTTCAAGCCGTATTTCATGACGGTTTGCAGGAGTGTTACGGACAAAATTAAATAAATAAATAAGCATCAAAAAACATATTTCGTGACACATTTATTTATTTATGCTCTCATTTCATGACATATTTATTTATTTAGGCTCTCATTTCACAGTACTTTTATTTATTTACGCATTTATTTAATTTTGTCTGAGATATTCCTCCATACTGCTGTACTGAGTTCAGTCAGCCTTGTCAATTTAGAATGAAAACAAGTTTTAAACAACAATACAAAATGCTCACTTAAAACTCTGTAAGCACAATGAGAATAATATTGTTGAGAAAGCAAACACAAATTCTTCTTAACCATTCCCCACCCAAGTAAAGCCTGAGATTGCCTGAGCAGTTTTAACCATGGTCGGGTCATTCAGAAACAATGCAAACTTTTTGCTAATGGCAAATTTATTTCTCCTATAAAATCTATCAGGTGTACCAGTTAATTACTATTCTAAATATGTTTGTTCCCTTGTTGTCTCCTCTATAGACGATTAATTTATTTTTTTGTAACACAGCATTATGAGAAAACTGGACCAAGATTTGTACTGCTCAAAAGCTAACGTACAGCAAAGGGGATGCGTTTACCAATTATACAAAGGTGAATTCAAGTGATCAGATGATCTTGTATGTGACCTTGTGCTCTTGGAAATTTCACACATTGGTTATTTAAAAAATTTATGGAATACTTGAAGTGTTTATTATTGTACCAGATATTGCAAGTGTAATTTTTATTGTAACTTCAACAGTTGCAATCTTACAAATAACATTAATATAAAAAGTTTTTTTTTCTTTATTTAGAAAGAAAAGTATAAATTGTGTTTAGATCCTCTATTGATAAAAACAAAAGCAAAGGTTCAGACTGGTATTAGTTAAAAAAGAATTGGAAAAAAATACAAAAATGTTTACAGAAACTGTTTCAGCAAAATAAGTGCAAAATGAAATTCTATAAAATTCTAAAAAAATTCTAAAATTTATGCTAATACACAAATAAATATTGACAAATACACAACATATTGCACACATTATTCTATAATGTCACACTACAGTGCTTCTAATATATTTAAATTGTTTCAATAAAAACCTATAGATGTATATATTTATATACACACACACACCCACACACACATACTATACACACATCGTCAGCATATATTACAATAACAAAGTTTACCTTTTTAAAATTCTGCTTTCTCACTATGACTCAAGATTACCAGCTTGCTTAAATATTAAAAAAATCTGCTCATGCACCTTATCCTTATGTTTAAAAAAAAATAAAGTAAAAAAACATAATTTTGCATGTAAATAACTCAACCAAGGCCTACTGCACCATTTAATTCCTCAAGTGTCTGTGGTTAGCAGCCATGTAATATTATACCAGGATACAAGAACCAACAACAGGGAACATTATTCTCAGGTTATAAACTTTTTTTTTTTTTTATACCTCTATACTTTACATTAATACACTAGTATAGAGTTCAAACAGGAACACATAAATTGACAATTTTAATAGTTTTAATGATTTTGATCTTTAAGTTACTATAATGAGTGTAATCTTTATATTATTTTCAAATAATGATGAGATGGTAATTTAAAAAAAAAAATCAGGAGTTACTAAAAACTTCATTTCATAATTACTGGGGAACAGTACACTCAGTGTAACCACAGTATACGTTTAATGTGGCCATACTGGATGAGTAAATGTATGGAAATTGTAAAATAAAAACTAAACTTTAGAGGTATAAAGATCAAAAGGCACATTCTTTAAAGGTTCTTCAGTTTTATACTTTGTAATAATTTACATTCACTATAACTTAACTTGTTTGTTATTGTAACAGGAATAAACATTAAAAACATTAAGGAGAAGATGCAGGTTTAATCATTACAAAAAAAAAAAAAAACTGATGTAAAAAAAAAAATATTCTCAACAAAACATATTATTTACACTTAGAATACTTGCAGTTACCACATTTCCTGGGAATTTCCAGTAATGGCACTTAACCGCACAAATGAAAGAATACAATAAGATAACTGGTAAGTTCCAAAATGAAATAATAAATATATATTGTTTCAACATTATTTACAGAAGCAAATCTTCTACTGGTAGGTAGAGACACAATTTCACCTTTCCACAATATAATTTTTTTTAATATACATATTGCTCTGTTTTGTTCACTGGACTGCTGTAATCTTGTTATTTTTATCGGAACTGAGTGAGTAAGAGTTTCATTGTAATTTAATTTGACTGATAATGATTTAAGTAAAGCACATTTGCTTAACCCTAGTTTGTTTTTAAGTACTTGCAGTTGCATGGCTAAAGTGTCAAATCACACTACTAATTGCCATCAGAAGATTTATGGGATATTTCAATAGAGTCTTCTTGCATTGAAACCACACTGGCTCCAAGGCTTGAACGCCTGTTGGACAGCTGGGAGACAGAAATCTGTCTCAGTTCTCTTCGCAGCACTCTCACAGGAGTTATACCAGAATGCTGACCTGCTTTAGGATCCTCATCTTCTGTAGAATGCTCTTTTCCGATGGCTAAGCGTCTTTTACCTTGAGATGAAACAGAAGGAAGCTGAGCAATTTCTTTAACCTCATCCCACACGTTGCTATATTTGTGGCTTTGGGGACTATTTGAAAAGCTATCACTATTTCCCTTCGTGTTTCCTATTGATATATTTTTTTCAGAGGCCATGGCCCATTTTTCATCCTCTGGAAAAAATAGCTTTTTTTCTTGAATGTCCACATCACCTGTTAAAAAAAAAACAAAAAAAAAACAAAATAAACTTCCAACTTAATATTGAGAAATGGCAACTGACATTAAGTTCATTATTGTTAACACACACACACACACACACACCAACAAACTACAGTACAGAGTAAGCAGTGTGAATGTGACAGAATGAATCTTACCGAATACAGGCAGTCCCAAGGTTACATATGAGATAGGGACTGTACGTTTGTACTTAAGTTGAATTTGTATGTAAGTCGGAACAGGTACATTATTTTAATAAATGCTATTGTTGACCGATTGTAACCAAGTGCTCAGCCAATGAATGATGGAGCTTCACCTCTCTCTGACCTCTTTATTATTTCTACTTTATTTTCCATGGTGATGGTTTTTCTCTTCTTTACACTGTCACCAGTACTTGCATCAGATTTGTGTTTCAGACATTGTTGAAGGGTGAAGGCAAAAGGTACAGATGAGCTCTTTTGCACAGCACTGTACAGCAGGAAGGCACCCCTCGTCAGCACGTCTGATGTACTGACACGAGACAACTTCCTGCTATGTACGTAACAGTACAAGCAGGCTTGCTATTGAGAATGAATGGGGCAGTGACAGGCGGTTCATCACCAGCCCACCTCACAGTCATCTCCACTACAGTGTGCTGCCTGCAGCGTCCTCCTACCGAGAACGAACATGGTGCGGCCACCGCCCCCATTCAACAGGCAGTCATCCGAGGCACACTACAATGCTATCCCCCGCCTCCCCGTTTACCCTCAATGGCCTCCGTTCAGCCACAATCGGGTCACCGCTTGCAGCATTATCAGCCACCCACCTAGAACGAACGGGCAGCCGTGTGTGGTGGGCGGACAGCGAAACCGCTTGCCGCCAGGAGCCGCGCGAGCTACGCTACGCTGCGCAAGCAGCAAAATCGCCCCCCTCCAGTCTCCGCCCAGCCACCGCTTGCACCGTCCCCAGGCTGAAGAGGACGGAGTGGCAGTTACTGAGGCACATGCGTCGCAGCTGCAGCTTCGTTTGTAAGTCGTAGGTCGGATGTCCGTAACCTGGGGACTACCTGTAGTTCTGGTAACACTTTTATTTATTTATTTATTTTTTATTTTATTGATTTTATTAAAATCACAACATTCCATACAAATAAATCAATTTTTATAAAAACAGGATTGAAAACAAATCAACACCCACCCCTGATAACACTTTTATTTTAAACAGCTACTAATAGTCTGTGTGTTATAAAATATATTATAAGGTTTTTTAATATGATATGAAACTAAGAAAATGACAGGAATTTGTTTCAAGAGGCTTATTTTGTTTATTTTATTTTTTTATTTTTACTTCATTATTTTTTATAAGCACAGTTATTAAAAGGTATGCATATTGTTAATAGTTACTTTATCAAAGATCCCTAAACTAAAGTGTGATCTTATTTCTAAACCAGCTTTATGAATTACCTATTCATTATTCAAACAATTAACTAACTAAAATGTACAATGCAATAGTGAGAAAAGAATACATTAAAAATATACTTTACAGAAATTTTCTATAATGGATATTTATCTTCAATTCAGGAACAGCATGTTTAAATAATTAATTTGAACACTTGGATAACATTTCAATAAGCTCTTAGTTATCAGTATAGTTTTCAGACTATGAGGTCTCTAGGTCCATTCCCAGTTCCACTGCATTTAGTCCCAGGAACTGAAGTTTTAATTGTCACAGTTTGCTCTGATGGTTAAGTGACAGCAGTAACTTCTACCTCTTGCTTAAGACCAATATATATATGGTCAAATTAACTTTTAAGTTAACCTAAAAAACAAATTTTACCATCTTTAATATGCATTGCTTATTTAGTAATGCACTTTCAATTGGCTAAAATCACTTAAACATAGCAAAGATGTTTAAAATAAAAGACAAAATTTTTATATATCATGTTCAGGTTTGAAATGTTTGATCTAAACTATTATTCAGCATAGCTTTTACTTTTATGGCCCATGCTATATAATACCATACCATATTCTAAGCTCACCTAATCCTCTCTTATTAATTACCTTTTGATGATGTTGAGTGATGAAGTGAATCTACTACCAACTCCTTAAGTTTCTTCTTTAGCTCCCTGCTTGTCTTCTTATAGAAGAAAAGGTCCTTCTCAAGTACCTGGATTTTTGATTCATACACTTTGATATTCTCGGACAGACCTTCTCCACCTTGTTCTAAAATTAGGAGAAATAAACAAGTTATCAGGTATGTAAGAAATTCAGGAATTAACTGATCAAAAAATCTAGAAACAAAACTAATATATTTTCTCCACTTACTAGAATACAAACTAGAAAAACCTGAAGCTCTACAGTTTAAACTTGTCTATCAGGTATCGTGGCTTGTCCAGCTTTCCACCAATGCACATACCTCCTGTCTACTTCTTTCAGACCCTCTTGCCTCTCCTCTTAGACCTAGTGATTACTAAAGGACTGAAAGTTGATATAAAACAGATCATTGATATTGGTCTATCAGACCATTTTCTTCTACTTTTTAATATAGAAATAATGATAAAAAACACCCATGAGAAGCATATTGTTAAAAAATGCTTCTTTGACTCAGCAGCAGCTTTAAAACTTACAAACATTTTAAGCAATCAGTCCGTTTATAGTGCCAACTATAATAGCGAGGATAATGTAAATAGTAAGGTGGAAAGATTTAATACTAAAGTGAGAGCTGCTGTTGACAGAGTTGCACCTGAAAAAATCTTCTAGCATTGTTATACCATGGAAGACCCAAAGAGTGTCTGATTTAAAGAGAACATGCCGCAGAGCTGAGCGTCAATGGAGGAAAACTAAACTTACTATCCACCATGAAATATTAAAAGTCAAAATAACAAAATACAATAACACTGTCCGTCTTGAGAGACGCTGCTATTTCTCCAAGATTATAAATAACAATGCTAGTAATCCCAGAGTCTTATTTTCTACAATTGATCGCCTACTAAACCCAGGTAACTCAAAGGAATGCCTCCAAAGTTCTTCCAGTAAAACCTGTGAGGCTATCGCTGTATTTTCAATCAAAAATTAATGATATTAGAAATAACATAGTATATCCCTCCAACACTAAGGATCCTCCTAAACCCCAGCATCCTGTTATAAACAAATTAAACTCTTTCACTAGGATAGATTTACCTGATTTACAAAAAATAATCTCTCAATTAAAATCCTCCACCTGCGTCCTTGATCCAATACCAACAAGGTTTTTCAAAGAAGTATCAGGCGTGCTAATTGATAATGTTCTTGACATAGTAAATTTGTCATTAGATACGGGGGTCTTCCCAGACTGTCTTAAGACTGCTGTAGTTAAACCCCTTCTTAAGAAACATAATCTTGACCCTCGGCTCTTGAAAATTTTAGACCCATCTCTAACCTGCCTTTCTTAAGTAAAGTTCTGGAGAAGGCAGCCATTATGCAGTTAAATGACCACCTCAATAAACATGCTATTCTTGATAAATTTCAGTCGGGTTTTAGAACAAATCACAGCACAGAAACTGCACTCGTTAAAGTAGTAAATGACTTGCGGGTAAATGCAGACATTTATCTGTTCTCATCCTCTTAGATCTGAGTGCTGCATTTGACACCATTGATCACAACATTCTTAGAAATCGCCTTAGTCAATGGGTGGGCCTCTCTGGCAGTGTCTTAAATTGGTTTGAATCCTACCTGACAGGGAGAAAATTTTTGTTAGTTGTGGGAATTACAACTCGAAGACACATGATATCCGATATGGTGTTCCACAAGGCTCTATCCTGGGTCCGCTGTTATTCTCAATCTACATGCTTCCGTTAGGTCAGATTATCTCAGGGCACAACGTGAGCTACCACAGCTATGCTGATGACACACAGCTGTACTTATCAATAGCACCTGATGACCCGATTCTATTGATTCACTAACACAATGTCTGACTTGTATCTCAGAATGGATGAATAGTAACTTTCTCAAGTTAAATAAAGAGAAAACTGAAATCTTAGTGATTAGCAATAATGGATACAATGAGGCTATTAGAAATAAACTGGATACATTAGGATTAAAAGTCAAGACAGAGGTAAAAAGCTTAGGGGTAATTGTTGACTGTAATCTGAATTTTAAATCATATATTAATCAAATCATTAGGACAGCATTTTTTCACTTAAGAAACATAAGTAAAGTTAGACCTCTTATATCACTGAAAGATGCTGAGAAATTAGTTCACGCGTTTGTTTTCAGTCGACTAGATTACTGTAACGCACTCTCTCAGGACTACCCAAAAAAGACATAAATCGTTTGCAACGAGTGCAGAATGCAGCTGCTAGAATCCTAACTAGGAAAAGAAAATCCGAACACATTTCTCCAGTTTTAATGTCACTACACTGGTTACCTGTGTCATTCAGGATTGACTTTAAAATTCTGCTTATGGTTTATAAAGCCTTAAATAATCTAAGCCCCATCTTATATATCGGAATGTCTGACATCTTATATTCCAAATCGTAACCTCAGATCCTCAAATGAGTGTCTCCTTAGAATTCCAAGAACAAAACTTAAAAGAAGTGGTGAGGCGGCCTTCTGCTGCTATGCACCTAAAATCTGGAATAGCCTGCCAATAGGAATTCGCCAGGCTGATACAGTAGAGCAATTTAAAACACTGCTGAAAACATATTACTTTAACATGGCCTTTCTATAACTTCAATTTAACTTAATTTAACTTAATCCTGATACTCTATATGTTCAATTCATCATAATAACTATTCATGGTGGCTCTAAAATCCGTACTGACCCCTACTCTCTTTTCTGTTTCTTTTTCCGGCCTGCGCCACCACCACCTACTCAAATGATGGATAGATTAAAAGGCAGAACTCTACGTGACCATCTTCATCAAGCCCTTCCATGAGAACCCTAAATCCAAAGAGGACTGTTTCATTTATGTTAGGTAGAATGCCCAGAGGGGACTGGGTGGTCTCATGGTCTGGAATCCCTACAGATTTTATTTTTTCTCCAGCCATCTGGAGTTTTTTTGTTTTTTCTGTCCCCCCTGGCCATTGAACCTTACTCTTATTCGATGTTAATTAATGTTGATTTATTTTGTTTTCTTATTGTGTCTTTTATTTTTCTATTCTTTATTATGTAAAGCACTTTGAGCTACTGTTTGTATGAAAATGTGCTATATAAATAAATGTTGTTGTTGTTGTTGTCTTCTTTTCACCAAATAGGTGTTTAACCAGTTCTCACCCTGACTTGACAGTGTAAGGTCCTCTGACTGCAAAGATAATTTAAACCCCATTCCAGGGTCACATATGGTGAATTCCTGTAATCTCTTCTGAGGTTAGAAACAGCCTTCCATTTGCTGTAGGGAACCAGTCTTGAATTACTTCTAGCGGCTCCTGGCGTCCCTGTACCCACAATCTTTCTGTGACCCTTAAAGAACTCTCAAGAAGAGGGCAGCATTGGACTACTTTACAGGTAATCATCGACTTAACAACCTATGTGTCTTACGACCATTCGACTTATGACCATTACCATGTCTCAAGGGCAAACAAAAATTTTTCGCCACACCAGCTCCATATGCTGTAACTCATTCATCTCAACCTCAGTTTATTACCTGCAGCGGTTTCGACTATGTTCAGTTACATTTGTCTTACAATTACACGAAAAGGGTACTTGATCTTGACGCAAAAATAACGTTAAACAAGCACTAAGAGGGAGAAAAGAAAGCAAATTCAATTGCATGTGACTTTAAGTTATCCTATTGTAACCGGTGTTCACCAAACAGTACTGCTAAGCTCTGGCTTTGAAAACGATGTGCCGCTTCCTGCGAACTGCCCCGAAGGCGTAATGAAAGCATATTGAACTCCTTTATCTGTTAATGTTTATGAAATGTTAAAACAGAAAACAATATGAGCAGTCAAACTGTGTTAACACATTTCCTCCTCTCACAGTTAACACAATGAGCACTGGGTGAGGCTCACACTGATGATGTAAAATAACATAGACAAAGGAAGGACTCGTGAAGCTGTTAAAGGTTCAGCACCCAAACAAGCAACAGTAATAATGAAACAAAATGATAATTTACAAAAAAAAGATAAAAAACCTACATAATGTGGTAAGAAGGATGATTATAAAAGGATATAAGACAAACAATATGACTTAAAGAACTTATTATACATTACTATACATATGGTCTGGTTTGAATACAAACACCAGTCCGTCTAACGTCCAGATCTACTTATGACCTGTCCGTTGGAACGGAACGTGGTTGTAAGCCGACATCTACCTATATTACTCAACGAGTCCTCTTGTTTTAAAGTCTATTTTTACTCCTGCCCATTTAAACAGTGAAACAATTTTGGCCCCAACTTGTTCCATCCACAGTGCTAAAATGACACTCCTTGCTGCAAAGTGGTAATTCAGGTTGGCAGGAATGCACTCAAATATTGTAAAAAGATACAATAAACTGTAATATAGTTCAATAACCTGAACAATGAAATGCACACATTTGTTGTGAATGGCAGTTTATTTAGAAATTCATCTTTAAACAGTGTTAGGTAAATGACAGCTCACACCTAAGGTGCTTGATTTATGAATATTATGGAATAAACCTGCTGCAAGGTTACAGCAGACAATTTCTTTGTTATTAATGACAAGTGAAACAAAAACAATATTGGATTTCCTTCTGTAATTTAAATACCTTTTTAAAGGATTTCGACATGGGTGACACTCTTTTCAACTGCCTCGCCCAAACATTAAGTTTCACATTAGTCAGGATATCCCCTATGACAGAAATGTGACCCAATGACTGTGTACTGTACTCACACATATTGCCTAAAACAGCAACTTGTATTTTAAAACAAGGATTCAGATTTATGCAGCGACCAACAAAAAATCAGAAATGTTTTTAATTATCCAAATTAATTCGGTTCTGCACTTTATTCCTCATCCTTCCAATGCCAGATACAGCACTAAAAATTACACTGTGCGCCACAAGTTGGTTCCAGAGGAATGCAGGTCTCTACTTTCTAGTAACCAGGAGATGCTGCCAATGCTGGCATTTCCTCCTTGGTCTCATCCTTCTTCGAGTTCGTTGGCCAGGCACCTCTGCCAAGTGCTGAGTGGTCTACACTCATATAATCCTGTATTGCACTACAGGGCAAATTCCTCTCTCACTCATGCTACTGCTGGTGCCCTTGCCTAAAACACTTTGAGGGCACACAGCTCACTTACAGATTGTACTTTATTCTAGCAGACCCTGTACTGCCACATTGGCATTTACAATAATTTCTCAGTTTGGCTCTCTTGGTCCTAACTGTGAGACTTTATTCTATCTCTGTGCCATTCCAGGGGTGCCCGCCTTTCCCAACTTAAATATAATAATCTCTGAATAAATATATACTACTATTATTAGAGTTGTTATCAAGCAAGAAGTACAGATCACTTAGTTAAATACTCAGACTAAGCATAAAGCTCTAAACACAAGTAAATGCTGCAAAATCGATAAGATTTTTACTCAGAGAGAACATATGAAATGTGTATAAAAGTTTGAAGTTCAAAATGTAGCTCTATCTTTATCACCTTCTCGAGAGCAAACTCTGCTCTCTCACCAGTACAGACATCTATTTTTTTCTCCAGCTTTTGGAGGTTTTTTTTTTTTTTTTTCTGTCCACCCTGGCCATCGGACCTTACTTATTCTATGTTACTTAATGTTGACTTATGTTTATTTTTTATCGTGTCTTCTATTTTTCTATTCATTTTGTAAAGCACTTTGAGCTACATTTTTTTGTATGAATATATGCTATATAAATAAATGTTGATTGATTGATTGATTGATCTTACTCCAGAGCAATGCATATGCAACACTTAAAGATTTGTCAGTGGCACAGAAGTAAGAAGGTGTTTCCATGAGAAGAAACCTACAGCTTCTGAAGTTATGTCACCTTTGGACACAGTAGGAAGGCAGTGAGATGTAACGGCTAAGGCACTGGACATTAAACCCCAAGGTGGTTCTCTTAATTTCCATCTCTAGCCCATTGTAAAGGTTAGATAAAAGTGTCAACCAAATATACAATAATAATATCCATCCATCCATTTTCTAACCCGCTGAATCCGAACACAGGGTCACGGGGGTCTGCTGGAGCCAATCCCAGCCAACACAGGGCACAAGGCAGGAACCAATCCTGGGCAGGGTGCCAACCCACCACAGACAATAATAATAATAAATTTCTGCATGGAAGACTAGAAGCTCTTTTCCTACTCAAGGACATTCCACTTTGGACCACACAAAAAACAAATACTAGAGTAGGAAAATTTTATACTAAGCAACATTAAATTATGTTTTCTTAATAAACCATGTGCATCTCTAAGTAACTGCTAAATTTAAATGGCATGTGTCTGAAAATATAACATACTAAAAATGCAGAACATAAACTTGACTAATAGTAATGGTAGACTGGATGTTTACCTTTAAACTCTTGCAAAACTAACTGCAATCTCTGCTCGTGTTCTTTTTGCTGAAAAGTCAGTTTTCTGTCCATTTCTAAGTTAAGACGTTCCAGAGCAAATTCTAGCTCTTGAATTATATTCTCCTTTTCCCTGATCAGAATTGTCTGCTCATCAGATTTTAGCTGTAATTTCTTTTCAGATTCCCTCAGACATACAACCTAAAAGTAAATCATTGTCAATGTTAACATTAGCATGACAATTTTTTCTATTATTTTACAAATAACAAAACAACATTTGTGTTTCTTTCAAAGTTCAAAATACAATTGTAACAAAACATTTTTTTATTTTAAACAGTAACCATATAAACACACCAGATATCACTAAATTAGTTTTTTATGAAAATGGACAGTACATTGTCATCTTCACATTTGTATGTTCATTAATAAATGTCAGCTTTAAAAAATTTATTGGACACAACTATAAATATCCTTCAATGAAAATAAATTAAAATGAAGGGCAATTAAAAGAGTGAGTGCACTCACTGCCCATGAAGGGAATGTCTGTGCATTGTAGGGGACAATTACCATACACCCATACTCTCACTCATACAGATATTTAGTTTTGCCAAATTAACATAGGTGAATATTTAGAGTTGCAGAAGAAAATCCACCCAAAATTGAGATAACATTTAATCTTCACCGAAAATCGATCTCTCTATGTCACAGAATACCGAAAGAAAATTTCTACACATACCAGGAATTCACGTCGTTTACACATGTCATTATTTAAGAATAACAGACATGTTCTCAAACATATCAATTTAACACATATCTATGATAATTATTACTGAGAAACAAAATATCCTTTTTCTCAACTGGGAATGTTTGATCTATACAAGTATGATATCAAAATAAATATTTAACAGACAATAAAACATAAAGCATAATCAACCGACATATCTCTAAATTTTGTCTGTGATACTTGGATACTCTCTGAAGAATTTCGTTAATTAGATACAGATGCATAAAAGCAAGGTGGCCTACAATATCATCACGTCATCATTAGTGTGTCAGGTTCACATGCATATACTCAAAATACTTACCTTTTTAAAATATCTGAGTAATAGGGCCTTTACTTCAGGAAATGAGAGCGTGCTCAGTTTAACCATGACCCCAGCCTCACTATGTGTGAAGAATTCTGTTGAAGACCTAACAGAGTACTGATGGCTCTGAATGATCTCATTTTTATATTCAATAGCAGCATCTACAGCTTCTAAGCCTTCCTCCAGCTGGAAAAGAATATGTTCCTCCTGAAATTAAAAACACAAAGTAATGCAAATTATTTATCTGTCACTCAAAAAACAACTGCAATTTGTTGCATTTTTCTTCTATTTTCCACTGACTCATCTTTAACTATATGAAATTCTGTCTCTCAATCAATTTTCCAGTTGTGCTTATTCCAGTTCTGGTATGTGGGAGACTAGAACCTATCCCCGAAGCACACGCACACACACACACACACACACACACACAAACAGACTCTCAAACTCACTTGCACTGGGGCTAATAGTTAGTGACCAATCAACCTAATGTGCTCAGCCTTTGGATATGGAAGGAATCTACAGCACCCAAGCAGACAATGACCAGACTGGGGTGCAATCCCAGAGTTTATGAACTGTGAGACCACAGTGCTAATCACAAACCCAATCCGAAACCCAATTGTAAACCCAATCCGAAACTAAAACATGGCTGACACAAATTTTGATATGCATTTTTAACAATACATTTATCATTGTTCCAGTCTGGAGGAAAACAGTATATTATGTTCAGCTTCTTAACTGGAAAATATAGAGAGAAAAAGAAAGATGACACCTTTGCCATACTTTACTAGACACTGGCAATGTTGCTACTTTCTGATACTGTCTAGCATCCATGAAGCCTATTAGCAACTGGAGCTTTGTACAGTAATTTCACTCACCTCCGTGGTCAAAACACAGCCACTTCTCAGTTTGTCATCCAAGCTATCTCTCCTTTTTAGCAGTCGTTTTCTCTCATCATGTAAAAACTCTACTTCTGAGGCAATTTTATTCTTATTCTCCTCACTGGTGCTTTGGAGTAACTTATTTTTTTCTGAGAGCTCCTTATCTAACATGCTTAATCGTGTGGACAGTTTGAGAATATCTTTACTCAAAGCCTAAAAGAAAAAAAAAATCTTCAAATTAAATGTGAATTTAAGAAGCATGTTATATTACTTGATAATTATGTGAATATTTTAAATAACATATACTTACTAATATAAAAAAACATTTATGGCAGCTTAGTTTATCAACATAACCTTTTCTAGTACTATTATTAAATACTACTGCAAATATGAAAATGTGTGCTACAGTCTACTACTGTATTGTATATTGTACTTAGCAGAGGACAAAATACAGTCATTTAGTTTACCTAAATGGATAATAACATTATCAGTTATATTGGATCTATCTTAACATCTTGCACATGCTGTCTGAAAGATAAAAAAACTTGTCGAGATTTAATATCTTGAAAAAAAATCCATATCTAGCTATAAGGCAATTGTTAGATATATATTCCAACCTACGAACAAAGTAGTAATCATTGAAAACACTAAAAAACAAACTTGTAAACTATCTTTAAAACTTAATTTTAATGTTACAGTTTTTAATGACTGTATAGTGCAAAATTGTCACTATACATATTATACTAGCTGAAATACCCAGCGTTACCTGGGAGGAAAATAAAGTGTTTTTTTATTTAATTCTTTGAGAAAACCATAATTAAAAAAACACAACTTTAAAAATAAAAATAAATTAACAAACCATAAAGATTCACTAATGTGCTTGTCTTGCGGTCTTGTATGTATGTTATCATCCACTTGACGCTCTGAACCAGCCAGCTCTATTTAATTTGAAAAGCAGCAGGCATTTGAATGCTGGCAGTCGCCTGTTATATACTAACTGTGTAAGTAACAGCACGGGATCCTAGAAAGTATTGTGCTATGGCGATTCGCGTTGCCAATGTGCTCACATCGTTTGTGCATTAGCAGCTAAGCGACTGTCTTTCTTAGGAGGTTTCTTTTTGCCAGTATGCTGGCATCGCTTGCGTATCCTCGGAGCTGGAGCCTTCACCCCGACTCTACGTCTCACTTCCGTGCCAGACAGACACACACACTGGCACGCATTAAAACTCTATTTAATTTCAAGAGCAACAGGGACGCGATGGCGCTCAAACATATGCTGGCAATGCTGGCAGACACCTCCAGTTCGTCCTCTAGTGGTCGTTCCGAGTGTCAACTGAATGATAACATGCATACAAGACTGTAAGATCACACCCCCAGCCTACCCAGACGGGAGTGGGTTAGGGTTGATTTCACACTAAAGTATTTTAAGTTGACCATTGAGAAACATGTGTACCAAGTTTCATGAAAATCACTCCAGCCGTTCAGATGTGATACTGGGACATACATACATACACACATTGACTTTTATATACGGTATATAGATTTTTTAGATAATTTGAATGTACATCTTTGGACTGTAAGAGGAAATCACAGAAAATTAAACAGTTATGGAACCTGCAAATTACTCACAGAAGCCACTGCAACTGTTCATCACACCGGAGTTGTAACTCTGTGAGTTGTAATGCTACTTACAGTGCCTCTGTAACTACATCATAATGCTTATAAATTATTTTTAATTAGTTTTCACCGGTTAATGACTTGTCTCATTTATAATATACATATATAATATAGGTCTCAAATATAATAATATGTGTCAATTATAATATTAACAACACATGATTCTGTCATAATTTGTTTAATGTTAATTATTGTTATTAAGGGGCTCTGGCCTCTGCTCGCTTCACTCGCTAACCCCTGGGGTCTGGCGCTGGGCACACACTATCTCGCAGCTCAGCCGCTCAAAGATGAGAAAGCGATTGTATTTTAAATAGGTGGTATATGGGAGAGTATGCGAGACATGGGAGGAAGACAGTTTGGTCCTTAGTTATCATAGTCAGAAAATCAATTACTTGAGTATTTCACTACAACTGTCTATTTTAAATACCAATCAATAATAAAACATAGTAAAAAGTAAAAGTAAAAAAGTAGAAGTAAAAAAGTAAAGCGTAATAAAAAGTAAATAAAAAATTAAATTACATTAATGCCTCAGCAAAAACAATATTATGAATTACTTTATTGTCTAACATTCGATAAATGTTGCTTTTTTGCATTTCTGTTCACATATTGTTTGGGATATTTTTCTCTTTCTCGTTTACTGGATGATTCTCTTTGTTCTTGACTTTTATTATATGCAGTTCTTTTTTGATCAATTTCTTTTTTTGACATTCATTATCAACTGTTGTCATTGATTTTCCATCGCAATCTAAAATTCAATGTTCTTGAATAGATAATTTGCTTTTCTGCCTTGCCATTACAACAAATTGCACTCAGGGTGGTATGGAGAAAGGATTTGCACAGTAGGAGTAATGATTGGGCGAGTGGTGTGGAGGGGAGTGGTCAAGTCTGAATGACATGGACAAGATGGAAAATGTTTTTAATATAATAGAGAGATTAATTTAGTTTTACTGTGTGTTTAACTTAATATTTGTGTTAAAGTATATAAATGCTGCATGGTTTCATTATGTTCCATTATTGCATTATTTGTATGTACTGTATGTCCAAGTGCTTCAAGCCTGTAATCCGTGAACAGCACTATATTGAAAAAATACACTGAATCGGCTTTTAGTTACTGTACCTGGCTGGATCGGAGTTTCTTTATCTCCAGCTGACTTTTTTCCTGTGCATAGGACTCTTTCTTAGCAATAATTTCTTCTCGTCTCTTTAATTCTTCCTGAAGTTCAGCCAGGGCCTGACGTTCCTGAAGAACTTTTTCTACTTCTTCATCTAACCATTTTCGCTGCTCCTCAAGTTTCTGGAAAGATACATGTGGTAAAGACACTCAACCAATTAACTAATCTCACTCCAGGACTAATATTTTACCATTTCCATCACTAAGTATTATTAGCTAAGCCAAACACCTAGGCTATAGTTTATTGACTGCTGCCATCACAGAATTAGATTGCATTTCTTACCATGTTTACAGATCCTTAGAAAGTCTGAAGTAAAACAAATGTTATTTAAAATAAAAAATACATGCAAGTAAAAAACACCTACATACCTGTTGTTCATCAGGAGTGCTGACACCATGTTTTAACTTTTTAAAAGCTGCAAGCTCTTCTGTTTTTATTTTCAAAATTTTTTGCTGTTGCTCATTTTTTAATTGCAGTTCCTGTGTAAATAAAATAATTAAACAGTGCAAAATCATACTTTCATAACATGTAACAAAAGTAAAAGCATCTACCACGATCACTTCATGAATCAGTACATTTTAAAAAAATTTTTTAGTTGCTTTTGACATCATCATATTTTGTATCTGATTGCTATGGAACCATATATAATTAGGGGAGAGAGCATATGTGCATGCTTACAGAAGAGTGTTATTGCAGTCTACAATACCTGTAATGTCACTCACATCACATCCACTCAATGGCATCATTCTTGACATGTAGTTTAGTAGATATCTTTATCTAAATATTAGTGAAAGTCGCCACAAATTCACCATCCTAATTTCTAACTCTTATTCTATCTCTATCGGGTTGATCTTTCTTCTTCACTCTTAACTAAAATGACTACCAATAATCTGACACCTTATAACAATGGCAATGGGTGTGCCACACATGACATGAGCAGGCATGTTGAACCTTCAATTAGCATGTTGAGACTGTCATCAGTAGGTGCAGAATGCATTTAGATTCTCCTATATGTATGGGACAACACCAGTCATGGACAACATGGCTATCTTTATAAGAGTAACCTTGCATGCTGTCAGTCAGAAAGTGTCTACACTTTATTTCTTAAGAATAAATGCTTTCTAGCACAGGAAAGTTAGTTTCTTTTATGTTTTTTGCTTTGATCTTTATTTGCCTGGACTTTTGAGTATAGCCACTTTGATTTCATAATTAAATATAGAAACCAGGGTTTTTTCAACTCTAGTGTAGGTTTTCTCGGGGTGTTACAATGTCATTCCATATTGCACTAATCGCAAGATTCATTAACTGATAATTTAAAAATGACCAGTGTCATTTATTCCTTTAGTAATGCAATATTATGTGGTTCATACCTTGTTCATGATCTTGCCACAATGATGAAATGGACAAGCAATTTCAGAAATTCTATGGATTAACCAAAACATTTGTGTGTGCATCCAAAAATCTTCAAGATTATTTTAAAGGTGGTTTTGGATACATTTTCCAAAAAGCACCGTTGTATGTTTTTGCCAACATCAAGCAAAATAATATAAAAAGTTATTTGTAATACCTTAATATGCTGCTGATCCCTCTGGATTTCATTTTCTAACTTTTTTTTCTTTTCCATCTCTTCTCTTAGCCGCCTTTGAAGTTGCAACTGTTGCCGCTTCATGTGATCCACATTCTGCTCCAGCTCTGCTAGACGTTTCTCACTCTGTGTTGACAGAGAAGCCAGCTTTTTGGTGTCTTGCTGTTTCTTTTGTAGAACCTAAGAATAAAGTCAGCACATTTAAGTAATCAAAGCCAGAATAATCCTAGTAGTATGATACACATTGTGAACAATAAAAACAAAGCTATCATTAAATGTAATAAATTACTTGTGTACTGATAGCTTCAGGTTGCTAGGGAAAAAACTAAAACAATCGACTGTATTAACCAAATTTGCTCTCAGAATGTCAAAAATATTGTCGGACTTTCTAGACACCTTAATTTCTGTTTTAGTGGCAAAATAATGAAATCATGAAAATGTTTACAAAAATGAGACAATTTATGTAGTTATTAACAAAAGCAATATTAATATTAACCTATAGATTCATTTGAATAAAATTTCTGTTGAACGCCGAAATTGGTCAAATAATATTTGTATTTGTATCTTAACATTTAACTTGATTCTACCCGTTTAGAATGCTTTACAAATAAATATCTGTTAAGGGTGTAAACTTTCTCTACACATGAATATTGATAAGCACAATGTCTGGATTTGGGCATTCTGAACCACTTATAAAGGACACTAATAGATGTGTACAACTTTAGAAATGGCAAACAGTTTGATACTTTTGCACTTCAATGGCACTTCAGCAAAACAGGCCCATATATTTATTAATAAATGGAGAGGCAGATTAATGAATTCTTACCATTTCTGCAAATGCTATTGCACAGCCTATTGATATTAAACTGTCTACTGATTCTCAAGTTTCATCTTATTGTAGTCTCTATAATTTGACACAGTTATCTTTAAAATTGCCAGTACTAGTCACATTTACTTGTCTCAAACCCTGAATAGTCTTTAATTATTTGTTGGATAACGTATTTTCACCTTTTAATTAAATTAGCAGTTCCCTTTAATCTAAACCTTTAAATTTACTCTAAAATGGTACAACTTCACTCCATATTAAAAACTCCATACTTAAAATCAGCTTATGTGGATGTTGAAAAAAGTGTTTGCTAGCTCATTTTTACTGGCATTTGCTGTAGGGTTAACTTATGTCACCAAGTGATGCTTGCACTTACTCATTACTATCCATCCATCCATCCATTTTCCAACCCGCTGAATCCGAACACAGGGTCACGGGGATCTGCTGGAGCCAATCCCAGCCACCGCAGGACACACACAAACACACCCATACACCAAGCAAACACTAGGGCCAATTTAGAATCGCCAGTCCACCTAACCTGCATGTCTTTGGACTGTGGGAGGAAACCGGAGCGCCCGGAGGAAACCCATGCAGACACGAGGAGAACATGCAAACTCCACGCAGGGATGACGCAGGAAGCGAACCCGGGTCTCCTAACTGCGAGGCAGCAGCGCTACCCACTGCGCCACCGTGCCGCCCAATCATTACTAGAATTCTGAAATATTTTGAAATTCAGAAACCCACCATCGTAAGGCATGTTAATTATCTTTAATACTGCTTTCAATCTGGTGAAAATAATCACTTTAATAAATTACTTAGAACTGAGTAAATACATTACGTGTCAAAAGTTTTTGAACACCTTTTTTCAGTTTTAATGGAAATACACACAGTTTAAAGTCTTAATGTTCAATGAAATCAAGGCACAGAACAAATAAACAGTGGCAACTAAAAAAATAAGTCAAGGAATCATTAAGTGTACAAAATGTTTTCATATTTGTGACTCAAAGTAGCCACCTTTTGCAGATATACCAGGCAAACTGTAGTAACCCTTTTGATTCATTTACCAAAAGAACCTCAGACCATCACACTTCCTCCTCCATGTTTGACAGTTGGTGTCACACACAAAGGAACCATCCTATCACTAACTCAATGGTGTTCAAACACCCTGTATAATGAACCAAAGATTTCAAATTTTGAATAACTGGTCCATAAGACTTTCTTTCAGTCTGCAGCAGTCCACAACCAGTATTTCAATGGCCTATTTTGTCCTTTAAGGAATGGCTTTTTTACTGCCACTCACCCTGTTAAACCTGTAGCAAATGTCTCCTTTTCAAAGTAGAAACTGAGCGTTTCTTTTTTTATCACTGTTAAGCTGTGCTTGAAGCTGTTGTGTTGTGAGGTGCCTATGACACAAGTTGGTAACCCTCAGAAATGTCTTCTGTTTGGGTTGTGACTTGGAGTCTACCAGTTTCCATTTGCCTTTGGATTGTGTAGGACATTGTATTTACTGACACTTTGATTTATTTATTTTTTTTTGCAACTGCTCTAAAATGAAAGGCCTATACTTCTAAGGGCTTGTTTATACTTCATGCTCAGAACACGTATGCGCACACATCATGGCTGCCACGCATTCCCAGCGTTCGTTTGATGCGTCTTCTGAGCAAGTCCTCAGAAATTAATGCGATGCGTGCACGAGTTGCAGTACTAGCAAAAAGTCGGGGGGTGCAGTGTGATAAAAGTCAGAACGTGACGTCAGAGTTTCTGTTTACTATCTACATGTGACAGAGAACCACTATGCGGATCATAGTAGGTTGGGCGTGCGCTCTTCGATGTGTGATGAATGGTTCGATATAGTGAACCAAAATGCCGACA
The DNA here is from genome assembly GCF_016835505.1 of Polypterus senegalus. NCBI lineage: Eukaryota > Metazoa > Chordata > Cladistia > Polypteriformes > Polypteridae > Polypterus > Polypterus senegalus. The sequence goes on from NC_053157.1 coordinate 48,642,617, forward strand.
TACAGATGCATCCGTGATGCTTTTATATTCAAGCGTCACATATTCCCGATTGTAATGACACAATGTATTTTAAAAGTCTCACATACCATCTTTTCTGCCGTCTTTTTTTTGCAACTTCACAACAGTAACATAATGTACAACGCTGTATTTGAGCCACAGTGACAAAAATTAAGGACATGGTGAAAAGGTATATTTTGTGAATAAAGTGGAAATTTCGGCTTTAATCTCGAGATGTCCACTTTAACCTCGTAGTTTACTTTATCATTAAAGCAGACCGTTGTAAACGTCATGCCAGTTTTATATATCTATCTATCTATCTAAATCGCTACAAGCTTCTTGGCAGCAATCAGCAATAGATCACCACACAGAACATATTAAATACATGATATTTCAACTCTCTGCAAATTTAAAATCTTTAGATTTATACTTGATATTACTTTCATGATGAAAGTATGTATGTTACATTTTACAGATAAATCGTTAATTTTGTTTAAATAATGAATACTGTTAATAATTACACACATGGGGGTGACGCGGTGGCAGAGTGGTAGCACTGCTGTCTCGCAGGGAGTCATGTCGCTGGTATTCCCTGCTTGATGTTTTCCTGCTGTGCTCCAGTTTCCTTCCAAAGATATGCAGATTTGGTGACATTAAAATGACGCTAGTGTATGCGAGTGCTTGTATTCACCATGCGATGAGCTGATGCCCTGTCTAGGGACTGCCTCGTGCCCAATGCTAGCTAGAATGGGCTCATCCCTGAATTGATGGATTTAATCATTAAACATCCTTTTCAGAGATACTGTGGCAAGGTGTCATCGGAATTTAATGGGTGTTCCAGGTAATTCACAACACAGCAGAGCCAAACCTGTTCTCACCATGATAATATCTCGCACTGCCACCTGGTGGATTCCTCAAGATTTACGTAAAGTACGAGTACAAGTATAAAAAGTAAAACACTTATACGCAGGTGCATCCACTGCAGCATGTGTCTTTTCGAGTGAAGTATAAACCGGGCCTAAGGGTAATAATGCTCATTTCTCATTTAATTTGTTAATTACCATTTCTTTGCCATTATCACTGGAATTTACAACTTTCTACAGTGTAATAATGTCCAAGTACTACTTCAGCAGGTATAGTAACACAGCCTATTTCAACCCTGTGTTAAGACAGATAGAAGGTTTTTTAAGTACTCAATAGAAGTTGGGACACCTGGGCAAATTTTTTCTTTAACTTGAAGGCTTAATTTACTTTCATTGCTGAAGAACATCTGTAGGTTTGTAATTATTGAAATATGGTCTAGCCTCATGTGGGGAGGCAAAAATGTGGGATGGTTGAGGGGGAAGAGAAAGAAAGCAAGCTATTTCTAATCTATCCTTTTTACCCCCACAATTGTAAGTGCCAACACAACAATAGACTTCATAGCAATAACACCTTGCAAAATTGAAAATTAAAGTTAAAGCGATCTTATGTAATAATAATTAGAAACTTTGTTAAACAAAATCTGCCCAATTTTCCTCACCTCCCACCTATTTCTATTACGGAAGAAATATTGATCAGTCCTGAGGACTCAGACAGTATTTCTGTAATATATAAAACACTTTAAAATCCCTTCCTTTCAAAGATCCCAGAGTACAGTGGGAAAAGGATTTCTTACTCAACATTTCAGAAAAGGAGTGAAAGGCAGCCATACACAGAATTCACTTGAGCTCCATATACAGAAAGCATACCGTTATTCAACTTAAAATGTTTTATCTAGCACATCTATCTCATTTAAAATTGTCCAAAATGTTTCCAGGGCAAGATTCAACCTGCGAATGCTGCAATCAAGTTCCAGCCTCACTGGGCCACATGTTTTGGGCGTGTACCAAATTAACATCATTCTGGACCAAAATCTTTAAAGGCCAATCAGATATCATTGGTGTCACAATCACTCCTAATCCATTAACAGCTGTGTTTGGTGTACTCTCTGGTGGGCTTAAAGTGGAGAAGGGCAAACAAACTGTAATTGCCTTTACTTCACTATTACCACGTACACTTATCTTGTTCAACTAGAAGAATCCTAGCCCACCTCTTTTAAGTCAGTGGGCAACTGATGTTATATACTATTTGAAATTGGAAAAAAATCTAATTCTCAGAGGATCTGTTCAAACTTTTTAAAAACCTAGCAGGATTTAATCAATTACATTTTAGAATAAACTTTTATATTGGGGAAAAGGATTCTTTTCCATCTTTTCTACTCTTAAGTTTTACTCTGCCTGTTGGTTTTACTCTCTTTCTCTTGGGTGGGGGTTGAATTGAATTTAGTTTTGTTAAATTTGACTTGTTTGTATGGAATGTTTACTGCTTTTAATAAATTAAAAAAATAATATTCTGAAATTTCCGTTATTCAGTTTTTGCTAACCTAAACTTTATATGTAAACTTCTAGCAGTTTACTGCTTACCTTTTCACCATATTAGGTCATTCATTGCATTTAAACTGATAAAATATGAAGAAAAACTGAGATGTTCTAGAACTTTTGACAGGTAGCATACATGCAGATTATACAATGTGAATAACTATGCATGAACTCTTGTTGCCTCAATAAAAGTAATTTAATCTTAAATACTTTATAATGTTGCACTTGCACCCAAACTTTAAGCTGATGTGGTAAAACATTTCTGGACTCAGTAAAATGTTTTGTAGCGCCTCTTCATAGCAAATCCTGTTTGTTGCCAGGCATAGTTCTATTGTCTCTGGCATTTTCTTTCTGCTTTTATCACCACATTGGGAGGAACATGTCAATCTCAAAGACATGCCACCATTGAGTTCCATGCTTCCAGTGATAATCAGGCCTTTTGCTTTATCTGAGAAAAATGTCCATCCATCCATCCATCCATTCTCTTCCGCTTATCCGAGGTCGGGTCGCGGGGGCAGCAGCTTAAGCAGAGAGGCCCAGACTTCCCTCTCCCGGCCACTTCTTCCAGCTCTTCCGGGAGAATCCCAAGGCGTTCCCAGGCCAGCCGGGAGACATAGTCCCTCCAGCGTGTCCTGGGTCTTCCCCGGGGCCTCCTCCCGGTTGGACGTGCCCGGAACACCTCACCAGGGAGGCGTCCAGGAGGCATCCTGATCAGATGCCCGAGCCACCTCATCTGACTCCTCTCGATGCGGAGGAGCAGCGGCTCTACTCTGAGCCCCTCCCGGATGACTGAGCTTCTCACCCTATCTTTAAGGGAAAGCCCAGACACCCTGCGGAGGAAACTCATTTCAGCCGCTTGTATTCAGGATCTCGTTCTTTGGTCACTACCCATAGCTCATGACCATAGGTGAGGGTAGGAGGTAGATCGACTGGTAAATTGAGAGCTTTGCCTTACGGCTCAGCTCCTTTTCACCACGACAGACCGATGCAGAGCCGCATCACTGCGGATGCCGCACCGATCCGCCTGTCGATCTCACGCTCCATTCTTCCCTCACTCGTGAACAAGACCCGAGATACTTGAACTCCTCCACTTGGGGCAGGATCTCTCCCCCAACCCTGAGAGGGCACTCCACCCTTTTCCGGCTGAGGACCATGCTCTCGGATTTGGAGGTGCTGATTCTCATCCCAGCCGCTTCACACTCAGCTGCGAACCGATCCAGAGAGAGCTGAAGATCACGGCCTGATGAAGCAAACAGGACAACATCATCTGCAAAAGCAGTGACCCAATCCTGAGTCCACCAAACCGACCCCTTCAACACCCTGGCTGCGCCTAGAAATTCTGTCCATAAAAGTTATGAACAGAATCGGTGACAAAGGGCAGCCCTGGCGGAGTCCAACTCTCACTGGAAACGGGCTCGACTTACTGCCGGCAATGCGGACCAAGCTCTGACACCGGTTGTACAGAGACCGAACAGCTCTTATCAGGGGGTCCGGTACCCCATACTCCCGAGCACCCCCGCAGGATTTCCCGAGGGACACGGTCGAATGCCTTTTCCAAGTCCACAAAACACATGTAGACCGGTCGGGCAAACTCCCATGCACCCTCCAGGACTCTGCTAAGGGTGAAGAGCTGGTCCACTGTTCCGACCAGGACGAAAACCACACTGTTCCTCCTGAATCCGAGGTTCACTATCCGACGGACCCTCCTCTCCAGAACCCCGAATAGACTTTTCCAGGGAGGCTGAGGAGTGTGATCCCTCTATAGTTGGAACACACCCTCCGTCCCCTTTTAAAGAGGGGACCACCACCCCGGTCTGCCAATCCAGAGGCACTGTCCCGATGTCCATGCGATGTTGCAGAGGCGTGTCAACCAAGACAGTCCTACAACATCCAGAGCCTTAAGGAACTCGGTATCTCATCCACCCCGGGGCCCTGCCACCAAGGAGTTTTTTGACCACCTCGGTGACTTCAGTCCCAGAGATGGGAGAGCCCACCTCAGAGTCCCCAGGCTCTGCTTCCTCATTGGAAGGCATGTTAGTGGGATTGAGGAGGTCTTGAAGTACTCCTCCCACCGACCCACAACGTCCGAGTGAGGTCAGCAGCGCACCATCCCCACCATATACGGTGTTGACACTGCACTGCTTCCCCTCCTGAGGCGCCGGACGGTGGACCAGAATCTCCTCGAAGCCGTCCAAAGTCGTTCTCCATGGCCTCTCAAACTCCTCCCATGCCCGAGTTTTGCCTCAGCAACAACCGAAGCGCGTTCGCTTGGCCTGCGGTACCTATCAGCTGCCTCCAGAGACCCACAGGACAAAAAGTCCTATAGGACTCCTTCTTCAGCTTGACGGCATCCCTCACGCCGGTGTCCACCAACGGGTTCGGGATTGCCGCCACGACAGGCACCACCACCTTGCGGCCACAGCTCCGGTCAGCCGCCTCAACAATAGAGGCACGGAACATGGCCCATTCGACTCAATGTCCCCACCTCCCTCGGGGCGTGGTTGAAGTTCTGCCGGAGGTGGGAGTTGAAGCTACTTCTGACAGGGGACTCTGCCAGCCGTTCCCAGCAGACCCTCACAACACGTTTGGGCCTACCAGGTCTGACCGGCATCTTCCCCCACCATCGAAGCCAACTCACCACCAGGTGGTGATCAGTTGACAGCTCCGCCCCTCTCTTCACCCGAGTGTCCAAGACATATGGCCGCAAGTCCGGCGACACGACCACAAAGTCGATCATCGACCTGAGGCCTAGGGTGTCCTGGTGCCAAGTGCACATATGAACACCCTTATGCTTGAACATGGTGTGTGTTATGGACAATCCGTGACGAGCACAGAAGTCCAATAACAAAACACCGCTCGGGTTCAGATCGGGGGGGCCATTCCTCCCAATCACGCCCTTCCAGGTCTCACTGTCATTGCCCACGTGAGCATTGAAGTCTCCCAGCAAAACGAGGGAATCCCAGAAGGTATGCCCTCTAGCAACCCTCCAGAGACTCCAAAAAGGGTGGATACTCCAAACTGCTGTTCGGCGCATATGCACAAACAACAGTCAGGACCCTTCCCCACCCGGCGGAGGGAGGCCACCCTCTCGCCCACCGGGTAAACCCCAATGCACAGGCTCCAGTGGGGGCAATAAGTATGCCCACACCTGCTCGGCGCCTCTCACCGGGGGCAACTCCAGAGTGGTAGAGAGTCCAGCCCCTCTCAAGGAGATTGGTTCCAGAGTCCAAGCTGTGCGTCGAGGTGAGTCCGACTATATCTAGCCGGAACCTCTCACCTCGCGCACTAGCTCAGGCTCCTTCCCTTCAGAGAGGTGACATTCCACGCCCCAAGAGCCAGTTTCTGTAGCCGAGGATCAGACCGCCAAGGTCCCGCCTCGCCACCACCCAACTCCCACTGCACCCAACCTCCTTGGCCCCTCCCATAGGTGGTGAGCCCATGGGGAGGAGGACCCACGTTACCTCTTCGGGCTGTGCCCGGCCGAGCCCCATGGGTGCAGGCCCGGCCACCAGGCGCGCGCCATCGAGCCCCACCTCCAGGCCTGGCTCCAGAGGGGGCCCGTGACCAGCGTCGGCAAGGGAAAACGTTGTCCAGTTTTTATTTTCATTGGAGGTTTATTGAACCGCTCTTTGTCTCATCCCTCACCTAGGACCAGTTTGCCTTGGTGGTTCTACCAGGGGCATAAAGCCCCGGACAACATAGCTCCTAGGATCATTGGGACACGCAAACCCCTCCACCACGATAAGGTGAAAAATGTGATTTTCAAAATGCTACAGAATATATAATCAAATGCAGAAATAATATACTGTATTTTATGTCAGTAGTCTGAATAAATGAGGAAAAGTTTGATGAGAACAGACCATACTTTGTCCTGCACAGTTTGTTAAATAACATTCACGTAAGTTTTTAATCAGGTCTAACATAGGAAGTCTGCAATCGATGGAAAGATAATACAAACATTACCTGAGATTATGATAATAATTTGATTGGTCTTCAATTTTATTATAAAAAAATTATGAAGAAACATATAGATCACTTTTTTCTAAAATTGTGCCACGTGTCACGAGTACCTACCAAATCACAGTCTCTGCACATATTGTACTTATTAATTGGATTGTTCATCAGTCTAGCAGTGCTGCCTCCAGTGTGAATTTTGGCCAAATATTTTCTTAACAGTCTGTAATAAGGTCCGGATCTGTGTTTTTCTAGGAAATTTCCATACTGGGTTTACTCTATGGAAATAGCTTCTGTGCAGTTTCAGCTTCTCTTTTTCAAAATAAATTTGATTATACAAAGCAAGTATGTAAGAGGAAAAATGTGTGTTTCATATTTAAAATATAATTGATAATTAGAATGGATCAAATTAACTAATCAATAATTATAGCTACAGTAGGTATACTAACTTCACGCTCAACAGTTTATTGTTTGTTATGCTAACCAGTTAACTGAATGGTGTCACAGAACTACGTATGACTTTTAAAAGTAACTAAATACCTGATAATGACAAAAATATTAAAAACGTACTTGCACTTTGAGTTTAGCTGTTTCCACTTTCTTTCTGAACTCCTTCTGAAGCCTGGTAGTTTCTGCTCCATTTTTGTTCTCCAGTTCTTGCAACTGCTTCTGTGTCTCTGACAGTTCTTTCTTGGCCTGTTCTGCCTCCTGTTCCAGTTGAGAGATTTTTATTGAATGGTGTCTGTTAACAGCCTGGGCATCTTTTCCTATTTCAGCAAGAAATGGAGAACGTTTTAAATTTTCATACATTAAATAACATAAAAACCTTTGTTGATAGACAGACAGACAGTTAGTTTAATGGTGTCTTATTATTTCAATGTGCCTTTACTTAAATAAAAAATATTGATTTACATATAAATCTAAAGTGTTTAAGCATGACACGGTTAGCAAATACAGCATTTTATTTCTGTTAGCCATACAGCTTATACAACAATAACTTGAACAATCTACTTCAAAATCTAAAAATTAAGACAACTGTTTACCTGTTTTTACTAATTCTTTAATAAGCTCTTCCTTCATTTTTATGTTTATTGCTAGATTCTTCATCTTCTGCCTGGCTTGTGTGAGTTTCAATTCTGCATCTTTAAGCTTTTGTACATTTATAGACTGGGTCTTCTGTAGACTCTCTTCTTCACCCAAGTTAGCATCTGCATCTTCCCTTTCTCCAGTTGAATCTGTGTGAAAATTACACATAATTAATGGCACTGAACCTCAAACAGACTTATTTATCTTAACAATACTGGTGCCAAATCTGATAGAGCCTCCTAAGAGCAATTAAGTATGAGAACAAGCAGAAATTAGCAATTAATTATAATTTAAATGGACACCTTCCCACTGGCTTTCACCGTCTAAACCATGAAACAATGCAAAAGGCAGCCTGTTTTGCTGTATCCACCCATCAATTCACTCCTCTATTTTCTTTGAACACTTTTTAGTTAAAGGGTCATAGTGGAGCTAAACCTCACCCAAATAACAAGTGGATGCAAATTTAAATTGTGTTGAGACTACAACAGAGTTTACAGCTGAAAGAAAATATTAACAGTTTTGACAATAGACAGACAAACTAATGCCAAATTCTTAAAGTAGCAATTCAGGTTTAAGGAGAAATAAAACAAATACCCACCACTTTGAATTTTTCCATATCTTATAAGGCTTATTAAGAAAATGCAGTAATAGTATTAAACATGGAATATGCTTTTAAATATTTAAAAAAAAACTATGATTTTTGTCTCATCAAAAAAAATCAATAAAGCCCACTAAGAAATATCCAAACGTCATACTTCCGAGTAACCTCTATTTCAGTTTACAAAGTAAAGTAAACTCTGTTTCTACAGCATTATGAACACTCACAAAGTCACACAAAGGCTTTATTTATGTAAATATAAGTTACTTATCCTATCATTGCAGCATTTTAAGATTTATTCTTTGCTATAGACATATTTTACATCTGCTCTAGGGGCTCATAAAATCAGAACCTGATATAAAAATTTCAACTATTTAACCACACAGTGATGTGCATAATTTGTGCGGAGAAGCTTTTACAGTAGGTTTGACAGAAGCCTCCAGCTGCAGAATTCTCACCAGAAGGCCACTACACTTATACTCTCCAAAATGTATATGAATCTATAACACAGAATCACATAATTTAACACAGCACATAGCAAGTGTGCTATAATGCAGTAACTTCAGTATTATTAACATAATTCTTAAACAGAGTATTAGGGACAGGCACAGCTAACATGGATTAATAAGAATACTATTTAGTTATCATAAATAATGAGCTAAGATACATAGCCATGCAATTTTTGTTTTGGCCCAAATACGGTGATTTTATGTTGCAGATTCATATGAAAAAAAAGTAGAAAACCTGTTATTAATGATAGAATAACATTTTTCAAAATGGATCACTAAAGTAATGTTAACATATTACTGTATTATCTTTCCAATTTGTATCATATGTTATTTGCTACTTCTTCAGTAGGTAATTGTTGATTTTAACAAACATTACTTGATGTCCATGTGATCTGACTTTTAACACTAATAATTTCCCTCTTATTGATTTTAAAGGGTTTCCACAACCAGCAAACAAAATACATCCCCAATACAATAAAATTAAAGAACTTGAATGAGTTACATTACAATAAAGAGAACAAAGAACACAATTTTGTAAGCTGTCAGTTAAAATACATCTTTTTCATACAAATGACTGAAAATGAGCCAATAAAGATTCACCACATAATGTAATTTGCTTGTCTTTGGGAATGGGAGAGGAAAGAAAGAGTACTTGTAGGAAAACCTATGCATAGTGAATACAAAGCAATGACTGGGCATGGGATTTAAACCCAGTATGCTAAGTATGCATTGAGGCTACAGACCTACCCCACTCTGCTCCTATGCTACCCTATTAATATATTTCTTTATACATAATTAATTATAATAATTAAATACTGTATCTTTAGATAAACAATTTGCTCTTCAGAACCACAAAAATGCATTAAGATAAAATACAATATTGGTTCTTTGTTGATGCCAAATTTCACTGAAAAAATTAATTTTAAAATCTTTACCTACCTCTTCTTTCCAAATTGATGTGTGACTTTCCATTTTGATGATGAAATACATCTTGAAGGCCGGGACGAGCAATTACTGCTGTCTGTTTTCGAGTCCAGGTACGATTCCTTGAACGTCTAGAAAGAAAATAAGCTTTTTTTCTATTTTGTTTTTAAACTGCACATCTCATACAAGCATCTAAAACATTACTAAGATCTGCATAAGAACGCTGGGAGAGAATGCACTCTCCAAATCTACAAGTCAGGAACAAACCCTGAGCTTCTGTGCAGTTATAATGTAACAGAATTAATCACTACACTACTATGTCTTCCTACCTAGAAATCAAATCAATTCAATTCATATTTTATTTTTTATAGGTTTATTTGCAACAATTCAATGTGTGTGAAATGGTTTCCAAAGACTCTGAACTAGGTTAACAGGTTAGGACATGGATGGATGCATAATGTACCTAAATGCAAACTTTTGCAATACAAAACATTAAACAGAAAAACATGTAAAGTCCATATTCTGTTGCTATAAATAAAGTAGTAAACTAAACATAATCATATTAATTTTATGTGCAAAGTATTAAATTACAGTACAAATGAACTAAAGGAAAAAAATGGATTATTCTCACATTAAAAAGAGGAAAAGAACATTCAAGAGACAATATTTCAGCTGTATAGATTTTATCAGGTGAGACATTCCCTTTCACTATATGAAAAACCCACAGTACTGACCTGAATTCTTGTGTTTCGTTATGTTCTTTATTAACTGTATCCTCCTTTTCTTCCTCATCACTGCTCTCTGGAATTTGCTGACAGTGAACTTCATCTTGCTCTTCAATTTCTGCCAACAGCAATTGGCTTTTTGTCCGAAAGGCTGCAACAATTCGTTCTAGAGAATAGGCAGGGGGACTGGTGTGTACCTAAGCATAACCATAATAAGTTAAGTGTGGTAATAACTAGTAAAATTGTCATTACTGAATAAAATAAGATATTTAGTGAGAATGCATGCTTATGAAGAGTATTTAGTACAGTCAAGTATCTTAACTGCGCAGATGTTCAGTCCTACATTATATTATGTTGTGTATGTATGGCTGACTACCACATTTTTAGAACTATTTAGAACTCATATGATCTTTAGAACAAAATTAACCTCCCTCTCAAGTTTACAAAAGCTAATTATTTAAAAAACTAGTCTTTATTCTTTTAATTAATGATTTCATAATTTTACCTTTCGTGTGGTATTTCGCATTATGCTCGTTTCAGAAACATCTTGAGGCTGACTGTTGGAAACAGGAACACTGTAAGGTCTTCTAGGAGATTTGGTATTAACACTAGAAGTCCCATCAACAGATAAACAAGACTTGCTCAAGACCATGTTTGTGTGGTGCAATTCTTCTCTTAGCCGGTTGATTATCAGCTGCTGCTCAACCATTTTTTCCTTCTGTAAAATGGATTATTTCATTCTTATTAAGCAAACATATTGAAATTCAAGTATAATAAATATGATCCTGCTAAAACTAGCACATTCTAAAGGCATTTTAACTCATCTTGCCATTCAAACTATTCATTTCTGATACATTTTCGGATGTCATGATTGAATAGTGCAAAGTTTATTGGAAGCAGACCACAGCAATCCCTGAAAAAAGTTTTAAGAGCTATAAACCTTAGTTATGGGACATTAGTGTTATAAAGGCTATGGTTAAAATTAAAAAAGAAGCTGAACTTGAAAGTAGGAGAGTAAAAAAAGAGGACTAGCTGTTATTTTCTTGACTAGTCACTTTCTTTCAATTCCATCCAGCTTGAAAATCTTTGGGGTGAAAACTGCTCAAGTCACCACCACCTACCACTTCCATCTGACTTTTTTTGGTGTAAATGTTGACTTAATATCCTGCACCTTCTATCAAAGGGTACCTCTTCATTGATTTATTCCCTTTTGTTTGCTACGTATATTCAACTCCCAGCAAGCCTGTCTTTTAACAGATACGACAAGTCAGTTTAACTAGTTAAAATGTGGTACAGCTTCTAGACAAGGGATACTCAGTGCCAGTCTTGGAAGTCCACAGTGGCTACAGGTTTTTGCTTTAACCTATTTATTAAATAAGAACCCATTTAATTACTACTAACATAATATGTTTTGGGCTTAGTTTTAGTTAACTCCACCTGTTAACGATTCAAAATCATTAATTGGCAATTTTAGTCTTAAACAACTGCATTAAGGTTTTAATTGTTGTCCGTTTTCTTAAGCCATTATCAGTTAATAAACAGGTGCAAAGACAAAGGAACCACGTGCTCTCCAGCTAACAAGCTTCCACTCAAACCTGTCTACGTGCAACATGAAGTATCTGAGTTAATAGAATGTTTTGAAGTATATGAGAGAAAAGGGAAGGTTCACAAGGTACAAATCAGTTCCGGACCACAAAACATATAATGTTCTCAGGAAACGTGACAAAGATTTGTCTCGGAAGAATGAATGCTCTAAAAAGCTATATACTGTAATTAAATATCAAATTTCATTATCTGGTAGGCCTGGCATCTAATTACGAAACTGGCTGGAATGAAAACCTGCAGCCACTATAGATGTGCAGGATGGGAGTTGAGTAACCCTGTTCTAGACCCTTTCCCATCCATAATTTATTTCACTGCAGAAAAACAAAATATGTATTTTCAATCATATGTAACTTGCCGCTTCAGCAGCACAATACTTTTTTTCAGGACTGCTTTACTGTTGATTTTCAAGTTTACACTTAGTCCATAGGCAGCAGGCATTTCCACTTTAGTTTAAAGAAAGGTTGCTATTACAAACTGTGTTTGTTTTCAGCTCTATTTGAAAAGGAATTACTCGGTCAAATTGGTTTTAACATTTAAACATGCTCCTTAAACTTTCTTGGTGCTCAGGTTGTCATTTCTTGTTTTTGGATTTGCCGTGTTTTGCTTATGTGTTATTGTCCTTTTCATATGGTTCTTTCTAATCTTAGACTTCCTTTTTTACCCAATCAATTACTTACTTTTTTACTGTTTAGGGCTTACTGCGTATATACTGGACATTCTGCATAGGCACTTACCTATGTGTTTTGCACCTCCTGAACCTTAAACCTTGGTCTTTTCAGCAAGTACCCTTACAGTCTTTGTGCATACTGCCCAGTTACAGGTACAGACCAACAGAAAATGATCCATCATTAGAGCCTTCTCCATGTTAGACCCATATCTCCAGAGTCACTGAACTACATTAGATTCTTAAAGATCACTTACTGTCCAGTACTGATTGATGGCTCCTGGGTAAATATTTTAGAAACCTCCATTTTACCCCTATCAAATTTGGAGTAGGCTTATGAGGTGAACTAATGTCTCATTAAACAATTGTCTAGTAGTTAAAATTACAGGAAAGGATTATTAATATACTATATAATAATACTATATAATCTACTTTCAAGGCAACACCCAGCTCTCTCCCTCCAAGCCCTTTACGTATCTTCCTCTCCTGCTAAATAGTTCAAATTTAAATGTATCCAAAGCCTTCTTCAGGAGACAAAATTTATTTTACAACAGTAAAAAGGCAGACTTACTAATCAAGCATTTGCCACTTTCATTTTTGCATTATGTGTATCACAGTAAATTCATTATAACCGTTATTTTGTAGAGTTTATTAGCCTATGTTCTGATTTCACCTAGCCCACAAATGCCCCTTAAATTTCCAAAAAAAACATCCATCCTGCCATTTGTGTGTAAGATTCAATAACAGGCTAATACAAATATGCAATTATGATAAAACAGTTCCAGTAATTGTCCAGGATCAGTTTCTGCCTTGCAAGCAGAGAATTTTACAGTTAATTTTCCATTCATCAGGGGAACAATTGTGTTTTGACACAATGTGGGATAATGCTTCTATCATACAAAATTACAGTGATAATTGTGGTATTATTACTAGGAGGGAGTGATATCTTTCTGGTGAATATAAGAAGCAAAGCTAGCAAAGAGCCAGAAAGTTGCTCTTTCTCATTAATGTTTGCTTCATGTTCCAGTTCTTCCTGGTTTACAGGTCTTCTAATTTTCTACCACTATCTGAGGGCAGCGGTTACAACCATTAGCTGAATTATAACTGCAATGTTCACTTTGTTGATGCTTTTTGAAAATTTGGAGCTTTGATAGGTCCACAAAAAGATTTCCCGGTTATCTTAATGTGTATGAATTGTGTTTCTGTTTTGTTTTTCGCAATTACAAACTACAGATTTTTGAACACTAAAAAGTACAGAGTCACTTAAAATTACTTAAATTGTATTCTTTTGGAAATACTGATACACACTGCATATATCATACATGGATATCATAGCATTTGGCAGTCCTTAATATTCACATACTTCAGGGTCGTATATAACAGCTTTCATGTTTTTAGCTAATTAATAGATGGACAATTACCTGGAGCTTTTGTTTACTTTCTTCTTCATCAAGGATGGCTAAATGTGCTTTATTCTCTTCAAGCAATGTGTTTATCTGGGCTTGTAACTCTTTTAATTCGGCTTCTTTCTGACTAAAGACTTCTTCATCAGCAGCTAAAGCATCCTTAGAGAAAAAATAGAAAATAATTTAAAATAGTAATCATAACTTTGGCATCTTTTGCCTGCATTTTAACCATATAATTTTTTGATTATCAGTGGTCTGTTTATTGTGGAAGCTACCCAGAGGACAGTTGCTTACAATTACACTTTAACATCCACAGCAGAAATACTCGTAGTTCAACACTGGCTGGTTGTACGTAAAGACAGTGGGGAAACTGAGGGATTCATGAAGCCTTGTCAGTTGAAATATAAATATGATGTGTGAAGTGTGTATTGTGGAACTAACAAGTATCATGATTTTGCCATTAATTACTTTTAATTTTTAAAGAAACTTAAGATGGCATAAACATCATAGATATCACAACATTAACTTTTCAAAAATTAGGCATGTTAAGAGAGTCACAACATTTTTGGAGTACTGGGGGTCTGTCTTGTAGTGGAACCTCTGGTACTTGTACAAAAATATCCAACCACTTACTGTAATTATTAGACTATTTGATCTGCCTGTACTTCTGTCTCCTCTTTCTGCCACACTCAAATAGAATGACAAAGTTCTTTTTTGTATCCCGAGTATTACATCGTCCTTTAATTTGAAACAGTCCACTGCAGACAGTATATATTATTTTCTACAGTGAGCAAAATATTGTGCTAAATAAAAAAATAACAACTTCTGCTAATAAGAATTATAGACATTCAAACAATACAGTTCATCAGTCACAGTTACTATGGTGACAAATAGCACAATGGGTAGTGCTGCCACCTTATAGCATGGAGATTGGTAAGCTGTAAGTTTGGGGCAGGCATGGAGTGTGTACACTGCCTATTCTCATTATGTTTCCTTCCATAGTTGTAACAATGTCTTCTCAAAATTCTAAACCGCTCACCCTACAAATCTACCCTGGACTAAAACGCTGTTTACGGCCTATTGAGCCTACTAATGCTTGGGCTGGTTCTAGCTTCCTGTAACTCAGGCCATGATTGGATCAAAAAAAGATAAGAATGCATGAGACAAATGTACAAACCAACTCTGCATGTTACTCTAGTTTGTCACAGGAAGCCACATATACACTACACCCATATTGGGCCATATCAAGCTAATTAAGAATCACCAGTTAACCCAGTTTAAATGTGTTTTGTAGGAGAAAACTTCGAATAAACTCAGAGATAGAGGGAGAGTGTCAATTGGACCCACCCCTAAGCCCACATTCCGGTAACTGTGAGGCAACATTGCTAACAACTGCAACCACCACTGTTCCATCCATATCTGCATCATGCTTAAATTTAGAGGGTGTGCTTTTCAAAATCAATTGCAATTACAAATTTTTGGCACCAGCTTAGCAGTGTAGACAAGTGAGCTAAGCAGAAATAACAATACAGAAAAAATTTCCACATCATGTTAAAATTGTCACACTTTATATTGTAAAAGCATGCTACAGTATTTACCATACAATTGCAAGATTCATAGTAAAATATAAACATGAGTGGGTAGTATATTTCTGTTTAAAAAAAGCATGAAAATAGCAAATAAAATGGACAAAAAAAAAAAACAGGAAAAAATCTATGAAGATCATATTTAGTGTTAGTTTAATCAATGATCTATCGAAATAACACTTCATCTCAATGCTGCAGTAAAATTTTGAACAATTACTGCTGAAGAACTTGGTCTTTTGCTAAGAAATGAAACTATAGAATAAACCTATCCAGACTATTTTTTAAGCCATTATTTTTGGTAATGCATGGGTGTTGGTAAAAATAAATACATGAGTTTTCATTGTAGTACCTGGCACTTTTTGAGTTCTCTTTTCAGCTGAAGAATGGTGATGTGATGAGTCTCTTCCGTAGCATTGCTGTTACTGCTATTCACTCTAGAATTAGAATTTTCACTTTGAAGTTCCTCTGCAGCATCCAACCACTCTTGCAGTTTCCGTTGCTGATTTTGTGGAAAGCTAGCTATGCCTTTTAGCTCTAACAGAATGTGAAAAGCATCTTCGGTGCAGGTCCGGTAGTGGTAACACTCTACCTGAAGCTGGGCTAGCCTCTCCTCCAGTGCACAGATGCGCATTTTCTCTTGTTCTCCAGTTAGGTCCTGAGATACCTGACTGCCTCGGGTCACCATGCCACCTCTCTGGTTTTGAAGAGCCTCTCTCAGGGCCTGAATCTCTAGCTCCATTTCATTCATGCGGTCCCAGTCTGGATTAAAATTGACTATTGGTTTGTTCTTGATGTTTCTGGCCCTGTTTGCATATTTAAGAGAATTAAGGGACTCATCAAAATTGAACGATGAAGGGCTAATGCAGGCAATCATTAAGGTTTTGGCATTGCCACCTAGAGAGTCTTTGAGTATGCGGGTTATCTTGGCATCTCGGTAAGGCACATGTTGGCTTTTCCGCTTGGGGTCTCCAAGGGCACTTATTACATTCCCCAAAGCCAATAAGCCACTGTTGATCTGGACAGACTCTTTAAATCGCTCGCCAGTGTTGCCTGTTTTTGTGACTCTCTCAGAGCCTGCCAGGTCTACAAAGTGGAATTTTGAAGAGATCAGATGTACTGAATTGGGAGGGGTTTCATTTGTATCCTGATGATTCTTATGGATTCCGTCTATTTTCTGCACCTGCTGGTCAACAATGATAGTGAGAATGGCATGGGATCGACTAGAATATTCATTCATTTGTGTAGTCCCTGTGTGACGAGCAGCATTTCCACCTTCCAAGAGTTGTATTACTTCATCAGCACTCTCCACAAGGCACTCTTTAGCTCCCACAATTACTGTTTTAAAAAGTAGATAATGAAGGTAAGTTTTCAATAAATACAAATACAAAACAAATAACCTTAAAAAAAACAAACACTTAAACACAGCCATAAGACCTTTCTCAACACAACAACGAACACATGCATTCTTAATGTTTTAATGTACAAATGATGGGAATAATGGCCAAATGAATGAAGTTATAGGTTTGCATATTCCGTGCTCCAACTGACTCACTACACTGCGTGACACATAGCAAGACACTTAACTTTCTAATTCTCCAACTGTTGTTGCATTGACTTGTTTAGAAGGATATTCAAAAGATTTCTAATGCACCTTATGTTTTCTCCCATAATCCAAAGACATTTGGCATCTCTAAACAGTCCCTGGAGTAAGTGTGTATGTGGGCTTTTTGTGAGGAGTCTGCAGGGATCTAGTGTCCCACTCTACATGGATTCCTGTCTTTAAACAGGTACTACCGGGACAGAACTGGATTCTCCCAAGATACTGAAAATAATAGGTAGATGGGTTTTGAAAATGAAAAGTGGAGTAACTGAAAGTAGCAATTGCAGTTTTTTGTTTGAAAAGATAAGGTATCAGTTCTTCAGAGGACACACTTATAAATACAGGGAAAAGCAAGTCTTTGGGAAGTGGGAGGAAACCTAAGAAGGCACACAGAAAACAAGCAAACTCCACACACACACCAATGGCTATACTCTTGGGCTAATTTGACCTCCATTTTTAACAAGAAAGCAGACGCACAGATAGAAGTTGGTATTATGTGCAAAAACAAGGACAAGGACATAAAGAACTAGAAAAAATTACCTAGTAGCATAAACGAAAGTAGCACATTCAAGGCTTGCAGCATTGCAATGAACAATACTTTTTTAAACAGTAAGATGACAGGAAAAATAAGCTCTACTGGGCTAAATGACCTGTTTTTATCAAAACTGTGCTTATATTCTTATAAAACACCTATTAATCTATGTTACACTCAAGCTAGATTCAGGATGGCTTAAGGATTTTTTTAGGTTAATTTTAACCATTTGGCACAGAGACACAATGCAATGGGAGTTTTACCTGTGGGGGAATGCTTACCTCTGGGTTCTCCACTTTTCCCACACATTCCTAAAGAAATGCATGTTAACGTAACTAGCATCTGTAAATTGGCAAATTCCAAATGATTATGGACTTTAATGGACTGGCATCTCCTTCAGGGCTGATTTCTGATTTGCTCCTGATGTTGCCAGAATAGGCTGCATCCCAACATAACCCTATGCAGCTTCAGAAAATAAAGTATAAATGGACTAATACCAACTCATTTTATAAGCAAAATAAACATCAGTTACCTGTGTTCCCTTTCTCATCCTCTCTGATATGCATATCTTTGGACGATGTGTCCAGTTCAAGCAAGTCCCGGAGATCCTCCTTGTGGACTTCAATATAAGATACCTTTACTGTAAAGTCTGTGTTGTGGTTTTCAGAAATTTTTTGAAAGATTTCATTGATTGCTCTTGGGATAATTCCCTTTTCTTCATCACAAGAAGACACTAACAAAAATATTAAAAATATGCTCATTATTTCTTTAATTACATCAAAATTAGATCACTATATGTGCAAAATGTACAAATTTTATAGGAAGCCACAAGGATGAATATTAAATTATCATTGACACTTATGAAGCCATTTTTTCCTCCTTGCTATTTAAACATCAGTGATCACACAGGAATCTATTATTGTGAAAGCAGGATAATTTCACCATATTCACTTAAACATTAATGTGGTTAATAGTCCATTAACTTAATAGTTAAAAGAGCTAATGCTCTAATTGATTTTTGTACATGGTTTTCAGGACACTGGTATTTATCAACATAAGTTAACATTTACTTACAGAAAGGTACAGTTTTTGTCCCAGCTCAAATGCAGGTACCTGATATAATTGGTTATGTCATTTGGTTTTACTTGACTTAAGTTTTGCGGTAGACATGCCTTTAAATCTACAAATTTTTTTGGGGAAGAAACTTCTCAAAAAATAACTACATTTTAATGATAGGGTGGTGGAAAGTAATCTTCTCTTTACTAAACATTATTGTTGCCCCACAATTATAACTTTGCAGCTAATAAGTTTTCTAGCAAACAAAACCAACTGAACAGTAAACAAGTAGTAATTTCAGTAATAAAAATGTGCTCATAACTAAGCAGGATTTTCTTCAAGCTTTCTTCAATAGGGACAATTAAAATCAACACATTTTGAAAATGTTTTGAATTTTGATGTTTTTTTTTCTGGTTTCTGGTTGTATATGCCTACAGTCACTTTTATCAAAAAACATTTGGAAGTTTGGTCTGTGTGTGACAATATTCACTCACATTAATGGCACCTTAAAAAGAAATTTCTAAAAAATGTCATGAAGCTGTTACTACAATATCCATATGCTGAATAGTTGGATCTTAAATAAAATTAATAATAAATAAAAGGTTAAATTAAGAAAATAAAATCACTCAAAATCTCAAATTCACTCCATGCAGTTCAGCACCATGGGAAGGGGCCATCATAACAGTACTGTGTAAAATCAGGAACCAACCCTCCGCAGTGCACCAGTTCACTGCAGGGCTCCCTTGCTCAAACAGAAACAAGTCAATTCAGAGTCTAGAGCTACACAAACAAGTGGAGTGTGGGAGGGAAATTGAAAACAGAGGAATGCCCACACAAATAAAGGATGAACATTCAAACTCCATGGGATTGAAACACAGGATTTTTCTTATCCATAACACAGCTGTGGTAACCACTGTTCTGTTCCTTCAGGTTATGAGTGAAAATCATCAAAAACAATTTTTCTATTCATATCTATTTTAAGACTTGCATGACAGAACAGTACTTATTGCTTCTCATGCCTAGAGAGCTATGTTTGAATCCCATCCTGGTCATCATTTGTGCAGAGTTTGAATGTTCTCTCGCTGTTATTTAGGTATTGTTTGAGTACTCTGGTTTCATCCCACATTTAAAACATGTGCACATCACGTCAACTAGTGTCTTCGAACTGACCCTGTGTGAGTACAGGTGGATGACTGAGGAGGTTTTGCAATGGACTAATACACCATTCAAGGTTATTTCCTTCCTTACACTCAAGTGCTGCTGGGATAGGCCTTCTGGAAGCTTGTATTGGTCACTTAATAAAATGACTAATTTATAGAAATATTTGCTTCCAATGACAAATGAAAACTACAATCCAAAATTAGGAATTGCATTACTTCTGATCATTATCTTCTGATATTTCATTACTTTAGTTTGTTATCAATACACCTTACAATACAATGAAAATTATTTTTTTATTATCCTCCTGGTGCAAAAACATAAAAATGCATCAATATGGTACATAGTATAACAACATAGTAAAAAAAAAAAAAAGATGGCAATAAACATGAAACAGTATAAAAAAGTTGTTTGTGTGTGTATATATATATATATATATATATATATATATATATACACACACACACACATATACACACACACACACACACAGTGCATCGGAAAGTATTCACAACGCATCACTTTTTCCACATTTTCTTATGTTACAGCCTTATTCCAAAATGGATTAAATTAATTGTTTTCCTCCGAATTCTACACACAACACCCCATAATGACAACGTGAAAAAAAGTTTGTGGTTTTTGCAAATTTATTAAAAATAAAAAAACTGAGAAATCACATGTACATAAGTATTCACAGCCTTTGCTCAATACATTGTTGATGCACCTTTGGCAGCAATTGCAGCCTCAAGTCTTTTTGAATATGATGCCACAAACTTGGCACATCTATCCTTGGCCAGTTTCGCCCATTCCTCTTTGCAGCACCTCTCAAGCTCTATCAGGTTGGATGGGAAGTAAGTGTTGGTGCACAGCCATTTTAAGATCACTCCAGAGATGTTCAATCGGATTCAAGTTTGGGTTCTGGCTGGACCACTCAAGAACATTCATAGAGTTGTCCTGAAGCCACTCCCTTGATATCTTGGTCTTGGCTGTGTGCTTAGGGTCGTTGTCCTGCTGAATGATGAACTGTCACTCCAGTCTGAGGTCAAGAGCGCTCTGGAGCAGATTTTCATCCAAGATGTCTCAGTACATTGCTGCAGTCATCTTTCCCTTTATCCTGACTAGTCTCCCAGTTCCTGCCGCTGAAAAACATCCCGACAGCATGATGCTGCCACCACCATGCTTCACTGTAGGGATGGTATTGGCCTGGTGATGAGCGGTGCCTGGTTTCCTCCAAATGTGACCCCTGACATTCACACCAAAGAGTTCAATTTTTGTCCCATCAGACCAGAGAATTTTCTCTCTCATGGTCTGACAGTCCTTCAGGTGCCTTTTGGCAAACTCCAGGCAGGCTGCCATGTGCCTTTTACTAAGGAGTGGCTTCCGTCTGGCCATTCTACCATACAGGCCTGATTGGTGGATTGCTGCAGAGATGGTTGTCCTTCTGGAAGGTTCTTCTCTCTCCACAGAGGACCTCTGACAGAGTGACAATCGGGTTCTTGGTCACCTCCCTGACTAAGGCCCTTCTCCCCCGATCGCTCAGTTTAGATGGCCGGCCAACTCTAGGACGAGTCCTGGTGGTTTCGAACTTCTTCCACTTACAGATGACGGAGGCCACTGTGCTCATTGGGATCTTCAAAGCAGCAGAACTTTTTCTGTAACCTTCCCCAGATTTGTGCCTCTAGACAATCCTGTCTCTGAGGTCTACAGACAATTCCTTTGACTTCATGCTTGGTTTGTGCTCTGACATGAACTGTCAACTGTGGGACCTTATATAGACAGGTGTGTGCCTTTCTAAATCATGTCCAATCAACTGAATGTACCACAGGTGGACTCCAATTAAGCTGCAGAAACATCTCAAGGATGGTCAGGGGAAACAGGATACACCTGAGCTCAATTTTGAGCTTCATGCCAAAGGCTGTGAATACTTATGTACATGTGCTTTCTCAGTTTTTTTTTATTTTTAATACATTTGCAAAAATCTGAAGTAAACTTTTTTCACGTTGTCATTATGGGGTGTTGTGTGTAGAATTCTGAGGAAAAAAATGAATTTAATCCATTTTGGAATAAGGCTGTAACATAACAAAATGTGGAAAAAGTGATGCGCTGTGAATACTTTCTGGATGCACTGTATATATATATATAAAAAAATTTTTTATATATATAAAATCCAATGTCTGTCTGCTTTTCACAAGAGAACTACTTAACGGGCTTTTTTCTATAATTTGCTTGAACATTTTAGTTGATTTTGTGACTTCTCTCATCACGCTATGAATCATAGTTCGCTTGCAGGAGCGATAAATTCACGCTATTATGAGACAGAGGCTGCGGGCCAAGGGGTGGGGCAAGCATGACGTCAAGAGTAGGGAGCCGGACAGGGCTCTCCTCACTCACGTGCCAGTCTCCGTTCGAGTCGTTCCACCTCTGTGTTTTGCAGTGTACCTTGCCTCCACTTAGCTAGAGATACCTGTTTGTTTATTGATTTTTAAAGTTCGTTCAGTTTCACTACTACGTCGGCAGAGCCGTGGGGGACGGCTAGTACGAAATATACTAGACACAGCAAGACACAATCAGTCAGTTCAAATAACTCAATCATGATGAAATTCGATTACTAGTGCAGGTGCTTACACTATGGAGGAAGGTCAAGCTGTGAGTTAGCATTCTTAAGCAATTAAATACCTGTGCTCTGACAAACTATTCATGAAACTTGAAAAATTTATGTTCAGGAAGACAAGGCTTTAATACCCTAATTATGGCTATATGGAGATCATAAGCTGCAGTTAAATCAGCAATGCCATTCAACACCCTAGGAACTAGCTGCCTCTCCACTTCTGAGACCTGTGCTTTGTTACAAATCTTTCTTTATAATGGTTATTCTCACAAAATACATACATAAAACTTCCCAAAATGCATGTATAAGTAACTACAATAAAACAGTATGGTAAATGTCAGAAAACAATAACATTAAGCCTCTGGCAAATGTTTTAATTTAATTCATTAAGGACAACAAAACTCTTAATATTGCATTTTGTGGTAAAATGACTTAATATAACATATGTTTCTGGATGACACTGCAGCGCAGTGGATAGCATTTCCACTTAATTGTCTTTCAGTATCTTCTTTTGATTGTCAGTTTGGTGCGTTCAATCTGAAATTTTTTTCATGGTTTCATGACCATGCTACAAAGACTCTGGGTTCTTTCTTTAAGTCAAACAATTATAGTCAAATCAACACTCTTGCTTTCAATGGACTGACTTCTCATCATTTAGGTCATACTCTCTCGTTAATGGCATGTATTTTTTGTTTTTTTTCCTGGGTTAGACACTGGTTTTGAACTGAAGAAGGCATTGAGTAAAAGGATTCTCAGGATTTTTTAAATGTTTATTCACAAGCTATCACCATTTTGTTTCTGTTTGAAAAATGAGTAAATCATGGATAGCATGGTGGTGTAATGGTGTTACCTCCGGACAGATCCAGAGTCTTGAGTTTGAATTCCTTACCCAGTCATTGCCCGTTTTGAGTTTACATGCTCACCCTGTGTCAGTTTGTATTTTCTGCCAAGTACACCAGTCTTCTTTCCTTATCTTCAAAAGCATTTATATTTGGTTATTAATTTCCGATTCTAAATTGTGGGTATATAAATACAGACTTACCAACATATCCTCCTCCTAATGTGTAGGTCTTTCCAGAGCCAGTCTGTCCATATGCAAATACTGTCACATTGTATCCTTCAATAAATGATGAAACCAAGGGCTTGATACAGGTAGCATACACTTCATGCTGTGCCGATTTCTGACCAAACACGAAGTCAAACGTAAAGGCCCTGTCTTTGCCAATGATAACCTGCTGAGAGTTGGGGACGACTCTCACACACACATGTTGATTGTGGAGTATCTCCTTGGGAAGCAGGGGCCTTATTCGCACTGCCACTCGAACTGGAATTTCTTCCATTACAACTGCTCAGAGGTCAAACCGGGCATGAAAGATGTCTTGAGATCCACTCTGAAAACTCTTTGTAACAGACACTACAACAATGAAAAAATGTAATAATAATAGTATTAAAAGAAAATAGACACATCTATTTATATCACAAAACACTGGAAAGTAAAATAATTTTTAGCTTGCTTTTGATCCAGAGATAGGAATTCAAAACATGCAAGGAATTATAAGGATAAAATGTGAAAAAGTCATCTATGATTGAAGACAAGTAGTCTAAAATTCGTAAAGCTCTAAAGAGTGAAAACTACAAAAAATGTCTTCTGTTCACAGTTAAAAATTACAAAATTAATCATGCTTGTGCTGAAAAAAGGCAACTTACTAATTTATAAAAACTCTTTGCTCAAGAAAAAAAAATATCCTAATTTAGACATTCATTTCATCATTTCAGCTTTTGCTTGTCATGGATCCATCATTCTAAACTTGAATTGTGTATCCGCTTGATGTCTCAGTGGGGTTTTCTCTGGCTATTTTGGTTTTCTTTCAAAACCTCAAAAGATTACTTTGATTGATGATTCTAAATTGGTCCCAAGTCCAGGGATGATTCCTGCCCTGCTCCAGTAACCCTACCACAATGAACTGGATTGCACATGTTGGGCATGTTATTTTGTTCTAATCATTTTCTTAACCTACTTTTTTGCTTTTTCTGTTAGACCTAGAACAGACCCTTATTTCACATGCCATATGACATATTGACACGCCCTAGGACAATGTCTAGTCAGAAACTGCAGATGTAAACCTAAAAATCAATGATATGAACGCATAGTACCTGGCAAAATTGTGCACACCCACATAGACATTAAGACTGGCCAGAAATTGATTACTGGGTATCACAAGCTGTAAGGCAGCAGTGTTGACATCTGCACCATCACACAAAGCTACACTTATTTATACGGAGCCAATTCAGAAACATTAAAAATACACCCACGTCTTTGGAAGTGAAAGGAAAACCAGAATAAATGTAAAACTCCACACCAAAAGTGACCAACTCAGGTTTTGAATCCTTGACTCTGGAACTGTAATGCAGTTACATTAATCACTGCACCACCACATCTTCAGAAACCTTACCAGGTGTGAGTACATGTTGCATGGTGTTTTCTGCTTTATTCAAGGCTATTTTGAGTTATAACCTTTACTTATAGTGGAAAAACTATGTTACAAAAATATGTCAGCTTTGCTAAATGAAAGAAAGTTAAAGAGCTAAGTGTACGGTGTTTTTAAGTCATGACTTGAAATAGGCATTGAAAGATCCACAGCATGTTTTACCATCTGCTAACCACATTTTATATTCAGTGTGCGCACACATAAAACCTGTGTCATGCAACAGTGGCATCTTCATTTGTTCTGCCAGTGCAACAGGCACTGAAGTGGAAGTAGTGTATTGGTCTACATCTTTATTATTGCAGCTTTCCTGATTATACAGGATGAACCAAAAAGAAAAACCACATTTCAAAGTTTATTCTACAAAAACTCTACAAGATAAAATAAATTTCATTACGACACAAGAAAGAGTGTACAAAATAGATTTTTTTCATTGCGTTTTAAAAATAATGTCTTCAAGGTGGTGGACATCATTAGCGATACACTATTCGAGACGATTTCTAAACACCCACATGACTCATTCGGCCATTTCAAGGTGAATAGTGCCGATTTCATGGAAAAAAAATGTCCTTGAGAGCTTCAAGGTTTTGAGGTCGGTGTGTGTATACCTTTGACTTGAGACAGCCCCACAAGAAGAAATCGCACAGAGCAAGGTCAGGCGAACACGAAGGCCACCTCACATCACCACACAGGGAGATCAGCTTCCCTGGAAACTTCTCCTGAAAAACCTGCATGGATCTCCAAGCTGTTTGAGCTATTGCTCCATCCTGTTGAGACCAGGCATCCACCAGATCCATTTCTTCCAGTTGGGGCCACAAAAAGTTCTCTAGCGTTTCAATGTAACGTTCTGAAGTGACAGTGACCGTTGCTCCAGCCTCCTCTCAAAAAGTAAGGCCCTAAAGTGCCAAATTCTGCAACAGCGTACCAAACTGTAACACGCTTACTGTGCAAGGGTCACTGATGAAGTTCACGAGGGTTGGTTTCAGCCCAGTAGTGAAAGTTTTGCTCAACTATACTACCATTCAAATGGAAATGTGCCTCGTTGCTGCACATGACGATGACATCGCAATGAACAGTTTGTAGAATGTTCACGCACAATTCTCTACAGCTCTCCAACAGTGTCTCTTTGTGAGCTCCATCATTTTGTATGGATGGACATTAAGGTCCTCATGCAAAATCCTCCTCGAAGACGTGTTGGAAATGCCTAAGGTAAAGCATGTTTGCATGCTGAACATCTAGGAGACTGTAAAATTGATGGCCTTACAGCTTGGTTGTTTTCAGGCGTTTGTATAGTCCGAGGATGGCCTGGAGATTTTCTGTTCAATGTTGCACCTGTCTGTCTAACTTCAGCCACCCACTGAACAACTGTTTTCTGATTTGGGATGTCACCTTTAGGAGGAATGCTGAAATGCGTTCAGAAGGTGCATTGTGTAGTGATGATGGATTTGTTGATTTTGAAGAACACTTCGACAGCAAAAGCACAGTGCACAACGGACCAAAGCAGGTTGCCGACTGAAAACTACAAGGGATCACCTATGAAAGGACCCCCACCAAACCCACTACCTCGCGCAATGATCTTGAGAAATGTGTTACTTCATTTTGGCTCACCCTGTACAATATGCTCAAAAAGTATTTATCTAGTTAACTTATAGAGCACAGAGGACAGAGGCCTGATCAAGGTCAGATCTAACATTGAGTGCATGTTGGCATTCAAACCTTCAGCTTGTTTCTGCTCAAGACCTGAGGTGGTGAAGATAGCCTTTGTCTCCCAGTGAGATTGTAATGCAAAAACAAAAATTCTGCTCAGAAATAATTTAATCAACGAACACTAATAATGTGTGGCATGATAGTACAGTAGTTAGCACTGCTACCTCATAGCTGAAGATGAATGGGTCTGAATATCTTTAAACCAAATGTTGATTTATATGCAGACGTGTCATGTTTATCATGGGCTGCAATTTTTCCCATTAAATAGGTTTGACTTGTTCTATCCCCATCACATTATCTAAATAAAAATCTAACCATACTCTAGTCAACACAGTTACCGGAAGAAATTAAAAACTGGACAGGGCCGCCCAGGGTTAATAATAATATTCAAAGTCGCAGTCAGCAGCAGATAAAGTCACCATTCTGATGACCTAAGCCTACTGGCTCCTCACCCCATCCTAAGCAATCTGCATTATTATAAGTACATGCCAGACAGTTTAAATCCTTTCGCACAATAATGTTGCCATAGTAGACTTTACCCTCGCAAGCCTAAAATTACATATAGCATGTTCTGTAACTGAACAGACAAGTTTAACTCATTTGACCAACGGGAACATTAATTTTGGGGGAACTGAGACACTGTATATCACTTGTGTTCTAACAATACTATCCTGAAATGACCCAATAGCAGCAGGAAGCAGCGTTACTAAATTATGACTTTTAAGCCTCGTCTAAACAAATTCATTATAATGATTCACAAATGGTAAACATGAATTCTCACTGACATTTATTTATGCAAGAAAAAAAGAGGAGAGTAATGGAAGTCTGACACAGACCTGTCTACTGCAGAGGTGGAGTCCTTGTCTTCTTTGAAAATGTGATGCATGGAGCAACAAACTCTTTGCCAGGTGAGCTAACTGGATTGACCTTCACTTCTCATTTCGCAAGCCTAATAATGATGAAATGGCAGAAACTGAGTTATACATCTGTAGAAACGCATCACATAATAGCCAGTCACATCATAAGGTGGATTATCATGGAGCCAAAGATAGGACTTCAGAAATTTTAGATGTGCCCAGTTTTTGGATCTTCTGTTTTAAAAGTACACTCAATAATAAATAAGGAATATCTATTGGAAACATGGGATTGTCCTTCAATGATCAAATACAGCTACATTATCAAATATGACCCTGACCTCAAGACATGTACTATATAGAGCTATAATCTTACACATCCTAAAGCTATCTTACAAATATATTGAATCTACAAAGTACAAGAACAACACTCCTGCCACTCTGCTGATTCTAACAACACTGATGTGAGGCAGTCCACCAATGCTGGATCTCATGTGGTGACCACTTCTTTAACAGAGCACTGCACAGGCGTGCATCTATGAAGAAAATAAAACTTATTTTATATTGTAACCTAATCTGCTATTAACATCGAAAAGTAACTGGAAGGAGTTTAATAACAAATAATACATAAAGAAAGTGAAGAGTGGCCATTATTTGTTTCTTAGCTCCGCAGTTAGGTCACAACACCTAACAAAACTGACATTCGCTGTTCATTACTATTACTATTTATTTACTTTAATGTCAGTAAGTTGTAATATACGTTGATATAATTACCTGTACGTTCAATGTGACACTTGGTATATAACGTAATTTTGGCATTTTTCATTAAGTTTATGCAGACTCATAATACATCATATTTGTATAACAACATGCATTTATTATTTATTTCTTTGTTCTTCTTACCATCGGGATTTTCCAGAAGTCTTCCGCCAAAAGAATTTTTAATAAAAATGGCACTTCTGATTAGACAAAGAACACGAAATTTAAAAAGCCTAGCTTCTTCAAACCAAATGCATGACTTGGAACAAGAATTTCCCTTTCGTAGATGCAACCGCCTTAAATCGTGTCGTTACGGTCGTTCTTCCTTTGGCTCTCATTACTGACAATGTTTCCCTTTATTGCCAGGCAACCGCTGAACGTTGAAAACAGCTTTACTCAAAGAGCGCCGCCTTGGTGCTTTAGCAAGACAAGTACTGTACAGGGAGCTGAAAACAGCTAAAGAAATATGCAGCGCCCTCGTACGGCAGATGGCAAGAATAGCTTCAAGGCATCTGTAAATGCTGCATGGTCATTAAAATTTGCGTTTGAACTGAGGTGAGTTTTCCAGTAATCATATTTTTAACACCCTCCACATTTCAATTCGACATATGTGCACAAGAACAAAGGGTTTCAAAAAGTAAGGACAATTCAGGACAGTAGCTGATCAATTCTAATGTAATTGACATATTAAAGACAAAAACAAGTCGTGATCTGAAGGTCCATTAAACTGATGCTTTCAAATACATTGAAACCTGACTGATACAGATTCTGACTGACTGACTGTTCCATGCAAATACAGTCCTCTGTATGAAGAAATATGTTTTGTGATTTCTATAAAATGTACTCAAAGCCAGGCTTCATCTGTGTTCTTGTTGAAGAACCGATTCTAAAGTAGTACAGTAGATAGTACTAGATAGTGACAAATAGAAAGGCACTACTGTATCTCACAAAAGTGAGTACACCCCTCACATTTTTGTAAATATTTTATTATATCTTTTCATAGGACAACACTGAAGATATGACACTTTGATACAATGTAGTCACTGTACAGCTTGTATAACAGTGTAAATTTGCTGTCCCCTCAAAATAACTCAGCACACAGCCATTAATGTCTAAACCACTGGCAACAAAAGTGAGTACACCCCTAAGTGAAAAATGTCCAAATTGTGCCCAAAGTGTCACTATTTTGTGTGGCCACCATTATTTTCCAGCACTGCCTTAACTCTCTTGGGCATGGAGTTCACTAGAGCTTGCCACTGGAATCCTCTTCCACTACTCCATGACCACATCATGGAGCTGGTGGATGTTAGAGACCTTGTGCTCCTCCACCTTCCGTTTGAGGATGCCCCACAGATGCTCAATAGGGTTTAGGTCTGGAAACATGCTAGGCCAGTCCAGCACCTTTACCCTCAGTTTCTTTAGCAAGGCAGTGGATGTCTTAGAGGTGTGTTTGGGGTCGTTATCATGTTGGAATACTGCCCTGCGGCCCAGTTTCTGCTTCAGTATGTCACAGTACATGTTGGCATTCATGGTTCCCTCAATGAACTGTTGCTCCCCAGTGCCGGCAGCACTCATGCAGCCCCAAACCATGACACTCCCACCACCATGCTTGACTGTAGGCAAGACACACTTGTCTTTGTACTCCTCACCTGGTTGCCGCCGCACACGCTTGACACCATCTGAACCAAATAAGTTTATTTTAGTCTCATCAGACCACAAGACATGGTCCCAGTAATCCATCTCCTTAGTCTGCTTGTCTTCAGCAAACTGTTTGCAGGCTTTCTTGTGCATCATCTTTAGAAGAGGCTTCCTTCTGGGATGACAACCATGCAGACAAATTTGATGCAGTCTGCCGCGTATTCTCTGAGCACTGACAGGCTGACCCCCCATCCCTTCAACCTTTGCAGCAATGCTGGCTGTACTCGTACATCTATTTTCAAAAGACAACCTCTAGATATGACACTGAGCACGTGCACTCAACTTCTTTGGTCGACCACGGCGAGGCCTGTTCTGAGTGGAACCTGTCCTGTTAAATCGCTGTATGGTCTTGGCCACCGTGCTGCAGCTCAGTTTCAGGGTGTTGGCAATCTTCTTATAGCCTAGGGCATCTTTATGTAGACCAACAATTCTTTTTTTCTCAGATCCTCAGAGAATTCTTTGTCATGAGGTGCCATGTTGAACTTCCAGTAACCAGTATGAGAGAGCGTGAGAGTGAGGACACCAAATTTAACACACCTGCTCCCCATTCACACCTGAGACCTTGTAACACTAATGAGTCACATGACACCAGGGAGGGAAAATGGCTAATTGGGCACAATTTGGACATTTTTCACTTAGGGGTGTACTCACTTTTGTTGCCAGTGGAGTAGACATTAATGGCTGTGTGTTGAGTTATTTTGAAGGGACAGCAAATTTACACTGTTATACAAGCTGTACACTGACTACACTGTATCAAAGTGTCATATCTTCAGTGTTGTCCCATGAAAAGATATAATAAAATATTTACAAAAATGTGAGGGGTGTACTCACTTTTGTGAGATACTGTATATAAAATTTAGATAGATAGAACTTGTTCCCAGGGGGAAATTTGTCTTTTTACAGAAGCTCTTTAGGTACATGAATATATTAATAAGAACATAATTAAATACATATACACACACACTTTGGTCTGAACACACATCAAAATGACTATAAAGCAAGAAAATTAAAAAGAGAACTTCTGACTTGGCACTCATAGTCACAATGAGGCATTATGCAGACATATTGCTGTTGGAGCACTGCAGCATTTCTTGACACACTTCTACTGAATAAATCATTGCCTGAAAATCATCAGTGTTAGGGTGTCACAGAGAAGATGTGCAGCATTATTCATAAAGGCAGGCAGTTTTGTTCTAATTTTTTCCTTCACTAGTACCTCCAGGAGGTCCTATAACTGATCTTGCCCTTTTAATTCACCTGTTGATTCGGTGGGCCTCTCTTGAAGTGATGTTACCAGCCCAGCACAACACAGAGTACAAAATCACACTAGCCATCACAGAGTTTTAGAAGATGTGAATGATGTGAAGGCAAGCCGTCCTGGCCCGATGCAGCAAAACAGGCCCAAACCATGATACTACCACCACCATGTTTCACAGATGGGATAGGGTTCTTATGCTGGAATGTAGTGTTTTGCTTTCTCCAAACTTAATGCTTTTCATTTAGACTTAAAAGTTCTACTTTGGTCTCATCCGCCCACAAAACATTCTTCCAATAGCCTTCTGGTTTGTCCACATGATCTTTACCAAACTGCAGACGAGCAGCAATGAGTTTTTTGGAGAGCGGTGGCTTTCTCCTTGCAACCCTGCCATGCACACCATTGTTGTTCAGTGTTCTCCTGATTGTGGACTCATGAACATTAACATTAGCCAATGTGAGAGAGGCCTTCAGTTGCTTAGAAGTTACCCTGGGGTCCTTTGTGACCTCACCGACTATTACACACATTGCTCTTGGAGTGAT
The DNA here is from genome assembly GCF_016835505.1 of Polypterus senegalus. Lineage (NCBI taxonomy): Eukaryota > Metazoa > Chordata > Cladistia > Polypteriformes > Polypteridae > Polypterus > Polypterus senegalus. The sequence goes on from NC_053157.1 coordinate 48,674,325, forward strand.
CTTTGTTGGCCGACCACTCCTGGAGAGGGTAACAATGGTCTTGAATTTCCTCCATTTGTACACAATCTGTCTGACTGTGGATTGGTGGAGTCCAAACTCTTTAGAGATGGTTTTGCAACCTTTTCCAGTCTGATGAGCATCAACAACTCTTTTTCTGAGGTCCACAGAAATCTCATTTGTTTGTGCCATGATACACTTCTACAAACATGTGTTGTGAAGGGCAGACTTTGATAGATGCCTGTTCTTTAAATAACACAGGGTGCCCACTCACACCTGATTGTCATCCCATTGATTGAAAACACCGGACTCTAATTTCACCTTCAAACTAACTGCTAATCTCCTCCTTGAACCGTCACCTTATCGTTGGTGGAGGGGTTTGTGTGTCCCAATGATCCTAGGAGCTATGTTGTCCGGGGCTTTATGCCTGGTAGGGCCACCCAAGGCAAACTGGTCCTAGGTGAGGGATGAGACAAAGAGCGGTTCAACAAACCTCCAATGATGAAAACCTTTGGACGCGTTTTCCCTTGCCGGGCGGGTCACGGGCCCCCTCTGGAGCCAGGCCTGGAGGTGGGGCTCGATGGCGGCGCCTGGTGGCGGGCCTGCACCCATGGGGCTCGGCGGGCACAGCCGAAGAGGTAACGTGGGTCCTCCTCCCCATGGGCTCACCACCTATGGGAGGGGCCAAGGAGGTTGGGTGCAGTGTGAGTTGGGTGGTGGCCGAAGGCGGGGACCTTGGCGGTCTGATCCTCGGCTACAGAAACTGGCTCTTGGGACGTGGAATGTCACCTCTCTGAAGGGGAAGGAGCCTGAGCTAGCGCGCGAGGTCGAGAGGTTCGGCTAGATATAGTCGGACTCACCTCGACGCACAGCTTGGACTCTGGAACCAATCTTCTTGAGAGGGGCTGGACTCTCTACCACTCTGGAGTTGCCCGGTGAGAGGCCGAGCAGGTGTGGGCATACTTATTGCCCCCACTGGAGCCTGTGCATTGGGGTTTACCCGGTGGGCGAGAGGGTGGCCTCCCTCCGCCGGGTGGGGAAGGGTCCTGACTGTTGTTTGTGCGTATCGCCCGAACAGCAGTTTGGAGTATCCACCCTTTTGGAGTCTCTGGAGGGTTGCTAGAGGGCATACCTTCTGGGGATTCCCTCGTTTTGCTGGGAGACTTCAATGCTCACGTGGGCAATGACAGTGAGACCTGGAAGGGCGTGATTGGGAGGAATGGCCCCGATCTGAACCCGGCGGTGTTTTGTTATTGGACTTCTGTGCTCGTCACGGATTGTCCATAACGAACACCATGTTCAAGCATAAGGGTGTTCATATGTCCACTTGGCACCAGGACACCCTAGGCCTCAGGTCGATGATCGACTTTGTGGTCGTGTCGTGGACTTGCGGCCATATGTCTTGGACACTCGGGTGAAGAGAGGGGCGAGCTGTCAACTGATCACCACCTGGTGGTGAGTTGGCTTCATGGTGGGGAAGATGCGGTCAGACCTGGTAGGCCCAAGCGTGTTGTGAGGGTCTGCTGGGAGCGGCTGGCAGAGTCCCCTGTCAGAAGTAGCTTCAACTCCCACCTCCGGCAGAACTTCAACCCGTCCCGAGGGAGGTGGGGACATTGAGTCGAATGGGCCATGTTCCGTGCCTCTATTGTTGAGGCGGCTGACGGAGCTGTGGCCGCAAGGTGGTGGTGCCTGTCGTGGCGGCAATCCCGAACCCGTTGGTGGACACCGCGGTGAGGGATGCCGTCAAGCTGAAGAAGGAGTCCTATAGGACTTTTTGTCCTGTGGGTCTCTGGAGGCAGCTGATAGGTACCGGCAGGCCAAGCGAACGCGGCCGGTTGTTGCTGAGGCAAAACTTCGGGCATGGGAGGAGTTTGGAGAGCCATGGAGAGCGACTTTGGACGGCTTCGAGGAGATTCTGGTCCACCGTCCGGCGTCTCAGGAGGGAAGCAGTGCAGTGTCAACACCGTATATGGTGGGGATGGTGCGCTGCTGACCTCACTTCGGGCGTTAGGGTGGTGGGAGGAGTACTTCAAGACCTCCTCAATCCCACTAACATGCCTTCCAATGAGGAAGCAGAGCCTGTGGACTCTGAGGTGGGCTCTCCCATCTCTGGGACTGAAGTCACCGAGGTGGTCAAAAACTCCTTGGTGGCAGGGCCCGGGGTGGATGAGATCGCCCGGAGTTCCTTAAGGCTCTGGATGTTGTAGGACTGTCTTGGTTGACACGTCTCTGCAACATCGCATGGACATCGGGACAGTGCCTCTGGATTGGCAGACCGGGGTGGTGGTCCCCTCTTTAAAAGGGGACGGAGGGTGTGTTCCAACTATAGAGGGATCACACTCCTCAGCCTCCCTGGAAAAGTCTATTCGGGGTTCTGGAGAGGAGGGTCCGTCGGATAGTGAACCTCGGATTCAGGAGGAACAGTGTGGTTTTCGTCCTGGTCGCGAACAGTGGACCAGCTCTTCACCCTTAGCAGAGTCCTGGAGGGTGCATGGGAGTTTGCCCGACCGGTCTACATGTGTTTTGTGGAAAAGGCATTCGACCGTGTCCCTCGGGGAATCCTGTGGGGGTGCTCGGGAGTATGGGGTAACGGACCCCTGATAAGAGCTGTTCGGTCTCTGTACAACCGGTGTCAGAGCTTGGTCCGCATTGCCGGCAGTAAGTCGAGCCCGTTTCCAGTGAGAGTTGGACTCCGCCAGGGCTGCCCTTTGTCACCGATTCTGTTCATAACTTTTATGGACAGAATTTCTAAGCGCAACCAGGGTGTTGAAGGGGTCGGTTTGGTGGACTCAGGATTGGGTCACTGCTTTTGCAGATGATGTTGTCCTGTTTGCTTCATCAGGCCGTGATCTTCAGCTCTCTCTGGATCGGTTCGCAGCTGAGTGTGAAGCGGCTGGGGGGAGAATCAGCACCTCCAAATCCGAGCATGGTCCTCAGCCGGAAAAGGGTGGAGTGCCCTCTCAGGGTTGGGGGAGAGATCCTGCCCCAAGTAGAGGAGTTAAAGTATCTCGGGGTCTTGTTCACGAGTGAGGGAAGAATGGAGTGTGAGATTGACAGGCGGATCGGTGCGGCATCCGCAGTGATGCGGGCTCTGCATCGGTCTGTCGTGGTGAAAAAGGAGCTGAGCCGTAAGGCAAAGCTCTCAATTTACCAGTCGATCTACGCTCCTACCCTCACCTATGGTCATGAGCTATGGGTAGTGACCGAAAGAACGAGATCGCGAATACAAGCGGCTGAAATGAGTTTCCTCCGCAGGGTGTCTGGGCTTTCCCTTAAAGATAGGGTGAGAAGCTCAGTCATCCGGGAGGGGCTCAGAGTAGAGCCGCTGCTCCTCCGCATCGAGAGGAGTCAGATGAGGTGGCTCGGGCATCTGATCAGGATGCCTCCTGGACGCCTCCCTGGTGAGGTGTTCCGGGCACGTCCAACCGGGAGGAGGCCCCGGGGAAGACCCAGGACACGCTGGAGGGACTATGTCTCCGGCTGGCCTGGGAACGCATTTGGGATTCTCCCGGAAGAGCTGGAAGAAGTGGCCGGGGAGAGGGAAGTCTGGGCCTCTTTGCTTAAGCTGCTACCCCCGCGACCCGACCTCGGATAAGCGGAAGAGGATTGATGGATGGATAGATGGACTAACTGCTAATCCTAGAGGTTCACATACTTTTGCTACTCACAAATATGTAATATTCGATCATTTTCCTCAATGAATAAATGACCAAGTATAATATTTTTGTTTCATTTGTTTAACTGGCTTCTCTTTATCTACTTTTAAGACTTGAGTGAAAATCTGATGATGTTTTAGGTCATATTTATGCAGAAACATAGAAAATTCTAAAGGGTTCACAAACTTTCAAGCACAACTGTACATGGCCATGTTACAGTCAAATATACTTCAAAAGCACGTCAGATGAAATGTACCTTATAGTGAAAATACAGTCCAGATGTGAAGGAGCCATTGGAGCAAAAATTCAAATAAAGAATAATTAGATAAAAAGGAACGCCTGTATTCTCATCTGTTTAGGATAAGATAACATTTATGACTAAACTGAGTACAGTGTTTTACAATTCATAATTAAGTATTTTGGATATGTTCAAAAAAAATCTTTTAAAGTGGTGACAGTAAGAAGCCTGAAATATAATGAATACTACACATATTATAAACCTTTTAATATGACATAAAACACAAAATGATTGTAATATTTCAAGAATCTTATACTGTTTAATCATAATTTATCATTGTTAATAACATAATTAAAACATGTTTATAGACTGTTAATATCTGCTTATAATGGATACCTAAAATAAAAATGTGACCAAATAATTTGAATCACTTGGGTATTAACAGTTGAATATGGAATACTTTTCAAGGCATTGATGTATGTAATGCGTACAAATAAGCAAAGTATCAAAATTGAATACAAATCTTACAGCATTTATTACAAATGGCATTATAAGCAAAAATAATGTGGTTGACTGGTTGGTTTATTGCCTTTTATACTAATAATAAATGGTCCTGGTATGATGGATTGGTATATGAGCCATTTCCTCCTGGTGCCTTTTAGCATAGTGCCAAAGGAAAAAATCAATAATGACTGAATTTATGTCCTCACTTCTCTGCCCTTCTTTTTGTTCAATAATATCCCATAAGCAGTCTCGAATTTTCTCAACACACCAAATGGAACAACCCCTGATTTCCAACTCTCTATGATCTCCAGGAGGCAAAATCACACCTAAAATGAAACAGAAATGTTATATATCAGTTTGAGAAACTCCCAAAATATTTAATATACTGTACACATATTACCAATGCATCAGGTCATCAACAACTGAGTGAAATAAGAAATGGGGAATTCATGAGGACGCTAGGGTGCCACACAAGCAAATATGAAAGTAATACATAAAAAGCACTTTATCTAATACAAATGTTATGTGAATATTAAATCAAATATGTTACTTATATGTTGTGTTCTGAGGGTGAATGTGGATGTCTATGTGAATGGGCTTTGTGAAGAAATGGTGTCCCATTCAGGGTTGTCGCCTTCCTTTTGCCCAGTGCTACCAGGATAGGCTTCATCCCCAGAGTAACCCAGATCTGAATTAAGCAGGTTTGAGAACACTGCTATGTTATTTTTATTAAAGACAGTTTACAATTTTAGTATTTGGTACAACTGTTTACATGCAGTTGAAACACAAGCAGATTAGGAGACTGGCACAGGGCTACACAGTCAGTTGGAGGCAAAAAACTGTGTGCTAGGGTTGAGCACGTTACCTGTTGTGCTTTGCTGGCTTAAAATTTCCAAAAATGTATTGTCCTGTTGTCAGCTTGCATTTAAAAATTATAAGTAAGCCAGTTTTATACCTATAAATCTGCAAAAGATACTATTGTATTTGAAACTGCCCAAGAAAACTCTACTTCTTATTGATTCCCCACATCCATAAGAAGAAAATGTCAAACTTTTTGCTGCATGTATCACTCACTTTTAAATCATGGCACTACTTTTGAGATACCTTGAACTTTACTGAGAAAGAAACTGGAAGAGAACTAAGAAGGAAAAAACCTGAATTGAATCAGCTAAGAGTTAATCAAACTGTATAAAGCTGGACAGATGAATATACAAACAGGAATGCAGCTCAAAGCCTTTCAAGCTGCCAGACTTAAATCTAGAAACCTCCCAAGATATCTGTGAAGAGCACTTTCTTTAGGAATCAATGAGTCCGTTTGACAATAAAGAAATGCATCACTAATTAAAGGACTTTTAAATAAGGGTGTAATAAGAAACTATATTACACCTCTTGTGAGAAAAAGGAGAAATAGTGCATGATATAAGAAAAGTACTAACACAACAGAGGGTAGGAAATGTATTTTTCAGGCAGATTTCAGTAATTGGCATTATTCTGTTGAGAAGCAGTTACAATTTTGAAGCCAGTGGAAAAATTAAAGAATAAGTTTGGTATTTTTGAAATTACTGTAGGTTACTTTTTCATAACCATGACATATAGAAAATGTGGCAAGGAAACATATATAAAAGATATTATTTGCTCTAGTTCCCTATAAACGAGCATTATAAGCTACTGGTGCTGGCACATATTTTTTTAAATTTACCTATCAATAAAGCTTCACCTGACACAATTTCTTAAGCCAAAAGAGTGTATGCCATACTGTGAGAAACAAACATACAAAATACTAAATGTATCCTTAAAATTAAGCACACAGTGACTGACATTCTAGTGAAGCATAAAGAAAAAATGCCAAAGCAGCCTTTTGCTTTTACATACCAATAATCTGAATTAGATAGATAGATAGATACTTTATTAATCCCAAGGGGAAATTCACATAATCTAGCAGCAGCATACTGATACAAAAAACAATATTAAAGAATAATAAAAATGCAGGCAAAAACAGACAATAACTTTGAATAATGTTAACGTTTAACCCCCCCTGGGTGGAATTGAAGAGTCGCATAGTGTGGGGGAGGAATGATCTCCTCAGTCTGTCAGTGGAGCAAGACCTTGACAAAAGTCTGTCACTGAAGCTACTCCTCTGCCTGGAGATGACACTGTTTAGTGGATGCAGTAGATTCTCCATGATTGACAAGAGCCTGCTCAGCGCCTGTCACTCTGCCACAGATGTTAAACTGTCCAGCTTCATTCCTACAATAGAGCCTGCCTTCCTCACAGGTTTTACCAATAAAGAACCATAATTCTTATTCAAGTGATACTGTTGAATATTTAACAAAACTGCTAAAAGCAGATTTTTAATTGGTGTATTTCATAATTTATTTGTAGTATATCAATTGTAAAAGATTTAACAATTAACATAATGACATATTTTTAGTCTTATATCTGCTCACAGCAGCAGGTATGGCTGTTTTCTTAAGAGTTCAACTAGTAGGCTGCAGTCCTAATTGCTCATTTTTCCAGCTAGTAATCCCTTGTTTTTTTGTCTTTTTTATCTCTTTCTGGTTTCCTGTGCTGGCACTTTGTTACCTCAGCCACTTTGTCAAAGTACTTTGCAGTTGTCTTTGATCCTGGGAAAGATGAAGGATAATACTCACTGTACTGAATCTTCTAGTAGTTTTTGGGTACATGTTAATAATAGCCAATAACTATGACTATAGAAGGCCCAGGTACAGCTGGGTGGTCCATTGAACTTAAAAACCCTTAAAGCCTTATTTTCTCCACCATTCTTGCTGCTGAGGTTTTTGTTTTCCTACTTAGCTGTCTGACCATAGCATATGTTATCAAACTGAACACTGACTTATTGTAACCATTAAAGACTTAAAAAAATCATCTAAATTAACTGTAACCTAATTTACACTCACATTCACCATTCCATTTGTATGTTTAATTTGTTTTTCTGCTTTACATTTGTCTTTGTTTTCTTTTAGTATTTATAACGCACTTCAAGCTACACTTCTCAATGAACGTTGTTGCAGGCAGCTGGAGGTCAGACCCAGCTAGGATGCCTGGAAGGACCGGGAGGCGGACTATACATCCCTGGGCCGCAAGGGGACAACCGCCCTGGTTGGTTTGGGGACCATGGGGCCTGCTCTTCCACCACACCTGGGAGGGTTGGCAGAGGAACTTCCAGGGACGCCCGGAGTGCTTCCGGAAGGACGTCAGGTAGTACCTGAAGCACATCTGGGTGAGAATAAAAGGGGTCGCCTTCCTATAGTCAGGGAGCCAGTCGGGTGCAGGAGGAGGACGAAGCTCCAGAATGAGGAAGAAAGGCAGCCCACGGACGTTTAAAGGCCCATTTAAGGGTGAATTGTGCAGGGGCACTGTGTGTTGTGTGGAAGTACTGTAAATAAACGTGTACTTTCTAGAACTGCCGGTGTCTGATGGTGTTCAGCTAGCTCTCATAATGTGCTATATAAATAGATGTTGCTGCTGTAAGGGAGCAAGGGGAATGGCATTTTATCAAAACTTGAATTGTGTGTTTAAGGGTGCACTTAAAACAATGTTATTTTAGACTTTTTCTGCAGAATCACCTTTATTGTCCATTTTACTTTTTACTGAAAAAATAAGCAGATCAAACCAAGCACTGTTCCTTAGTCTTGTAGATCTAGCTGATATTCAAAATCTGCCAATGATATGAAAACTACTGAAGTGTTTATAAACATTGGCATTTGGCAGCATACTAGAAACTACTGGTGTGTTTATAGCTGTGGAGTTAAATTTACTTTGTCATACACATGCACTTGGGAGTCAACTTCATAGCTCATCTAATGGTAATTTCACCCCAAGTTGAGGGTTGGCACTGTTGCTTAATGCATCTCCTCTCCTTTCTTTTGCAAACGTGAAGAATGGTGACAGAAAGACAAGTGACATCACTTCCAGGTGCTGATCCCCAGAGCTCCACCGCCATCATGCCTTCAGTCAAGTAATACATCTGTCAAGACGTTTTCCGGAACGCTTGTTAAATTGTGTTTGTTATTTTCCTTTGCAATTATATGGGGTTTACCTAAGGATGCCCCAAACCTTTATCTTTGTTCGACTCTTCATTTACAACTCCCATAATTGGTTGCATTACTATATTTTATCTACAAATATTGTTGCCAAAAGGGCATGCTGCTGAGTAGTTTCGAAGCCCAAAACCAAAAATGACCAGATATCTGAAAATGGGTGCTTTCATAAACATAAATGTACAAATATGCACAAATGGTATGCAATGCAGAATAAATTAAACAATACTCAATAACAGTAATATAAAAAAATACATTGTCTCTTAGAGTTTATGTTACAATAATGGGTCCCTATCTACTTTGTGCGGTGGCTGGTTCACTTTCCAAAACGAAGAACTCTTTTCCCCATAATATATTTAAGTTTCAAGTGAGTAAGAATACAGTCATGAAATTGTCAACTGGTTCTCCTATTGTGATTATTCATGGAAAGGTTGTTTGGCATAGTATCTACAACAGAGCACATCATCACAAGGCATTTCAAAAATTACATAAAAATATCTTTTATGTAAGTTTAAAAGTAGAATGTTTTTGAGAATTAGTGCTTTCAAAATCTGGAAACACAACTACGCTTAAAAAGTTAAAGAGAACAATCTGTTGCTGGATACTAAAATATCATAAACAGGTGTCTGCATAGAAACACTGCTTCTGAGCAATTGTTATTTGTAGAAGAGGAAACATTTAATTAATATATAAAATGTATAGCTTTCAGTTTTAAAGCACATACTTTCAGAGTTTTATTGATTCACTAATAAAATGTTGCTGTTGATTGGTTATTTTATAAATCAAACAGTCTGATCTTCTAGAAAACGAAGATATTTTCCCGATATACTGTATCACACGCAAGGACTGATTCCTAAAACTCCTGTCAGCCTCCTAACAACTGTAGACTGACTATTCAATAAAGGTATAATTACTATGGATAACTAGGTGATCAATAAGTTTCTAAATCACTGGGTATCTTTTAAGAAGGTGTTTCTAGTTTTGGACCTGAATTTTATGCAAAATGAATCAGTCCACAAACGCTTAATTACATCCCCAACACTAATTACTTTTATGTAATGTTTATGAAGGTTCATGCTCTGCAGTGCAGGAGAACACTTTTGTCAGCTTCCTATTACTTAGTTGTTTATGAAAATGTAATGAGACAATTACAAGTAGTCCAAAAGCTATGAGAGAAGTTAAATCAGTTACTACAGTAAAACAAGGAAAGATGCAGAATTAGGAAATAAAACTCAGAATTTGGTTAGTCATACTATTCTAATTAACATTTATATATCAGCAAAGTATTAAAGTAACATAAAATAATTAATGACAATCTCTTCTGTAGGATAAAAGGGCTTTGTCTCTTCTAGTTAGATTTCCAATTACATACACTGCATTTTCTGCCAAAACAATGACATGAGATGCAGATATGGGACCCTTTTTAATTTTTTTGCAGCAAGCCAAATAGACTTAACTCTAAAATCTTTATTTCAGTGAGGGTATAAGGCTGGAAGTAATTTCAGTTGCTCAGCTAGGCTACAGACCTTTTGCTGATAGTTCCATCAGCTATCATTTAAAGGCAGATATTTACCTAGTCTTTTGAATTTCACCCAATAACATTTCTGTAGACTTCGTTAGACCGAGAAAGCTTTGTAACCACAAGCTATTGTCTTCCTTGCTCTGATGTGACTATTTAGACATAGAAGTTTTAATCTGTAGTCTTCACCTAGAAGTAAACTCTGATTTAAAATATCAAACTTAAAACCTTTCCTTAAATCTAAGTGTGCATTTCTCAGTTTTACCACACAGATGGCGCAACAGTAGTGCTACTATACCGCAGTAAGAAGATCATGGGTGTACCAGGTCGTCCCTGCGAGGAGAACGCTTTGAGTAGTGAGGAAAGCACTATTACATATTATTACCATTATCTTGCTCTGTATGACTTCTAGCTCATAGCCAGTAATATCATCTGACTCTGGGTGAAGTTTATTTTAAGAAAGGACTGCTGTGCCTTCACTCTTGTAGAAAACAACTATAGTGCATCAGAAAGTTGAGTCTGATGCAGGCATATCAATTTCAAGAAAATATTTTTCACTGACTCCCCCAGCTACCCCCACTTTAGTGAATCAAACACTCATCCAGCAGATCATCAGCTGCTTGAAGCTGATGATCCCCCTTCGTCTCTTTAGGAGAACAGTGATCAGTTAGAATAACTGACAATACCTGCTGTGCCTATTGTATTAAACCTTTTGTCTTTTATGATATTTTTCTGAAAGCTGACAAACAAGGCATAAAAAGAGTAAAAAGAGTAGAAAAGGCCAAAATGATTAAAATTATGCAGAGAACTAAATAATGTATTATTGTGGTTATCAAGCTTCTTTGATTCTGAGGAAAAGTATATTATTTCCTAAGACTGCTTCAGCTCATCAGTCTAAGCACAATTTCCATTCATCATCTCACATTAATTCATCAATTTAGGTGTAACAATCACACAAAACTCCAAAGACTTGACTAAAAAAATAATTCTCATCCTGTCATTGGTAGGATAATTAAATAACTTTGTTTTTCCAAAGTTTATGTACTTTTTTCAGTATATTCTTTCTTACACAATTACATAGTTTACAAGCATTTAGATACAGACATATCCCACTTATAAGAAACATTCCTAATTAAAAAGAAAAGCTGTTTCAGAAGTAGAAGACAGGGGCAAGTTGGCCACTGCCAAATGTCCACTACTCTACTGACTGACAAGCACTGGAGCTCTGTGATTACGGACTGGTTCATATATTACTAAGTCTGTTCTGTCATGACTTACTGCAGAAAGACAGAGTGTCTTTTCTTTTTCTTATGCAATCTTGTGTACACCCTTCTCACAAGCTATAGCAAAAATATTACATGTTGTAACTGTTTTAGAATTACACTTTAATGTGTTGTCATTATTATGCACATTTAAAATAGAATAATTTATTAACCCTTTATTCAAATATGCATTTGGCAAATGCAATGATGCTTTTATATACTTATACACTAATAATATTTAATGGAATTAATAAAAAAAATCAAAGAAATTAAAAAAAAAAACATTTTTACATTAGTTACCATAAAAGATTTTGTATACTGAACACTCGCAGTAATTTGACCTCCTTGGTATTAACCCCTGAGGATACCCTATGTAATTACTCTTAAATCCAAGTCAGGCTTATGGTAATATGTAATGATCCACTTTATATTATTAAGCCTGAATAAAACTTGGGATTGTGTTCTGCTGCTGTCTTGTGGATGGGAGAACATAATGCTGTAAAAATCATGAATATTTCTATGCATTGTGCCACTTCATGGTGACACATCAATATTCCTGAATGGAGTGGAGCCTCCAACATAAAAAACAATGGTAAATTAAAAGCAGTAAAACTAGTTTTAGAATGAAATGAAATGGAACCATTACTCAAATCGAGTGATAGTGATGGCAATGTGAACCAATACTCAGACTGATGCATGATATGGTACAACACTGCATGATCGAACAGCTATGATATGCCTAGTGCATTTGGTTGCATAAAGCTTTACCACTGCTTTGTGTGACAGTAGCTGCGTGATAAAAAAGGAAAATGGTTGGGAGGGGAAAGGGGCTACGTTTTGAATTTTGGTTTGTTTTGTTTGACTTGATTGTATGGAATGTCACTTGCTTCTAATTAATATTAATAGTAAAGATATTAGCCCCCTAAGCACTATTTACAATGTGGCAACTATCAATGTTCACGTCTGGGGAAAATAAGGGAAGTCAAGTGATTAAGTCTTACACTGTGGTAGAATGTAATAACATAAAGGGCTCATTGATTGTGCAGGTCAGGCTCTGACATTCTACCATCTCATGTGCAAGGAAAAAAAATATAACAAAAGTGTGCAAAGAGACACGCTTCTCCTGCCCTGATTACAACACTGGGCTGAGCACTGGTGACTGTCTCAAAACATATCGCACAAATGACACATACTAAATCTGCACCAGTACAGTAGAACACTAGAATTACCTTTTCCACTGTATTTATGTTTTGGTGTTGTTATGTTTCTGTTGCATGTAATACATTTTTAATGTTGGAAAAAAAATTGCTGCTTTTGGCTAATTTGTCCTAGGACAAAAATAATGCTAAGACTGTTAACACCTTAATCAAGATTTACAAAACAACCCCCAAAACCTTCCTAAAGCAGTACTTAAACCAGGATATTACAATTATGTTTTCAGTTGCTGAGTTTAAAACAACACTATAAACACTACACTCCTCTTTACATCTCTACTAAACCTATTAATACAATTTAAAATTATGCAACTCCAGTCACAGCTCCAAATTTAAACATGTCACTGGACATCTGTTTTTATTATGTGGTTGACTGCTTCAGTGTTTCATAGGGCCTTAAAATTTTGCTAAATGGTATGTCTTGATTATTTTGAAAATCAATAAATTTTGAAATCAACTGTTTAGTTTAACATTAAAGTCTGAATCTTATAGCCAAAACATAGAATTTAACATAGCCTCTAATAAACCATATGCCCCACAGCATACTCTACATAATACACAAAAAATGCTCATACTGAACTTTTTTAATTTGAATGTGAGATTAAAATCAGCACACCAAAGCTGCATGAAAGTTGCATTTTTTTAACCTGACACACAATGATGAGGATTGTTATACATAAAGCATCCAGGAAGCTCCTAACTGAGATTCTGTGCTTACTGTTTGATGTCTCTCTCTTGGCAGCGCCCTCTACTGTGCTGACTACATCAAAGACTACTGGGTTATGTCAGATGCAGCAATTTCACATAAGATTTATTTCATTATAAAGTCTATGTGCATACATGGCCATAACCCGCATGTAGTTGCAGCACAAGAGATCAGAAAACCAAAAAAAAAGTTGGGAGACAAGTAAAATCTAAGAATACTATAATGTCTAGAAAATAGAGGAGATCAAATAAGTACATCCAATATTAAATTTAAATAGTAATCCTAATTGTAAATTCCCTTACGTAAATATGCTGCACACTGTCAGCATGAAACAGCAGACATGATATTCAAACTTTATTTTCTGTTACTAAAAAGGGATCATCATGAAACTATCAGAATCCAATATAGTGGTGTCTTCTCTTATCAGCGAGAACTGCCATCAAAAGATCCTTAACAGTCTAGTTTTAAAAAAAATGCCTTGCAAACATGTCACCTGTTATGTATACTGTTTTTCAAAAATATTACACCACTGCTTCAGCACGCAACTATTATTTTTGACACAGACTGAACATAAATTATGCATTCTTAAATCCACTTTAGATTCACACAGAGCTGGCACCGGTGCATAGCATAGCAAACACCCACAATCATTTACACTGAGGCCAATTTACAGTCACTGGTTAAGTTAACCATCTGTAAGGATGTGGGAGGAAAATTGCAGTACCTGGAGAATTAAGTGACATAGACAAAGGGAGAAGGCGTAAACTACACAGAGACAACAATCTGATATGGATTGATTCATTGGGAATAAAAAATCTATATTCTATAGAGAACACAAAGATAACACATTCTGGATAAAAAGAGGTTTGAGTTAAATAAAAACCATCATGGTCTGATAGTTCATCCTACATGAAAGCAAAAAATGTAACTAACCTTCCTTGAGGGTTTTCATTAGCTTATCTGAGTATTGCAGAGCTCCAAAATATACCAGTGCTTGAGGAACTCTGTAATCAGCAAACATGGTAAGATAATTTATGTCAGGAAGGGCAGCCTCTCCTTTGGCTTCTAATATTCCCCAAAAATCTGCCAAAAGGATCTGAGCTCTCTTGTAAAATGCAATTCGTTTACCCTGCAGAAGGAAATATACATATTGGAATCAATGTACAAACTTGGAACATAAAAAACATGTTTTACTTCTGTAAATGATTTCTGAACAAATCATTCATACATTTCTTGACCTCAATATTTCCATGTTATGCCTGATGCTAAACAGTATAATTTCATACAACATGCATTACCCAGTAATATGTCGCTTAAGACGACACCTTTTTCAGAATACAGCTACACAAATCCAAAGCAATTATACCACATAAAATTTGTAAATAGTTTGACATTGGAGCCATTTGTGACCATGCACATATAAATGGGAACATGATCTGAAAGATGCTTCCTCTCACTTATTATATTTACTGTTAATTTCACTTTACAGTGTTTTAGAGGATTATACTATATAAAATGCAACTAGAAAGTAGCAAGTAACTTTTGAGTAGTGTCAATGTAACTGACAAAACATGTATACAGTAACTGATTTTCATTACAATACAGCTCATTGAAAAAAATACAAAACAGTATATTTCTTCTTTGCAACAGTGCCTCCAAATAATTAATTCATGCAATCATGTTTACCTTACATACTGCCTCACACTTTGATGAAAGTTCAACATTTGCTTAGTAAATAGTTACAAAGAGTAACTTTTATTAAAAAAAAAAAAAAACCCCTTTTTATGCAATTTCAGTAATGTAACCACTGTGTAATGTGCACTGTGAGAATCACATTCTCTGCAAACATACACAGCTGAGAACTGATGCTAAAGTAAAAAGCATAACAGTGTTATCAGCACAGGGCAATCTGGTGAGGCTCTGTTTTAATTTTCCACCATATTAATAATGTATACACATATAATACAAAAATCAGTAGCACTGAATCATTCAAACTTTATTTCTTTATAAGCAAATGATATTAGAAATAAACTAGACGTCTCATAGATAACCTGAAGCTGTGGAGAAGTGATCTCAGGTCCATCACATCCACACTCCCTCAGAAACAGTTTATCCTGTTAGTTGCAGAATCCTTCTTAGATAACTGGGCAGGTGTCCTCAGGTGAATAAGATATGGATAACTGATGGCTTTAAAAGTACTTTAAAAGTAAAATTCATAATCAGATTGTATTGAAAATTAAAATATAGAAGGCACTGTCTATATTTTATGCACTGAATCTAACAATAGAGGGAAAGAGCACTGAAATTACATAAATTTCATGCAGAACAGTAATCTGGATTTCGGATTAAGCCTCAAGCCTAAATTCAAGTTTTTAGTTATACAGTATTGCCATCTGTGACATGAAGTACAGGGTGGGCCATTTATATGGATACACCTTAATAAAATGGGAATGGTTGGTGATATTAACTTCCTGTTTGTGGCACATTAGTATATGTGAGGGGGAAAACTTTTCAAGATGGGTGGTGACCATGGTGGCCATTTTGAAGTCGGCCATTTTGGATCCAACTTTTGTTTTTTCAATAGGAAGAGGGTCATGTGACACATCAAACTTATTGGGAATTTCACAAGAAAAACAATGGTGTGCTTGGTTTTAACGTAACATTCTTCTTTCATGAGTTATTTACAAGTTTCTGATCACTTATAAAATGTGTTCAATGTGCTGCCCATTGTGTTGGATTGTCAATGCAACCCTCTTCTCCCACTCTTCACACACTGATAGCAACACCGCAGGAGAAATGCTAGCACAGGCTTCCAGTATCTGTAGTTTCAGGTGCTGCACATCTCGTATCTTCACAGCATAGACAATTGCCTTCAGATGACCCCAAAGATAAAAGTCTAAGGGGGTCAGATCGGGAGACCTTGGGGGCCATTCAACTGGCCCACGACGACAAATCCACTTTCCAGGAAACTGTTCATCTAGGAATGCTCGGACCTGACACCCATAATGTGGTGGTGCACCATCTTGCTGGGAAAATTCAGGGAACGTGCCAGCTTCAGTGCATAAAGAGGGAAACACATCATCATGTAGCAATTTCGCATATGCAGTGGCCTTGAGGTTTCCATTGATGAAGAATGGCCCGACTATCTTTGTACCCC
The DNA here is from genome assembly GCF_016835505.1 of Polypterus senegalus. NCBI lineage: Eukaryota > Metazoa > Chordata > Cladistia > Polypteriformes > Polypteridae > Polypterus > Polypterus senegalus. The sequence continues at coordinate 48,690,639 of NC_053157.1, forward strand.
ATATACCACACCATACCATGAATTTTTTTGTTCCAACAGTCTTGGAGGGATCTATCCAATGTGGGTTAGTGTCAGACCAATAGCAGTGGTTTTGTTTGTTAACTTCACCATTCACATAAAAGTTTGCCTCATCACTCAACAAAATCTTCTGCGTAAACTGAGGGTCCTGTTCCAATTTTTGTTTTGCCCATTCTGCAAATTCAGTGTGCTGATCTGGGTCATCCTCGTTGAGATGCTGCAGTAGCTGGAGTTTGTAAGGGTGCAATTTGGGAGTAGCTAATATCCGCCGAAGGGATGTTCAACTAATGCCACTCTCCAGTGACATGCGGCAAGTGCTATGCTGTGGGCTCTTGCTGAATGAAGCTAGGACAGCCACTGATGTTTCTTCATTAGTGACAGTTTTCATGCGTCCACATTTTGGCAAATCCAACACTGAACCAGTTTCACGAAACTTAGCAAGCAGTTTGCTAACTGTAGCATGGGAGATGGGTGGTCTCGTAGGGTGTCTTGCATTGAAATCTGCTGCAATGACCCGGTTACTGCGTTCACCAGACATCAACGCAATTTCTATCCGCTCCTCACGTGTTAACCTCTGCGACATGTCAATGGCTGTAAACAAAGAGAAACTTGTAAATAACTCATGAAAGAATAAAGTTACGTTAAAACCAAACACACCATTGTTTTTCTTGTGAAATTTGATTTGTCACATGACCCTCTTCCTATTGAAAAAACAAAAGTTGGATCCAAAATGGCCGACTTCAAAATGGCCACCATGGTCACCACCCATCTTGAAAAGTTTTCCCCCTCACATATACTAATGTGCCACAAACAGGAAGTTAATATCACCAACCATTCCCATTTTATTAAGGTGTATCCATATAAATGGCCCACCCTTGTAAATCAAAATTCCAATCTGATCCCTTTTCCTATATTTACACACTGGATTAAGACTCCTTGAGGAGTGTAAGAGGTTTCCTTGAAGTAATATTTATGTTTTGCAATAAAAGAGAAGTGCAAGTGGCCACAATAAACTTGAATTGGGAAAAAAATAAATAAGTCAAAACCAAATTTAGCAAAAAATATTTAAACTTATTTTTTAATTAAAACAATTGCCTAAGGACAACTTTCTTGCAAAATGTTTATTTTACATTCTTACAGTTTGGATCCTGTGTAACGTGTAGGGCCATATTTTATAGGGTGACGCGAGATTAGGAATACACCACTCTAAAATGGTGCTACCCTTGAAAATACAGAAACACAGAAAATTGTAGCAAATAGGAAAACAAGCAAAACCAAAATGGGTGACAAAATGACATCACCATATAAAAACAATGAATGTATAAATAATAATAAAGAAAAATTAACACATTATAAGTATCAGTAAACATTACAAATAAATCCTTAAAGCATTACAGACACTATCAAGACATATTGAAGCTTCTATTTAATATACTGTACATCGTGAAGATGTCAAGAATAAATAAATAGACAAACTAAAAAAAAACTAAAC